>NC_091121.1:144692865-145042032 GCF_040183065.1 Periplaneta americana | reverse complement strand
GTAAGAATTCACGATCTCCTATGTACCATTGCCATGGAATGAATAAATGCGTTTTTTCTTCCTACTCAAAAATTTTATATTTTGCACATAGGAATTACTGCAGGAACAACAACGCTACAATCTGAGGCGGCGGTGAAAATGTATTGTATTATTATTTTAAAAGTCTATCAGACCTACCAAATTTTGTATAGAATAAAACTTATCGGAAATCATTTTTAAAGAAACTTTTGTTATGTAACATTTTTCACAAAAAAAAACAATAATAAGCGAGATATTTCGATTTAATTCAGGCCCCGTTAAATGAAGTATTTTGAATGCCATATAGCCTAAAATCTAAATTACAACGAACTTAACTTACATTTCAATTTTCATCGAAATCCGTTCAGCCATTATCGTGTGAAAAGGTAACAAACATCCAGACAGACAGACATAAAAACAAAAATTTCAAAAAAGCGATTTTCGGTCTCAGGATGAATAATTATACATGTTAACACCAATTATTTTTGGAAAAGGGAAAATTACCAGAAAATTTTCGGCTACATATTTATTATTATATTATGTTATATTATATTATATTATGTTATATTATATTATATTATATTATATTATATTATATTATATTATATTATATTATATTATATTATATTATATTATATTATATTATATAAAAAGTGCGTTGATAACGGATGTACTCCGATAAGAAAGTTTTTAATTTGTTGTGGGGGCTCTTGAATCTCAGAAGCAACAACCTTTACAACAGCGCAACATAATCTGCTTGGCTCATTACCCAATTTTTTTTGCATTGCATTAATTGCATATATAGTCTATTTTATGTATTTTAACACGATTCAATTGAGCATAGTTAAAATTTGAATTATAAAATAATGGATTGCTAAGCTAACGTACTATTACTGCATACTAAATCAATACACTCATTAATTCTCTGAGATTGAAATGAGTGTGTACATAAATATTATTTTAAGGAATACAGAAAACCAATGTACAAAAAAGCCTATCAAATTTTCTGTGCATAGGAATAGTTTAATAGCTTTCGATTGTTGCTGTCCAAAGCTCCTTTTACGATTGTTGTTGCCCAAGGCCCCTTATAGACGAAGTCATTTGTTATTTCATTGCACCGTCTTAGATGGCGTTATTTTAATTTTAAAACTCATTTATCTCATTAAATATCAGTCCTATCAAAATTTTGTAAAGAACAAAACTTATCGGAAAGGAGTTTTAAAGAAACGTTTGTTATGTAACATTTTTCACAAAAATCAATAATAAGCGAGATATTTCGATTTATTTAATTCAGGCCGCCTTAAACCCCCCTTTTAAATAAAGTATTTTGAATGCCATATAGCCTAAAATCTAAGTTACAACGAACTTAATTTATATTCCAATTTTCATATAAATCGGTTCAGCCATTATCGCGTGAAAAGGTAACAAACATACAGACAGACATACAAACAAAAATTTCAAAAATGCGATTTTCGGTTTCAGGGTGGTTAATTATATATGTTAGCACCAATTATTTTTAGAAAATCGAAAATTACCAGAAAAATTTCGGCTACAGATTTATTATTAGTATAGATTAAAATGCATCTTCTATAGTCAATTGTTTTTTATTATTGTCTGTTATATTCAATATCGACTTTCATAAGGCCATGGAAATTATAACACAAACATTGTTGATACGTCTAATGAAGGCCAGAATCTACACAATTCATGCAATAAGTACCTTTGCACAGTTCAGGACGTATTATGAATTTCTGGATGCAGTTGTAGATAGTGAGCAGGCTGTGTTTTATAACTGAATTCTTAAATTCTTTGGAACCACAAGAATTGCTACTACATAATTAAATACTTAATATCGAATCACCAATAGTACTATTACGAAATATTGACCCACCAAAATTATGTAATGGGATAAGAATTGATGTGAAAAAACTCATGCAAATCGTAATAGATATGACAATATTAACTGGCAAAACGAAAAAGATTATGTTTTCATCCCACGCATTCCTACGATACACAATAACATGCATTTTGATTTTAAGTAACTTCAATTTGAGAGCCACTAGCATTATTATTGGTCATATTAAAATTAAGCTCAAGGACAGTCGCTCAAAGTTGCAGACATTAGCTTAAAAACTGCGTGTTTTCCACATTTTCAACTATATTTTATACAAAGCAATGGAAAAATAAAGTAAGATTTTACACATATGCCTATCAAAAAGCAATTCAATTACACTTTTTTCATGTTGCTAACGTAATATGTAAATGTACGAAAGCCGACTGAAAATAACACTGTATTAATTCTAAAATATAAGTTTCTCAAAATACAGGCTGTATTTATATATGTGCCCTGTATTGATGTTTATGTCCGAAAATGTGTTACTGCGAAATTCTATCTGTATAATCATGTTGTCAATGTAGTATATTATGCGTTGTGGAAATAACAATTATTCAATTTCTGAAATACCGGTATACGTCTCTCAGAATATTAGTTTTTATGTTAAAAATGACTTGCTGCGAGTTTATATTACATCTGTATTCTGTATATAAATAAGAATTAATATACTGTAATTAATATGATCTATTTGTGAGATAATTATAATTTCTCAAGTCGTATAAAAAACTATGTATGATATAAACAGGCGTACAGCGGTCAAGAGGTAAAAAAATCTTCCAATATAAATTAAATTATGTGTGTATATATTGATTCTTTGGTACAACCGATAGAGAGATAAATTTTGGCTCACGATGACATCCCAACGAGTTCAGACTGGGAACAAGGGAATTTTCTGTTTATCGTCAGCTCTCTCTTAAATTCAAGTCAAAGCACATATAGACATGAAATTAAGTGAAATGCACAGCTTCAGATCGATGTACAGATCTTATAATTATTTTATCTCTGCCTCTGTGCAACGTCACATTTGCGATGACAACCCGACGGGTTCAGACTGAGAACAAGGGAATTTTCTGTTTATCGTCAGATCTCTCTGAAATTCAAGTCAAAAGCGTACATAGACATGAAATTACGTGAAATGCATAGCTTCAGATGAATGTACAGATTTTATAATTATTTTATCTCTGCCTCTGTGCAGATGGGGAAGAAAGAGGCGGCAGAAAGATTGTAATGCTTTTTAATAAGCTGACTCCCACGACTAAGATAAGTCACTTTAAATTTAACAGTCGCTGACCGGCAGAGATAAAATGTAAGATCTGTGGAACTTTGAGACAATGCTAAGTGGGAGATTAGGAACCTAAGGGTGTATTTTGTTTTCCTGAACCTCAAGACAATGTTAACTCATTTGAAGTTTGTGTGACTATAACCTATATATATTTTCGTTTGTTTTTATTTTATTTATAATTTCATTTTTATATTATTTTATTTTTATTTCTGGAAGTGGAAGAGAAGGCCTGATGGCCTTAACTACGCCAGAATAAATAAGTAAATAAACACAAATAAATACAAATAAAAATATTTGAAAGTAAGGGACGTGATAAAACGTTTTCCTTCGTTGCGTGACCTACAGTTGTTTTAAATTGAGTTAATCCTTTCAGGCATTTGGCTAAGAAGTTCATTAATTCATGTAAGTGACGCTATGTAAAGATTCATCTTTAGGGACGAGGAAAGCTTATTAAAGACATTTCGTTTTGGTTGTCTATAGTTGAGTTTCTGAGATTTCCGAAAAGTCTAAGAATCAGTTTAAATAAGAAAAAAAAAGCAAAAACCACAACCCGGGCAACGCCGGGTACTTTCAGCTAGTAATATATAAAATACAATATTAAATTAAAAACAGAATATAAAATTTCGCCGTCGTAGTTCAGTTGGTAGCGCGCCTGCTCGCCCATCCGTTTGAGTTATATCAAATCATTACGCACGTATAAAATGAAAATTAAGATAACTCTGGTTAATTGATTTCGACCCAATTCCGGAGAACGTGCAATCTCTTTCATTTTCTGATCACATTCGCTTAGATAGACGAAGGTAGGTCAACAAAGAGGAAAAAAGTAGGTAGAATTTAAAAATGAGATTCAATCCGGCATCGAAACTTGAATCCAGTGTTGGTTAGTGGATAAAGCGCCAGCACGTAAAGTTAGAAATTCGGGTTCGAGTTCCGGTGCAGGAGAAAATTTTTCTCCGTTCCACCGATTCTTCACCATATGGAAATGCAGAATTACAGCACTGAGATTCTACAGAGCGTTTCCGAGGTGGTGTTACAAACTTTCAGGGATGATGGCGAAGGGCACATGTATCAATTTGAGATAAGGGACCATGGTCCGGAAATGACCGAGTCGAAAGTTACAAGCAAAAATAGTTGTGTGGAAATGAAATAATTTTATTCCTCTGTACATCTTATTTATGTGTATTTATCTTACATCTTACACATACTGTATTCATCTGACGTTGTTTACGTTGTCTACTTACAGTATTCCATTCAGTGCGCTGTCTGAGGGATGGGGACAGGAAACTACACTAAAGCAATGCAGATAGCGTAATGTGTAACGGACATGGTCGGTCCTGATATGCACGTCTGTAGACAGCAGTGTATGTGTACAAGTTGCAGTGTCCAGTTGATGAGTCCTAGTGAAATGGAGGAGTACACGAGAGCGGAATAAGCAGACCTGATTTTCGAATACGGATGAGCGAATGGGAATAGTAGACAAGCTCACAGTTTGTATCGGGCCGTGTACCCACATAGGAGACATCTGGCCCATATCATTTTTCCACGACTGTTCCAAAAGTTAAGGGAAGGAGGGCACGTGTTGCCAAATTACAATTCCATTTCCACACAACTATTTTTGCTTATAACTTTCGACTCATTCATTTCCGGACCAGGGTTCCTTATCTCGAATTGATACATGTGCCCTTCGTCATCATCCTTGAAAGTTTGTAACACCACCTCGAAAACAGCCTGTATATATATATATATATATATATATATATATATATATATATTATTTTAGTAGGTTTTTTTACGACGCTTTATCAACATTTTAGGTTATTTAGCGTCTGAATGAGATGAAGGTGATAATGCCGGTGAAATGAGTCTGGGGTCCAGCACCGAAAGTTACCCAGCATTTGTTCATATTGGGTTGAGGGAAAACCCCGGAAAAAACCTCAACCAGGTAACTTGCCCCGACCGGGAATCGAACCCGGGCCACCTGGTTTCGCGGCCAGACGCGCTGACCGTTACTCCAAAAGTGTGGACCAGCCTGTATATGTACTTCGGTATATCATAGTAATATCAAAATTGTAGTGCCTATAAAAAGGCAAAAATGTGAAAAGAGGTACAGTACTGACATATGGAGCAGGCCTATAGGAAAATCCCTCCTTTACGTCAAAGAAGACGTAAAGGAAAAACTGCTTACTACCAACTTCCTAAGTTTCCGAGGAATATTTCCGTGCAAAAAAAACGAAAAGTGGTGTTTTGGCCAATTATTATAATTATTATTATTATAATTATTATTATTATTATTACTACTATTATTATTATTATTATTATTATTATTATTATTACTATTATTACCGTATTTTTTGTAGAAACTCAGTCCTAGCGTCCCTTAAAATTATTTTATATGAGGGGGTCAGAAGCAAAGATGTTTACGTTATTTGTGAGATAATGTGATTGAAAGTACTTAAGATTTCGTAAATTCTGTGAAATTTTTTATTTCAATTTTAGTGTGTGGTGTAGTTAAACACATATACCATTGCGACTAAAATTTTAAATGTTTTAGCTTGCTTTGAATGCACTCAACCATAGCCTTCTTTAGTTACAAGCCGGGGCATGGGTAGGTTTGGCAACGCAGAGTGGAGGCGGGAGATTTTAAAGTGATATTGTGTTTGCTCATTGCTCTCGTTACACGTAACGCGTATTTTTTCAATATTACTTCATGCACAACGGTAAGATCAAGATTCAGAGTAGTGATGTAAATTATTACGGGTTCGAAAATAGTGTTTTATTGCAATCAATTAGCTATACTTCAGAATACGGCGTAAGTAGGCTACTTACATACAAAGGATGCTACTTAAAATAATTACAAAAAACATGTTTTTATTGATAGTACGAAGGTAAATAAATAAATAAAAAAGATATTCCTTGCACCGAAAATAATAAAATCAATAATGCAATAAAGACGTAAGTTCCTACGCAGTATTCTTAAGTTCCATTCAGTTAACAAATTTGTGGCTAGCAAATTGTCAATGTTTTGCGACTTAATGGTGTTTCATCTGTGAAAGGTTTAGGTTATATTTTAATATTATCTTATGCGATTATCTATCGTGTTTTTCTACAAATATTTCAGATGCCTAGAAAGTGCTGCGTGCCTATGTGTCGTAGCAACTACACTTATAATTAAAAAAAAAAAATAAAATAAAAACATACTTGTTTTTTTATTGATGGTACAAGGGAAAATAAATAAATACTTAAAGAAATGTTACTTGTACCAAAAATAAATAAAATAATGACGTACTTTCGCAATACCCTATTCCAATCAATTAACCATTATGTGGCTAGTAAATTGACAATGTTTCGCCGCTTAATGTTGTTTCATCTCTGACATGAAAGGTGTAGGATATCATATACATTTTAATTTCATGTGATTATGTCGTGCTTTTATATAAATATTTCAGATGTCCAGGAAGTCAGTTTTAGTTTGAACCTGGTCAGTCACCATAACAATACTGTTATCCTAAATTATTTGTCATAAACTTTTTAAAATATAATTTTAAATAAATATAACTACAGGGTGAATGTAGAGAATCCAACGCCCACTGAACGAATATTTCACTTTTATCACTGCCAATGTTGCGCTATAATCGTATATGCAAGGTAGGCTATAACAAAAACCAAAACTAACCAAATCTAACCTGTCAAAGAAGCAACAAGTTATACTAAATATGTGTAAAATTGGCCTATGTCTCTATAGTGGGCGGGACATAAGTAACATTGACCAAACCAACAAAGTGATTATATGCATCTACAAATTATAGATAGTTCTGACGTATAGCAGGCATTCCGAATCTTCAACAAAACTGCAACATTTATGGGATCACAAAACAGCTGTTTACAATGACTTTGAAAACCAACGGCGTAACTTTATTGATATAGCAGGCGAGACCCAACAATTTCACTAGAATTCTGATACACACAAACCACAAATAAGAATATAAAAATGTGGTTATACAATATTTAATAGAATAGTCAATTACTTTGTCATCCATAACCGTAAAAATTCCCAAAGACTGCAACCAATTTATTTTCGTTTATTGTCTTGGTTTTTATCATCAACACGCATTTAGTTTATAATACATCAACAATTAACGTTTGGTACGACCGCAAACATAATTCCATCGACACACACTTATATTGTAACATTAATTTACATTGAAAATCGGCATTAGCACAAACACGTGTACTGTACGGTCTGCCTCCGGGTGACAGTTAATTACAGTGTTGCCGACGTATGGCCCCGGCTTGTAACTAAAGAAGGCTCTGACTCAACTCATGTTCTTAGAAATGTCACTTTTACTCCTTTGCTTCTGACCCCCTCATATATAATAACGTAGGCCTATGTAGACAAACCTCATCCTACAGACATAGTTTTCTAAAATTTTCTACATAATGAGAGCTATAATGATAAATAGATGGAATGCAAATTGAATCCGCAGAGCACTTGGGCCTTAAAGCCGTTGCTTAAGAGTAGAAAACTTCATCACACGGTAGTAGCAATGAGAAAATGAATAGACGCTGCATGTGCAATGAAACCTGTAGCCGCCATTAGAGCAGCAGACATATGCGAAGCACGCGAACTGCAGACTAACCCTGCACACACACTCGTACACGTCTGAGACCCTCCCGTACTAATTCCTCCCATTAGTAATTATTATTTGCGGTATTGCCTCACAGGAAGCTCTGCTGGTTTCCAGTGTGCAAAGACTTAAAGCAATTTCGACGACTTTTTTTACTATTATTTTACCTCCATAATCCCTCCTGCATGGAAGAATTAAACATCATGCATGGATTATATCGGTCAAGCCTATAATCGTACGTGACACCAAAGAACGATTCTTGATGGGAACCTATTCAGGAATATACGCTGGTAAAACACAAATTAAGGGGTTAGGTATAGCATACAACAGTAACATTTTTGGAAATATTCAACATTTTTTTCCTCCATTACTGTATCTTGTATAATAATGAAAATTGGTGTGTGCAAAACACTGTCCTTCTGCTATAGAAAAAAAACATTTTTACGATGTATAAAACTATATATATATTTTTTGAATATATATATATATATATATATATATATATATATATATATTCAAATTAATGATGCCAATTTACTGTGCAGTGATGAAGAGTTTCCCCTCATAACTCATAAACTTGTTAACTTTTTCATGTTCTCTCTCTTTTATTTTATTGTTGAAACTCATGTTTACAATACGTATCATGCTCTTTCAACTACATTCCTTATTAAATATATTTTTTTTTATTTTGTATTAGAAGGAAATACTGATATTTGATCATTTTTTAAAAAGAATGTATTTTTTATCAGACAATCTATCAAAGGTAGAGAAGTGATATTGCATCATATTGTAGACTAGCCGTACCCGTGCGCTCCACTGCACCCGTTAGAAATAATTAATATAAAATAATTACATAATTAAAATAGGACATTTGATCCAGGGAAAATTCGTGTTTGATAGAAGGATAAATCGTTTAATATGTTACTTAATTTAAATTGTATTTAAATAATTAAAATGGGATCATTTTGGTCCAGAGACTACTCATTTGGTGCAATGACAATTTCTTTAACATGTTTCTTAATTGTTATTTCATGCAACCATAGTTTAATGAAGATTGACATATCATTTAGTTTTAGTGTGTATACTTTATATTACTTGCTATATGTTTCCATTGAATTATGGTAATAACTTAATTTTAACCCTTGTTTTCTACTTCTTCAGCAAATGGCGCTTGGCCCACTATGGTTCTGGACTCTTCAAATAATTTAAATAGTGATACAGCACATATAATAATCCGTGGCGATACAGCCCGTGAAGGATCTAGACCGACCAGCCGACTGCTGGCCTCACGCCCACATGCCGAAGCAGAGGTGGACGATCATCCAACCAGAATGGAGGTATCGTGTGGTTAGCACGATGATCCCCCCAGCCGTTATAGCTGGCATTCGCAACCGGATTTCGCTACCTATCGTAGCTCCCCAGGTGCATCACGATGCTGGGTGGGGACCGGTCCCATACACTGGTCGAAATTTCATGAGAAAATTTCTTCTTCCACGAGGACTCGAACCAGCGCGCATGCTGTAACGCGAGTCCTAGGCAGGATGCTTTAGACCGCGACGCCACGGCGCGGGACACAGCATATATAGTGATATATAATTTAAAAAAAAATGTTACGTTTTATTTAATAACGGTGCAACTGCAGAGGTTATATCAGCGTCGCCGGATGTGCCGGAATTTTGTCCCGCAGGAGTTCTTTTACATGCCTGTAAATCTACCGACATGAGCCTGTCGCATTTAAGCACACTTAAATGCCATCGACCTGGCCCGGGATCGAACCCGCAACCTTGGGCATAGAAGGCCAGCGCTATATCAACTCGCCAACCAGGTCGACATATGTAATTATATTTCTTTCTTTCGAAAATGTAAGAATTCACGATCTCCTATGTACCATTGCCATGCAATGAATAAATTTGTTTTTTCTTTCTACTCAAAAATTTTATATTTTGCACATAGGAGTTATTGCAGAAACAACAACGCTATAATCTCAGGCGGCGGTGAAAATGTATTGTATTGTTATTTTAAAAGTCTTGTATATCCTTAAATATCAGTCCTCTCAAAATTTTGCATAGAATAAAACTTATCGGAAATCATTTTTAAAGAATCGTTTGTTATGTAACATTTTTCACAAAAATTAATAATAAGCGAGATATTTCGATTTATTTAATTCAGACACCCTTATAACCCCTCTTTTAAATAATGTATTTTGAATGCCATATAGCCTACAATCTAAGTTACAACAAACTTAATTTATATTCCAATTTTCATCGATATCCGTGCACCCATTATCGCGTGAAAAGGTAACAAACATCCAGACAGAGAGTCAGACAGACAGACAGACAGACAGACAGATATACAAACAAAAATAAAAAAAAAGCGATTTTGGGTTTGAGGATGATTAATTATACATGTTAACACCAATTATTTTTGGAAAATCGAAAATTACCAGAAAAATTTTGCCTACAGATTTATTATTACTATAGATATAACATGCATTAATACACAGAAAAAATTTCATCAGAGTATGTTGGATAGTTTTTGAGTTATGTGCGAAACGCTTCATCACTGCACAGTGAACTGAATTAAAAAAAATGTAAATAATTTTTTTAACCGTAAAATATTTTCATATAGCAGAAGGACAGTGTTTTACACATACTAATTTTCATTATTGTACAAGATACAGTAATGGGGGAAAAATGTTGAATATTTCCAAACTTTTACTGCTGTAAGCTGTACCTAACTCCTTAAGATTTTTATTCAGTTACATTTTATAATCACTATTGTCACTATTACTGGTATTATTGGAAGCTTTAGTAATATTGAAACTACTGTTACTGCTGCAACTGCGATGTAGTTGTTATACATTGTGTTGGATTCGAGGAACTTGAATTCACATTCTGTCGAGATAAAGGATTGTAAAAAAAGTGAAAAGTCCTTAGCCAGGCATTCCCCACAGTGCCAATGGTGTCATTATAATTTTTAACAATCGCTTCTCTCCGCTAATAATATAAAATTTCATAATTTTAATGTTAAAAATATTAAATAAGTTGAACCTACAGCAGCTACAAATAAAGGGAAACCGCAATGGAACATCCTATTAAAGAACTTGTGTGTAGAGTAATTTATTTCAAACATTCCAAAACGCTGAATCTCGTTAGGAAGAATGGGAGTACGCACCAACTAGCTTTGGACATATGACCACATCGATAAATAAAATTAGGGGCGTACCAAAAAAAATTCAGAAATTCTAAACGTGAAGATGTACAAGAGTTGTGTTGTAGTCTCTACTATGTACAAGCAGTAAAAAAAAACTAGATCTATGATTACATTTTTCACAGAGTCTCAGGAAGTCTAAAGACTAACGTATAAAGGAAACTTTTGTTTTCGTTTTTTTTTATTTTCATAATTCTTTCGTGCATGGTCAATAGGTGTTTTAGTTTCTGAAAAGCTATTAAAAAGAAAAACTTCGGTTTTCAATTGCTATTACGGACTTTTGTCTAGGTGGAATACTAGTCATAATACAACAGCATAAACCTAATCAATTATTTTCTAATATTTTTTTCGTATTAACAGTCTATATTGACGTATGCCCTTAGTATCATCACTATATGATGTATTTGAGAAATGGATAGCCCAGAACCAGACTGTTCCAAGTCCATTTTACTATTTTTTTTTTTCGGAAGAGCTATTTCAAGCTCTTGACATTTAAAGCTTCATGAAACAATTTGGAATAGTTTCATAACAACCTTACGGAGAGAAATATATTTTATAACTTTGTTCGATTCATATATGCAGACAAGAACTGGAACACAATGAAACACAGATTTCTTTCTTATAAAAAGTTGGACTTAGAACAGTCTGGTCTCAGCCATCGAAATATTAATATGTTGACTACTTCAGATTTTTATGCCTCTGTACTTAATATAACATGTGACAACACTGTATTAATGAGGAAGCTTTAAGATTTATATTTCCACTGCTGTTGCTTTCTAGAATATGGCGACAAATCGCAGGGTCTATGTAACTCAATCCATTTAGACTTCTAAATCTTTTCAGTGCATTGGAGCAATCTCTCTTACATTCATAGTGACGCTGAATAAGGCCATTTCGAACTTGTAGAGAAAAACAAAATATTTTCTCGTAGCCTACGAATTTGCGAAAAAAAAAACCCCTCACATTGTCAATCAAGAATAGTTTTTATTGGTATTTACTTATTCACACATTCGTTTATGTCTGTCTGCCTACATACCTAGCATATCTGTCTGGTCCTGTCCCGTCCCACCCGCTCATCTGTCTGACTTCTGTCTGTCTGTCTGTCTGTCTATCGCAGCAATAGTGACAAAATTGAAAGAAACGTTTCTGTGAAAATAAATTCCTATTTTTCCAAAAAAAAAAAAAAACTGTAGTATTATTTTGATTTAAAGTTATTTATCAAATTTAAATGACTTTCAAGTCTTTTATGACTTCTGAATAATCCTGTAATTATATAAGGACCCCTTGTAAATTATTAAATAAAAATGAAGTAGATGAAGTAACTTGGTATTCGAAATATTTTAAACAAGGCAAAATATTAATGAGAACGAAACACGTCTTGTTTAAACCATGATAGGAAGAGGAGGGGGATGAAAGGAAAGGAAGGAAGGAACAAGCAAACAAATGAACGACAAAATAACTTTCAAAATAATCCAATGATATAAATTTCGAGACTGCTGTCCACAACGAAACACAAAAATTCATAATAAAATAATACACTTCCGTGTTTCCAGCGGACAAAAGTGAAAACTTGATTGATTTTCGTTAAAACATACATGAGGTTTATCTTAATTTGCATGTGGTCTAATTTAACTGTCTTGAATACTTGAAGCGTCAAAGGCGCTTCGAATAGCTGTTTTGTCGGCATTTTGAAGCGTCGCGTTCTTTAATTAAAATTCTGCAGACACCATTCTGCCTACCTTTCACTCAGTTGACTGTCGTTTCACTACCTGCTTGAATTTAAAATGTGTCTTCCGACGTAAAAGTTGTCCAGCGACTTCGAATTTTCCCTCGCCTGCTACCTGGGACGAGACCAATAAAAATTTGGAACAATTTAAATAATTACATATTTTAACAAACTTAATACATAATTGTAGGACAGAATAGAATAGAATGTTTTATTTTCTCTGACAGAGTTAACGCCATAAGGCCTTTTCTTCCACTCAACCGGTGTTAATCAATATAATAGTGACATACATATTGAAATTATGGATATTTACAATATTCTATAGCAATATCCTTGAGTTGAATGTTAACGACTAGAACATGTTCATTTAATTTGAGATAAAGCCTATACGAAATAGTAATAACTTAATTTATGAGCTAATGCTATTCAATTCATTTCAATTAAATTCAGTCTATATGCAATATGTAAAGAATTACAATAAATTGAAATAACTAGTTGGTTAAATGATGAGAATTAATTTAATAGTAGTTTACTAGAACTATGTTATAGGGAGAAAATATACATCTAAAATATATCGATGTACTTGCTTACTTACTTACAAATGGCTTTTAAGGAACCCGGAGGTTCATTGCCGCCCTCACATAAGCCCGCCATCGGTCCCTATCCTGTGCAAGATGAATCCACTCTCTATCATCATATCCCATCTCCCTCAAATCCTTTTTAATATTATCCTCCCATCTACGTCTCTGCCTCCCCAAAGGTCTTTTTTCCTCCGGCTTCCCAACTAACACTCTATATGCATTTCAGGATTCGCCCATACGTGCTACATGCCCTGCCCATCTGAAACGCCTGGATTTAATGTTCCTAAGTATGTCAGCTGAAGAATACAATGCGTGAAGTTCTACGTTGTGTAACTTTCTCCATTTTCCTGTAACATCATCCCTCTTAGTCCCAAATATTTTCCTAAGAACCTTATTCTCAAACACCCTTAATCTCTGTTCCTCTCTCAAACTAAGAGTCCAAGTTTCATAACCATAACGACCGGTAATATAACTATTTTATAAATTTTTTCAGATTTTTTGACAGCAGACGAGATGACAAAAGCTTCTAAACCGAATAATAACAGGCATTTCCCATATTGATTCTGCTTTTAATTTCCTCCTTAGTGTCATTTATATTTGTTACTGTTGCTCCAAGATATTTGAATTTTTCCACCTCTTCGAAAGAGAAATCTCCAATTTTTATATTTCCATTTCGTAAAATATTCTGGTCGCGAGACATAAACATATGCTTTGTCTTTTCGGGATTTACTTCCAAACCTATCGCTTTACTTGCTTCAAGTAAAATTTACGTGTTTTCCCTAATCGTTCATGGATTTTCTCCTAACATATTCACGTCATCCGCATAGACAAGAAGCTGATGTAACCGGTTCAATTCCAAACCCTGTATGGTATCCTGAACTTTCCTAATGGCATATTCTAGAGCGAAGTTAAAAAGTAAAGGTGATAAAATATATCGATGTAATGAGAATACTATTAATGTAATGAGAATACTATTAATGTAATGAGAATACTATTAATGTAATGAGATTTTACCATTAGAGGTTTTGTATTCTATTTAGAGGAATCAATGGTAATAATAAGAATGGACAGATATTCGTTTCATTATAAATAACAAATATTAATCAGTAATTAATCTGGAATAAATTGTAGATGAAATCATGCCCCCTCGTGGACGCAATACTAATGGACCAAAGCGTGCCAAGTTTATAGATCCGTCCCGGATACAGCTATCGTAAAGTCAAGTCAAGCAATATTTAACCAGTGTTACACTATTATCATTTTCGTGTAATGCACTGTGCAGAACTTCTGTTTCAGCAGTTATACTTTGAATGTTTGTTTCATTAAAATTTATGCAATGACTTGGAAAATACAAAATATACTGCGATGACGACACGATTAACTGGGACACGATAGGACATTCATTCCCTCATAGTATGTCTTTCATTGCAAACACAACATTCTCTAATCTTTCCTATTTTCTGCCTTCGCATATGTTCCATATATCTTAATGTCGTTTATCATCTGGCATCATCCTCTTTCCCGAACTCTTCTCCCATTCACCATTCCTTCCAGTGAATCCTTTAGTAGGAAGTTTCTTCTCAGCCAGTGATCCAGCCAATTTCTTTTTTGTCTTCCTGATCAGTTTCAGCATCATTCTTTCTTCATTCACTCTTCCCAATAGAGCTTTAGCTTCATTTGTAATTCTGTCTGCCCATTGCACATGCTCCTTTCTTCTCCATATCCACATTTCAAATACTTCTACTCGTTTCTCTTCACTTCGTCGTTTTAGCCCCATACAATTCCACTTTCCACACAAAGCATTTCACTAGTCTCTTCCTTAGTTCTTTTTCAAGAGGTCAGCAGAAGTTGCTCCTTTTTCTATTAAAGGCTTCCCTTGCCATTTCTGTCTTCCTTTTGACTTACAGCAGCTAATGACACTGCGTATAGCACACCCAAACGATAGGAAAATGGCAAAATATTTAATTGACTATACAGCTATACACAGAATTAGATCATTTTTATAAACTCTTTGAGATAGGAAGAATTTTTTAACTTAGAAATATTATGTTTGCGGCTTTATAATGTAAAGATAGATGGATTTATAGAATAATATTATACATACAGATGTTATATTATCATCATTTTCTCTAAAATCGAATGCACAGTTCTTCTGACCGTATGTGCTTTGTACCTAAAACAAGTTCTACTTTGTAGGTTTCACTCCCCTCACCTATGATTATATTTAACCGCTCTCTAAAAACATACATATTAAAATGAAAATGGCACAATAGAACACATTATATAATATGTCCTAACCTAAAACAGACATAAAAGTGTAAGTGGGTAGATACCATTATCCCTTCGTCAGTTCGTATCACAAACTTCAACAGCTGAAGTTCTAATCTCTCTCGCCTTCAAGAGAAACAATCCAGTCTTTTGTTCGTATTCTCTATTCCCCATGAGGTCAAGACATGCAAGCGAACTCCTATTCTGACTTAGCATCGAGGGTGGTAGATATTTTCTCCGTACTTGTTCCAATTCGACACACTGTAATAAAATAATAAAACATTTCCATAGGAGTTCTTTTCTCTGCAAAGTGGACAAAGACGCTCTCCTTCTTCGGTGACAATTTTATTACTCTTCCATGCTCCCAATCTTAGCCACGCTAAACCTGCTCTGCTGTCTTTGTTACAAGAATTTACGTAGTCACACCTCCCCCAGTTAAGCATGAGATCTGATTGTAAATGTAGTGAGGACTTTTCCGAACATTGGAGCTCAATCTCTTGCCTCTCGATATAAATTAATCGCATCTTCACATTACGCCATATATTCCTCCAGTTATTATCACCTCTATCCCACACCCATCCCATTCCTATATGATGCAGCCCTCTCTGCAGTTTATAAACCCACCCTTTTTCCCAACCCTCTCTTTGTTGAACTTTGTAGCAAATCGACCGTAGAAGTGACTGATCCCGAAATATAATTTTTAACCAATATTTTATCAACAGTAATCTCACTAGAGGTTTTGATTTATCTATAGGAAATCAAAACTCGAGTAGGATTTAACTGAATATTACACGATTAGAAGAAAGTATATAACGATTAGAAGTAACGAAGTACTCCAATACAATAAAATATTGACTTACGAAAATACAAAACTATCTTCAAATTTGTACCATCTCTACATTATAAATATTACGCTAGTAGATGGCAGTACCGTGTTATTATTAGCTCTTTTCTTGATATCAGTTGTGCCAACTATGGAATCTTCATTGAACTCTGTGGAAGGTTACTGGTCAAGAAGGTTTTCTTGATTCAGTTTCATTTTTATTGAAACAGTTGCATTCCACTTCTATTATCCCGATCCCAGTAATCGACGTAACTTGACAGATGATTTTCAATAAATCTCAGTATTAAACAATCTCTGATACGTGACTATTCATAATATCATATAGCAGAAGCTATAACAACCATAACGTAAATAATATAAACGAGTGTTAGAAAAGTTGTAATTAGGGATCATGAAATAAACAAGAAACGTTTTAATTAACGATGATGAAATAAAAAATAAACATGAATAATTTTAAAAGAAACAATTATTGAAAGCACAATTTTCAAATTTGAATGTTTTAGTTGTTGGTGGTTCAGTTGATGTTATATTGGACGTGTGCGTAAAAGAAGTGAACTCGTTGATGTACATGATGTATCCCTCAACTTATTCAGGTTTTCCGAATGGTGCTCTTCATTTATTTGTAAATAGGGTTTCAGGGTTGATGCATAGCTATAACCAGTGATCTTTATTAATTCTTGTTCTTGAATGCCAATCCGAGTTATATTTGAAAGTGCTGTGCATCGACTGGAGTGGTTTGTAATTTTCTGTTTTTGACGTCCAGATCAGTGCAGTTTGAAATTTTGGCAAACAAAGAAATATATGCTAGGGTAGTGATAAAATAAACAAATGCTAGGGAAGCGATAAAATCAAACAAATGCTAGGGACGCGATAAAATCAAACAAATGCTAGGGACGCGATAAAATTGTGCGATAAGCAGCCATGATTGGTTGAAAGACGTCCTTTCGCACCGTTTTATTGGTCAAAAGTAGTGTGACGTAGTAAAAGTGTAATAGTCACCCTAACGTTTTTATACTGTGAAGAATTATAGTGCTTAAAACTATATCACCCAAGTTTAAAGTTCACTGAAAACAGTATTGTTCGTGAGATACTCAATGAACCATGTCACAGCCTTAATATGTTTTCTCCGAAACTCAGAATCGTTCTTTCTAAGTAAGGAGTTTTATGTCACAACAAGGATGAGACATTGTGTAAAAACTATCAAATTAAATGTTGCAGTGAACACAATCCAGATGTCTTCAATGAGCTTCGAATAATATTTCTTTCAGTCAATTAAATGTTTTACAATACGCATTCCTGAGGCTTCACTGAGATTGCGTGAAGTTTCCCTCCCTCACTCCCGTCCGGAGAGCTCGTCAAAGTATAAAAACCTACCGTCCTCGTGACACCTGTCATATCGTGTCGCCTGCCAGCACTCAGCTCATCAACATGAAGGTAAAGCACGGATCCGTGCCCGGTCCTATATTGTGTTCTGCTAGCAAAAACGTATTTGTTTTTTCTTTCTTTATCATTCTGTTTCACGCTTCATGGTTTGAACCACCTCTTGTGGGATCGGCGAGGAATTCTCCTTTATCTTGGTTTAAATTATAATATAGAGTGAACTGTAACTACTAATGTCATGAAATTAAGTAGGTTATCTTTTTAGATATTTTAAACAAAAAAAGTTTAAGGGGAGAGGATAGTGTTTTTTAAAACTTTTTTTCTATTTCGTGTAAAATATTAATTTTTTGTATGTAGAGAGTTCGTAGCTGTGGCAACTCAACCAAATAAAAATAGTTTGAAAAAAATTATTTGGGGGCCCAAATTTGAAAAAAAATATATACCCAATGAAGGATTGTACTAAAGCCGATATATCTAAACCAATTTTAAAGATTGATTCAAACAGTTTTTTGCAATGTATTTGCAAAAGCATGTTCTACAAACTGTCTGTAACAGAATTTTGATATTAGTCCCTACGTTTGTAAATTAACTAAAATTTAATAACAATTTTCTGATTTCCTTTCTTGCAAACAAACGGACGTATTTTTAAAATGAAATCAATTAACAAAATTATGTTACAGAGAAAAGTTTCCTAATAGTCTATAGAATGTGTTCTAAATTTCATGCATGTATCTTTAATAGTTCAGAAATTACATCCATTTTTGTCTGGCATTGTAGCAAAAAAAAAAAATGAAGTTACTGGAAACCGATAAAAGCGGGCGTGTGATTTAAAAATCCATAGCGCAGGAAGTTTAAAAATGACGTCTCAACATCCTATAAGGGCACAAATACCCACAAAATGTTATGCAATGCATTTAACTCATATCAAAGGGAATTTTAAAGAACAAAAAAGAAAAATTGAAAATTTAATTTACCAGAAACAACAATAAAAGTGGGCCAGTGATTTAAAAATCCATAACGCAGGAAGTTTAAAAATGGCGACTCAACATCCGATAAGGGCACAAATACCCACAAAATGTTATGCTATGCATTTCACACATATCACAGAGTATTTTAAAGAATTTTTTTTTAATTTACTCATTTTTCACCAAAAAATACATTCTCTCCACTTAATACGATTTTGCTTGTTTTTACTTCCTTTTCGAGACAAAAATTGTTTTAAATGAAATATTTCATAGCTTCTTTTTGCAAGCCAATGATTTAAATCCTAATACTCAGTCAATTTAAGAAAACAGTCTATTACGATAATAAATGATTGAAAGAATTTTAGTTTTGCCCTTTAAACTGCCTGCAAATCAAAACAGGCTGTTACACATTTCTGTTCAATAGCAGCTAAATCGTCCTTTTCTTTCGCCTCCCTGCTCTTTAATTTGCTGTCTACATGCTTGTCATAACTGCTTTTAAGCAGTTCTATGATATCATCAATTGCAAGTTTCAACTTTTCACACTCACTACACTGATCCTTCTTTGGGACATAAAAACCTATGTTATACTCCTCATTAAAAATCTGACTGCACACATGAATATTGCCGGCTAAGAACACTGCCGTATCTCAAGATGTGGCGGTTTTACGTATGAGAATAAAAGTGCCACAACTGAGATGTGGCAGTCTACTACTATTTGAGTTGTAAAATTCTATGAGAAGAAAACTAAATTACGTGCAGCAGAATCGCTATTCATACGTTTCGAGTTGTGGTTTTTTACAAGACACGGACTTGATCACATTCATTTAGGCCTATATGCACCAAATAACTCAAAATTCATGTTTTTTGACATGTGGCCGTCTTCCACCGGGAGTGCTGTATATATTTCATACCGTTTTTTCGAAAGAACAATTGAGATTTGAATATTCACGATTAAAATGAGTTAATATTGAAATATAATATATTTCGGTTATGATGTTTCAACTTCTGTTCATTTAAAAATGTTTGTAGGTGGTTTTTGTCTCCAGTATTACCATCTCTAATGCCGGATTACGGAAATTCATTATAAACAGGCGTACTTGTTTTACACATGAACGTTGTAACTGGACACAGCCTATGTAACGAGTAATAAATAAAAATAAAATAAAAAATAAAAAAATAAATAAATACATACATTTTGGAAATTACAATAATACAATCAATCACAATAAAAACAAATTTATTTACACTAACTACTTGCTTTACGAATCTCTCTATACATTCCAACGAGTGACTGTAAACATTTTAAGTGTTTCAAAAGAAAAATTTATTCTTCTTTCTGATAAAATACATTTTCTTCTTTTCTAATGAAGTACTCGCTATCAAATTCTTCTATTGGAACACTCATTTCCAACCGCCTGGTTTTGTCTTGTTTTGACATGGTTCAGTGAACAGCATACCTGAAATGGGTACGCTGCGCTATACTGGGTGTTCATTTCAAAATGTGTCATGACGTCACTGTTGTGAGTCAGCGATTTGAAGAGAGTTTCAGCTTTTATGTCAGAGAAGTTGCCTATATTCAAGGCGTTCAATCTGAACTTGAGAACGTGTACGGTATAACTTAAACGTCGTAGCAACAGATGGCGGTCTGTACGGTCTGTGTGCTACCATAACCTCATTCGAACTGTGTTTTGCGAGGGCAAGTCGTACGCAGGGTGTTTGTTATCATCGGCTGTGTATGGCAACATTCCACAGTACAAATCAAATGCTCCGTGTCCATGTTGACCGTCGAAGTTAAGGCCCATTCACAATGAAAATTAAACATAACCGTAACATAAACACAGAAGTTTGCGCCCAGGCTACCAAATGGGATCATTCACAATGATTTACCTAAGCATTGACAGAAAAGATGTTAACATGAAAGTTTGCAAACTCCAAACTTTCATGCCTATGCTTACGTAATTTGCAAACAGAACACAATCGTGGAGCGCTGAAGTATACGACAGAATATGAGGAAATGACGTCGTTGTAATCTTTCCATGGTTACCAAGTATGTTTGCTGCTATGTTTATGTTCCCATCGTGAATGATGGTATGACTTCTTGATTTTACTGTAACGTTAAGTTAACGCTTATGTAATGTTAATTTTCATTGTGAATGAGCCTTTAATGTCAATGAATACGTAAGTAATCGACTTGACTCTCTCCCCATATCCCGACAGTAAGAAAAAAAAAACTCACCTCATTAGACTACGTGTTTCTAAACAGTTCACATTCCTTCCACTACAGGCGTTACCGTACGTATCGATACGTACTCTTTAGAATGAACGCCGTAGTTGCTAGGCAATTTCTCTGCCACTTCGGTAATTCGCCTTTGCGGAAGTGCAGGAAGATTGAATTCTCTAGGCTCACCGGCTAGCCACATGACGGCATACAGCGAGCCATGACACACTTTGAACTGAACACCCAGTACTCCGTACATACCTACAGTGTTGCACGTTACTGGAAAGCCCACCTAAAGCTTTCCAGCAACGCGCAACACTGTAGGTATGTACGGAGTATAGCACAGCGTACCCATTTCGGGCAGGGCATAGTTGCGCCCCACGGTCAGATAAAATGCAGCAGATAAAAAATGGTCCCTATTTTGTGGATATAGTTTCGCCCCGTTCCCATCATGTAGACAAAAGGGGATGGCATAGTTGCGCCCCGATAAAATAGATAGAGAAAAAGACACTACGGAATCTCGAGCCTCGTAATCAACCAATCTTATTGATTTCTTATGCGATTTAATAGTCATTATCGATACCGTTAAAATGAACACCATGAAGTTGGCAATATTTTATTAACTGTTATTCTACTGTTTATGCAGTGATTATCGATAGCCTACCGTTAAAATGAACACCATGAATTTGGGAGTACTTTATTAACTGTTTTTCTACTGTTTATGCAGTGATTATCAATAGCCTACCGTTAAGATGAACAACATGAATTTGGCAGTACTTTATTAACTGTTTTTCTACTGTTTATGCAGTGATTATCAATACCCTCCGTTAAAATGAACACCATTAAGTTGGCAGTACATTATTAACTGTTTTTCTACTGTTTATGCAATGATTATCAATAGCCTGACGTTAAAATGAACAACATGAATTTGGCAGTACTTTATTAACTGTTTTTCTACTGTTTATGCAGTGATTATCGATACCCTCCGTTAAAATGAACACCATTAAGTTGGCAGTACATTATTAACTGTTTTTCTACTGTTTATGCAGTGATTATCAATAGCCTACCGTTAAAATGAACACCATGAAGTTGGCAGTACTTTATTAACTGACATATTCAAATGACATATTGGAATATGGGGGCTTAGCAGTCTTTGACATTTTATTAATGATTTTCACACCGTCTGTGGCGTAAAGTAAGGTTAATTTAAAACGAATGTTAAGTTTAGTGAAAAGGGTAAAGAGTTAATAATTCATAATGGTTCTAAGTTTCAATTTTCGAAACCCAGTACCGTAGGGTTAAGATATCGATGTACAAACAAAAAATGCAGTTCATTTATTGTGTGTGATCGATAAAAAAAAGTGTTATTTTAGATAGTAAAATTGATCATATGCTAGGCCTACCTGATTTCAATGCAGCTATCACTGTAATATTTGTAAGTAATCTATACTAATAATAAATCTGTAGCCGAAAATTTTCTGGTAATTTTCGATTTTCTAAAAATAATTGGTCCTAACATATATAATTAACCACCCTGAAAACGAAAATCGCTTTTTTGAAATTTTTGTATGTATGTATGTATGTATGTATGTCTGTCTGTCTGTTTCTTACCTTTTCATGCGATAATGGATGAACGGATTTCCATGAAAATTGGAATATAAATTATGTTCGTTGTAACTTAGATTTTAGGCTATATGGTATTCAAAATACATTATTTAAAAGGGGGGGGTTATAAGGGTGCCTGAATTAAATAAATCGACATATCTAGCTTATTATTAGTTTTTGTGAAAAATGTTACATAACAAAAGTTTCTTTACACATCATTTCCGATAAGGTTTATTCTTTGAAAAATTTTGATAGGACTGATATTTAATGAGATAAATGAGTTTTAAAATTAAAATAACTGCCATCTAAGGCCGTATAATGAAATAAAAAGCAAATGACTTCGCCTATAAGGGGCCTTGGGCAGCAACCATCGAAAGCTATGAAAGATAGCCTACAGAGAATGTTTCTGTGTTTGTATGAAGTAATATCGGAAGCTAAATTAACCGATTTGTGTAATTAATTATTATTATTTCACCATTGGAAAGTGTAGTTTCTCTAGATGGACATAATGCTATAATGTTATTACAGTAGGTAACTTCTGATATAATATAACGTAATGTAATATAATATAATATATGTAATGTAATATTATATAATATAATTTAAGTTATTTGAAGGGTTCAGAACCATAGTGGGCCAAACGCCATTTACTGAATACGTAGATAACAAGGGTTAAAATTAACTTATTACCATAATTCAATGGAAACCTATAACAAGTAAAATAAAGTATACACGTTAAATCTAAATGATGTCAATGTTCATTAAACTATGGTTGCGTGTAATAAAAATTAGAAACATGTTAAAGGAATTGTCATAGAACCAATGAGTGTCTCTGGACCAAAATGATCGCAATTTAATTATTTGGATGCAATTTAAATTAAGTAACATATTAAACGATTTATCCTTCTATCAAACACGAATGTTCCCTGGATCAAATGTCCTATTTTAATTATGTAATTACTTTATATTTATTTCTAACGGGTGCACCGGAGCGCACGGGTACGGCTAGTTTGTTTATATTATGACAATCACTTTCGTGTGTACTATGTCCATCGGGGCGCAACTATGCCATGTCCATTCTGCTACCTGATTTCTTCGGGGCGCAACTATGCCATGTCCCTTCTGCTACCTGCTTTCTTCGGGGCGCAATTATGCCATGCCTAGGGCTCCCAATTGACCGCGGGGCGCAACTATGCCATACGCCAGGCTCCGCCAAGTCGAGTCAAGATCGCGAGAGGGCGTACAGGCCTGCTTACGGCTTCCACTGCGGGCAGTACACTTGTACACAGCAGTCTATCAGTGGTGGAACCTATCGAGGTCGCTTGGGGGCACCGGTGCACTGCATTTTGCACCAGGAATATTTATGTGCTAAAACATGAACCTTAGCAATGTAATGGATGTTGTTATGCGAACAATTAATTTCATAAGGTCTAAAGGACTCAATCACAGGGACTTCAGGGCACTGCTTGATGGTATTAACAGTATGGGGATTTACTCTACCATACCGAGGTAAGGTGGTGAAGTCGAAAAATTCTGGAACGTTTTCTCGCACTTAGAAATGAAACTGCCTTATTTATGGATGTACATGGGAAACCTGTTAGAAGCCTTGGACATGAAAGAATATATAAGAATAATGCAACAATTGTGCGAAGTTTCGAACGTAGATTTGAGGATATTAGAGATCTTGAACAACAATTTAAGATATTTGCAATATCTTTTTCAATGAGTGTCCTGGATATTCCTGCTGAACTACAATTAGAAATACTTGATTTACAAAGCGATATTGAGCTAAAGGATAAGTATCAAAACAAAAAGTATTAACCATTTCTATACTTGTTTTCCACGAGAAAGGTTTCCTAAACAGTACAATCTTGCTGCAAGAACGTTGTAAATGTTCGGGACAACTTACGTATGCGAAACACTGTTTTGTTTAATGAAGTTTACAAAGTCACGTCACAGAAACAACTAAGTGATGAACAATTGAAAGCATGTTTGCGATTGGCTGGTACTAAAAAAATAGCTCCGAGAATTAAATAGCTGCTTACTAACAGAAAACTGCAAAAATCGCAGCGGATCTCTGATGTTTAAGAAAAAGTACTATTATTAGAGAATTGTATTTGAATGACAACGTTTGTACTGTTGTTTTATTTTGTTAATTGAATTGTATAGCAATGAGAAGAAGACAAACAGTATATTAATCTGTATAAAAGCGTATATTTTGTTTTGTTTCATTATTGTGCAAACATGAAAAAATTTGTTTCGTATATAGTTAACTGTACAAAATTGTATAGAGTACTGTTTTTCAGTATAGTGCAATTAACAGTGAAAGCGTGCTTCAATTAAAAGCTGAAATTAATTTACATTCTTATCACAAATTTGGTTCACATACAAGTTCTTAGCTCCGCCACTGTGGAAGCAGCTACCCTTGCCCGCAGCCGTACGTCAGGGCTTGAGGGTTTGTACGTACGCACGAGAGTGTAGTCACTTGACGGTCCCTGCCATACGCTTTAGGTGACCAGGCGCAGGATTGTAGACTTTACTTGCAGTTCATTCTGTATATGCTCGACGTTGTTGGCTTAGCCAAATAAACCGCATAATTATAGTAATTGCTGTCAGCGTATTCCGAATTTCACCGGACCGGTGGACATCAATGACGTCACGCTGCAGCGAAACAGAAACAAAACTGCTGGAAGGTTCAATGGCCATCATGGTAGCTGTACAAGTTGTTGTATGTGCTACGCTAGCAAAATTTTGCGAAATTTCCATACTGTGATCTCGTTCAAAGGAAAGACAGCATAAAGAATTTATTTCTTGAACCAGTAGTAATAAATGGACAGTTGACATGTTCGCTCATAAGTCATTATATATATATATATATATATATATATATATATATATATATATATATATATATATATATTTACGTTATGCTCATTACAAACAATACAGCAGAACACACCGCCATGACACAACAGTGCACGATGTCATTCGTCTGCTAATTCCCGCCCTATACAAGAACCAATCAGATTCACTGAAGACGGCGACACCAGTGGAGCATCAGTTACGCCATCGTTGAAATTCGGAATACCGTGATGCCATCAGATTGCTCAGCGCTGAGATTCGGAATACGCTAAATGTAAGGTAACAGTCGCAATTTCATTATGATTTCGCAACGGAAGTAAATCGAATATTGTTTACACTTAAATCTAGGACTATGAACCGCCAAATGTGTTTTATTGCAGAATCTGAAAACTAGGACAATTAGTGGACTAGATGTACTGAATACACAGGCAGTACAACTTCATTACTAATGGAGCTCTGTTTTTGTTCTCCGTTGTGGGTACTTTAGCATATGCTGCGGCCAAAAACAGGGAAGCTGGACTCAAGCTCAATAACTGTTAAACCGTTTACCGAGCTCATAATATGAGCATTCGAAGTATTTGTGATTGATAAATTTTGTAGGTGGTACCCGTAAATATTACGTGGAATTTGTGGTCTCTTTGGTGTGTTGTGTGGCATAACCACAGGTGGGCTCCAACCCACCTTGCTGTTTACAGAAAGGGCTCTAACCCCCGCAATTATAAACGCATCGCATTTATATATGATTAACCGATTAGCAGGTGGTTGTGTGTGTGTGCACATCAGACCTTTGATGTGAGTAGCAATTCAATTATTGATGAACCTTGTAGGAAACCATAAATGTAATAAAACCTTTTCCCTGACTGTTATTGACATCGCTAGCTTTAGCAAGAGAGTAGTACATTGTAGCGCAATATAACGTTTCAATGAAATGAGGCTCAACATTAAAAAATTCAATCATTAAACGATTTATTCTTCTATCAAACACGAATGTTCCCTGGATAAAATCTCCTATTTTAATTATGTAATTACTTTATATTTATTTCTAACGGGTGCAGCGGAGCGCACGGGTACGGCTAGTATATAATATATATATATATATATATATATATATATATTTATTGTAATCACACGTTTGTGTTTTTAAAAATTGACAATAAGGGTAAATTTACAGTACATGAGAAAAGAACTATCGATGTTCCCAAACCATGTTGATTTTAATATGTTTTATGTTTAGCAACGTATATTGTATTTTTGATCATAGAGGCACATGTATTTATTTAGAGATGATATTGCTGCATAAAATGTTGTATCTAATGATGTCGTCATGACCGAACAAAACGTTAATACAGTATTAAATTATGTAATATAAGGACTTGTACCTTACACATATATAAAGTAAAGTCATTGACTGAAAATAAATCTTTGTATTGTATATCATTGACTTTTCTGAAAAATTATTCAAAATGAATTGCAAAAAGTTTTTTTGTTGTTCTACATGGGTCATTCGAAAATTAGTGACAACACTTTAATTAAGCGTAAATGCTTATTTATTAACGATTGACATACTTCCAGTTCTTGAAAGTAATCTCCTCCAGTGTTATGTAGCCTACCCTTTGTCACACCTCTGGAAGATAATGAATACGATACACAACGTCATTTTCCTCTCAGCTTCTTATTGACTGCTCTAGTACAACTGTTATCTATAATGACCTGTATATTTCTAAAGCTTACACCTGTCAGTGGTTCTTTCGTCTGGGAGCAGGGACTCATAACCAGAGAATACGGAGGATGCTCCAATTCCACCTGATAGTAAATCAAACGCTTGAGCAGGCACGTGACAACGAGCACACGAGCACCATTGCGGAGGATAATGAGATGGGTATTCAAGAGAGGTCGGCGCTTCTGTTGTATTGCTAGGCGCATACAAGTTGATTCACGAGTATTTACCGTCCTTTACGGAGCTTATTTCGGAAGACATTCTGAGCAAAAAATGTCATGGGCCCTCAATATTCTCAATATTTACAGAGTTACGTTTCGTTATTGGAACGCATTGCTGTGAACGCGTGATCTTGGTCAGCGTGCAGTCAGCAGCCAGCGCGAGCGCTACGGTAATCGAAGATAGCCGTATGCAGTTACGTAGCGCGACGAGTGCCGTTCACAAGCGTGCGGCCAAGTGTACTCAAGCGGACGGCGACATTTTTTAAAGTGTGTTGTGAACCCTCTAAGACTGTAAATTAGGATGCAAAATTTAACTGCAAATAATTAAGTCGGTGGAAGTGGTGTGATTTCTAATAATTGTTGTGATAAGTGCGTAAGAATAATGTAATTTTCTAGTTAAAAATAGAAAAACATGTAATTTTCTAGTTAAAAATAGAAAAACATGTCTGTACGAAGCAACTAAGGAGTTCACAGCTCATTTTTAGCTTCATAGTACTATCCAATTAAAGAAATGATACTTCTGAATGGTTCATTCGCTATTTGTAGTATTTTTTTACCTTCAACCTAAGGAAAAATCGTATGTTACAAACAACTTTAAATTAGTGTAACTCTGGAAATATTGAGAATGGGAACTATGTATATATGACATTTTTTTACTGAAAATGTCTTCAGAAATAAGCTCCGTAAAGGACGGTAAATCCTTGTAAATCACCCTGTATAGTGTTTCACAGAGACTGTATAGTGTTTCACAGAGACTGTGATAATGCAGCAACAACAAACATTCCAATTATGAAAACAGAATGAGTGATTAATACATCTTCTTAATCATAAACATGTCTACATTTTTTACCTTAAGGTATTGCAGGTAAAGTCTGGTTCACAATAAACCGAGAACGGAAACTACAACGAGAACGAGAACGAAATCAATGTTAAAATGTATTAAAATGTGAGCAGTCACAATTAACGAGAAGCTTGCCGGAGCCCGAGAACTGGAACGTGAAAGTTAATTGTGAATGATCACATTTAAATACATTTATTTTAACATCATCTTCGTTCTCGTTGTAGTTGTCGTTTCCGTTCCCGGTTTATTGTGGACCAGCCTTAAGTCTTATTATTAAAATCACTGCATATAAAGTATAAACGAGATAATTACCTTATAACTTACAACTAACATACTGTATGTCACACACCAATCCATCTCATATTACCAATTCACATTTGTCACCCCTAGGAGAGCTGAATACTAGGAATGTTGCCCCTAATTTTGGAGTGACCTATGTATAATAAGCCTAGTCGTCCATTAGAAGCATCAACGGCCGATTATTCATTAGGCCGTATGCGGTCGTCCACTGTTCTCCAACCAGGAGATTAACCGTGAAAGGAATGTGCTTACTGTTGCGTCGTCTATTGGAGCGAAGTAGATAGATAATATTATCGTTATAACGTCAGTTTAAAAACCATACGCTCTCCTGCATATGTTATTTCCTGTATGGAGTGATTAAAAGACCAGGGGTGGTATTCATAGACATTTCGCAGCACGCGCTACGAGCGTACTAAGCTAGCCACGGCTATCCACTGGTTACTAGTATAGAATTCAAATCATATCCTATCGCTAACACTGGTTTATGAATACGAAAAACGCTGATAATCCACCGAAAACCCGCGCTAAAAATGTCTATGAATACGGCCCCAGGAGATTAACCGTGATATAATTTTGTAACTAGGGTAGTATATGTATGTGTGTAACAGTGTTATCGTTTGTGCTGTGAGAGTTAGCCAATAGAGATACGAGTACCCACGTGTGTAACCTTATAACATCAACATTCATTCACAGCATTATCCCGTTGCATCTCATTCCCCCTGAGACTTTCTCGTAGTTGGAGTACAATACCATTGGAGCCGACGCGCGACGCTTCGGTTGTCAGTTAACAGTTGTATGCCTCGTGCTACACGCTAATAATAATAATAATAATAATAATAATAATAATAATAATAATAATAATAATAATAATAATAATAATAATTAGGGAAAGGTGTCGTCTGGGCGAGTTTCATCATCTAAACAAATATCAGGAGTACAATGCCGAGTTTTTCGATTATACTATCAAATAAATATTGATACATTTTAATATAGCCTATTTTAAAACATAATTTGTTCATCAATCTCAAAATGGTCAAATTTCAGAGACGTTGTACCACCTGAGGAACGTTTGGCGTGATCTTAAAGTACGTAATACATGAATAATAACTTGTTAAGCCTTAAAAATATTATTTGACTTGTTTAATGAGAAGAAAAATACAAAGACAAAAGTACTTCATGATACGTAGGCAGAGCATGCCATGACACGGTCGCCTAATGTTCAGAGAAGCTTGAAAAATAACGCTATACGGAGTTCATGTGTTATTTCGACAGAGGGTTGTCATCATGTGTTGTACTGTTGTCCGATTGAGACCGGAATATCTCATCTCTTTGGAGAACCGTCAGTCGGTCGTCTTCTGCTGCAATCGGCAGAATAGGACGAGTGTAATGGACGCGCAAATGCCTTCTCTTGTCGGATCAGTCGGCCGTGTTCGACCGTACACGGACGAGTTCGGGTCCAATGGATGGCCGGCCTAAAGGTGTGTGAAAGAAGTTTGTCCTTGGCTGGGATGACTACAATATTTCCTCACTTCGCCAAACTTACAGCTTTACAGACAGATCTGTCATAGGGGTTAACATCTCGAATGAGACTGCAGCCATATCTGTTTGGACTAAGTTTCGTGAGTCCGTAGACTGTTCTGATAGTTGTTATTGTTTAATCAGCTGTCCGAAGACAAGTCTGAACCTCACAAGTGATACCAAGAAGGCACCACTTATGAGGTAACTAGACCAGGAGATAATGGGGTAAGGTGGACAGTTCCTTCCCCCCCCCCCTCTATTGCATACATCGCCGACTAGCTACATATTACATCAGTGAGATTTCAGATGCATACAAACAATTTTTCTTCCTCAGACACATATTGTGAAGTGTGATGTAGTGCCAGAACCTCACTCAGAGGATATGTTCTGATAGGTAAACGAAAAATGAAGTTCGGAATATTAGGGCGTGCCTAATAAACCAATTGGCTGCATTGTATTTGGAACAGAGGTCAGGCGGGACGTCAAAAATAAATGCATTATTGACTACACTCATACTTGATGTAAAACTGTCAGTATTATGAAAGTATATACCTAATTGTTACTTCATTTTTCATACATTATACCGTTTCTTTAAGTATTATTTCGTATTATATCACTTTTTAAATATTAATACAGTACTAAGTCTCAATATTTAAGTGTTGTGGTGTTTGCATTCTATTGAGTCGATAGTTTTTGTGTTTACCGAAGTCTACATATCTTCATTTAATAGGCCGTTTCTTAAAACAAACTTCTACTATATACTATTTCTTTCTTACGTACAAACGGCTTTCAGAGAACCCTGAGGTTCATTGTCTCTCTCATATAAGCCCGCCATCGGTCCCTATCCTCAACAAGATTAATCCAGTTTCTAACATCATACCCCAACTCCCTCAAATTATTTTTAATATTATCCTCCCATCTACGTCTCGTCTTCCCCAAAGGTGTTTTTCCCTCAGGTCTAACATTCCATATGCATGTCTGGATTCACCCATACGTGCTACATGCCCTGACCATCTCAAACGTATGCATTTAATGCTTCTAATTATGTCACAAACTCCAATCACAACTACAGCAGCATAGACACTGATATGAAAATAGTACACTGCCAGCCAAAAAAACGAGAAACTTGACATTCTAGAAAAATATGAAATTTACAAACATACAAAAACACACCTACAACACATCCTGAACACTCAATTGAATTTCAAAACATATGCAATGGAGGGGGAAAGGAACTGGCCACCCTATCCCATTATCTCCTGGCCTAGTTGCCTCATAAGTGGTGCTTTTTGGCATCACTTGTGAGGTGCAGACTTGTCTTAGGACAGTTGACTAAACAACAACAACACTCTTTTCAACATAATCATGAACACAGACCATCACAACAGGAAACCAAAAGATAGCGCTAGACCTCACTCGGCTTCAGACAATAACGGACACCACGTCGAAACTAGTTAGCCATGTTTTTTTTTTTTGTAATGTTAACACATTAAAGAAGTTATAACGTTAATCAGTGATTATAAAATTGTTTAAAGAGTGTATCGAACAATGAATATAAAAATATTTATTTTACTTGAAAACGTCGGGGCTTGAACCAGAACTTTATACATGGAAAACCTACGATACAGCTGTCAGTCTAGCAGTCGGCTATATCTTTTCTATAAATTATCTAAAAAATAAATTTGATCCACCATTAGACGTACCTACAAAAAACTTAAATATAATATTACATTTTTCAAAACAAATGTACCTCAACCGAAATAATTTAATGATGTGGAAATAAAGAGATTCTAGTTTGTTAAACTTCAGCCCCAAGAGCGAAGTGAGCTGAGGTATGGACGGTGTAGCTATGCAAACACACGGAATCCCATTGGAGACATTCATGTTTGACTGCTTCATTGCGTTCTCCTGTTTGAAGTTTAACGTTTTCACCACACTTCTTTGGGTTACACAATGTACCGTCAGGGGTCTCAAGATCACTCAAGTGTTCATTCTCCTAGCGTCAATGCAGAGGAGGACATTTTTTGCTGTATTCACATTATACGATTGCAAAGACTTCTAAAACTCAAAGTTTCTGTATGCTATAACATTCTGCTTGCCACTGTTGCCAATATATCGCCCTACAATCTCGCTAACTTATCAACAAAAAGTAGCTAAATCTCTACAAAGTTTGTTTAAAAAATCCCCAGGAATGTCGTTAAAAATTAATAATAATAATAATAATAATAATAATAATAATATAACACTGAATAAAAATAAGAAAAACATACATATTTGGAGAAAAATATCATTTCCTCGTCGTCACCCTCTTCCGCGGAATCTGGTTGTATTGTTGAAGGCTGTGATGTTGAGGTGGAAGCTGTGGGAACAGCTGATTGTGAATACAGTGCACTTGATCCAATCATTGACACTACACTTTCTGCCAAATTGTAACACTTTTCAAATATATATTAAATATATTAAAACAAGCGAAAATTACAGTCTCATTTGCTTCACAAGAACTGTCTGCACAAAATTCCAAAACTCAATTGCCTTGGGCCGGTTCGGAGTGGAAAAACTCCGCGTTGCGGGGGAGAACCAAGATTACATCAGCTGCAGCTTCCGTCTCGTCACGTGTCATTCATAGTTGCCACCGTGTATGGGTGTTGGAGTAGTAGCATTGAGAGAGTGACCTAGCCCATGAGAATCATTGAATCAGCATCTTTCACCCCTGATTACTGATCACAAATATATTATGAGATCAGTGCTTTTACGTATGAATCATTAGACTACTCAGTCATGCACCCATGCCTTTCCTGAAACTAAGAAGTGCTCGACTTCAGTTGAATGTTTTAACATAAAAGAAAGAAAAAAGTGGAATAATATAAAAATCAGCAGAAAAGTCGCTAATCGTATTTTTCAAAATTTGTCGCCGAGACTGATTCAAAATTCCCTAGATTTAGCGACTTATCGCTAAATATGGCAACACTGCTGCTTGCTGTGCAATTTGTTGTAGGCCTACTCAGTGTTGCCAACCAAGGAACAAGAACTCCTCCTATATCATATTAAAAATCCACCTAAAATTCAGAGAAACCCCCTAAGTGTTTAATTTGTACTTGAAAAAACGTAACATAAAAGTGAGCAAATTAATTATACATACACAACTGAATAGAAACAATTATTCATACGTCATGCATACTGACATACAAGAGAATAGAATACTAACAGTACAATTCTGTATGTTCTTACACAGGTAGACGATTTCTTGTGAATTTAATTGTCAAGTGTTTGCGTTTGCATTAGTTGCACAGTGTTCAAATATGGCATTTAAGGAAAAAAGGAAGATATGTTCAAAAATATTCAAAGCTCTGGGAAACAAACCTTTTGTTGAAAGATAAGTTAATAGTTTGTATCGATTTATGTTACAGAGTCGATATTTAGACCAAGTAGTACAAAAAAGAATCATTTAATATCTTATGTGAAAGGATTTTTAATTATTAAAGTAAGATATATATCCCAAAGATATATATTATACTTGAAAATAATTTATAAAATAAATTGATACCTAGACCTAAGAATAATATTATAAAAAACATACATCATTTTAAATTAAGCATTTAATTTCTTTGGATTTCTCATAATTCATCCTCGCATGACGAACTGGTTGGTCCTTATCCATTGGGACAACAATGTGTTGAATTTTGCAAGTAGGCCTATTGTCACAGTATACTGAAAGTTCGTAACACTTGCACCTTGCTGAGTACGGACTTTTACTTGGGCAAGCAGAAAAATTCAAACTAAAAATGTTATTCATAGCTCACGTGATGGGCAATTGTTGCGTTTAATATTTAATATAAAATCAAATCTAAACATACGAAAACATAGATGTAGAATATAAATGAAATGAAAATCAGTTGTAACAAAAGCGTAAATTTATATTGGGGAAATTACTTAACGGCATTATACTGAGGACTGACTTAAGCAAGACAAGGAGAAAACGTGTGCAACGCGACGATGAGCATAATAATCAGTGTTGCCAACCGTACGATCTGGATCATACATTTGCGATAATTTGGTCTCATGTACGACCGTACGATCCACCCCACGGTTAGTACGCAAAATTTGCGATCCTGTGGACAAAGAGGGTAAAACATGTCATTAATTGTGAAGCTTGGGCACGCCAAGATGGAGTATATTACTGGCCACTGAACGAATATTGCAGACTGATCTTCCTGGCAGTACGATCTACTTCCACTAGATGGCTCCCCGACATAAGTAGCTGGGTTGCCAATACATGCAAACGAAATGATACTAAACGTGAAGAATGTTGCTACAGGTGGAAGGTTAGGTTAGGTTTTATTAGATGTGTAGTATTATTACTATGTTGGCGACACTGAAACCCACTATGAAATTAACGAAATATGGCTGCATTCTTCATTCACAGACAACGATTTTCGTATATAAGTAAAGTACCTATTTAGGGCGGGTTGGGTGTGCCCACAGCTCTCCAAGTGATCACATCTATTTGTACTAATGAATACTTTCATTTCATAGTTTATTTGAGCGATTTTGAAAAAGGTAAAAAGTGGCGTTCCTGTAATTCACAATTACCAACACGTCAAAAAGAGATGATTTTAAATTTACTACAATTAACAACATTTGAAATTTTATATATACATTCCTGCAGTATTACGGGTATATTTCACTTACATATACATTTAAAGTAGTTTCTGGACGTAGCACTTGTGCGTTAAAAGTACTGTAGAGTCGACTGTCGCAAAACATTTCTATAACATTGCTCGGCTATGTCTCCAGGTCCAGGCGACATGGGAGCTTGATTATGGTAAACATTATTATAGCGACAAGAAATCACGTAGTGCCCATTACTTGTGGCTATTCAAAAATGATGCTGACAAATGTTCCTTTGTTTATTTCCAAATATCTCAGAGAAATGGTCTGTCCAATCCTCTCAATAGTCTAAATATAATTACTGTTTCCACATAAGCGTGTAATAAGTAATAAGTTTGTTATAATGTTTTGAGAACCCCACAACAGAAAAAGGAAATGAACATATTCTAAATATGGGCCTATTTTGTGCATACAAAGAAACAAGGAACAGCCTGTTATAGTACTGCTTGTGCCAGTCATGTTTCGTGGTAGTGGCAGCGGCAGTAAGAAATCAGTTGTCATTGTGATAGATTTTGACTTGAAATAGTGGCAATGGAATCAGAAGATAGTTATAGTGGTACTAGTAGATCCTACCCACAAAAAATCTACATCTGGTGTACTTAAATGTACAGGACGGAAACAAAATTGTAGAAAATTATGGTAAACAATTCCTAAATTTAAAGCTTGGTTTTATTCTAATAAAACAAACTATAAAAGAGCTAGATGTAGGTTCTGGCTCTTCTGTTCCTGCTGTTGTTGATCCTTCTGAGGATCCTTCCAAGATAAGGAGACAACAAAGTCTTTAAAAATCATTTTATACGCTGATATTTAACTTTTAACAATTATTTTCTTGCAAGAATAAAAAAAATTGTTTGAATAAAACACTGTGTATGAAGTTTAGCTGAAATAACCGAAATAGGCCTATTTTTATGATGTGTACGATCCTCCTATCAAAAGTACGACAATTTGGAACCAATTATGCGATCCAGTGAAGCCTCAGGGTTGGCAACGCTGGTGATAATATAATACGAGTAATAAAGAGGGCAATGAAGAAAAGATGCTTGCAAGATACCATACCGACCGAAGATGACACGATGTTCATTGCTCAATTACACAACACAGTAGTTTCACTATAATTAATTTTAAAAGTAAATCCTAATGACATAGTTTTAGAAAAGCACCCCAAAAAACCCTCCAAAATTTATCTTTCCCCTGAAAATCCCCCTTACATTTTTATCCTTCCCAAACATCCCCTTTTAAAAGTGTATTTTCCCCAAATTTGGGGGGAAAACTGACTTTGGCAACACTGTATGTAATACTTGAGACTATACTTGAAATAGTTCTTGACATCTGCCGCTTGGTACGCCAATGTATCAGTACAAAAATTCATAAATTCGTTGTTGGTTCTTAAGCTACAATGATGGACATAATAGTTGAGCGACTCGATTTTTTCTAAGTCAAAGAATGCCACACTGCGCATGCTCCGAGCCGAAAGTTTTCGGTCATGTGTTGACGAGATATTCGCTTCGCTTTTCTGTTCAAATATTACGTATCTATGCTCAGAAGAAATTAAAACTATAGCATCTTATGAACCGCGTTATAGATCTTGAAATATTTTCGCCCACTCAACAATTATGTCCTTTACTGTACAATGTTCTATTCAGTTACTGTAGGAAATACGAGACATGTAAACCATGATTGGTGTATTAAAAACTCGCGGTAGGTAGACGTGCCAGATGTTGAAGTTCGTATGACATCAGGCATGAAGTATTTGTTGCGGAAGATTCCATGTCCACAAGGGGTGAAGTATCCGTTGTGTAAGTCCCCGTATGTGTGAAAAGCCTCGCGATCTTCGCATTCCTCCAGCAAACGACCAAGAGTTCAGTCACTTCTTCAAGAATGTTCCTCTGCCTCATCACTCTGAGATATTTTGAATACGTGACACAACTAGTAGTTTTTGCAGTCGTCGCTTACTGTTTGGGGAAATTATTGTATATCGGCCTTCAGGAGCGAGAACTATGAAGGTAAAGTATAATATTAAGTACTGTAGTAACATGCGGTCTGAACGAAATAGGTAATCTGCGTTCCTCTGGAGCATAGCTCGACACTCAGTGCCGGTCTTAGGAGTTGCGTAGCCCAATTGGAAACATTATTTGATGCCCCATTTTCACAAAATCTCCAGAATCTATACCGGTAAAAGTAGTTTATTAGATATGTATCTTTATTGAAATTCAAAAATTAAATCCTTGGCGTGACAGCCCATGAAGGGCCGAGGTTGACTGCTGCCCATTCAAGATCAAGGACAATGTGCGTTATTATTAGGCTTCGTAATTCAGCTACCTGTAAGCTGGAATGAAGTTGCTTGATTCGAAGTATATGTGACGTCACAGTGCAGGCATAGATAGGCTAGTATACAAAATAGTCGTGCACGCTCTGCCTTCCGCTATAATAAGTCGAAGCCGGGACGCAGTCATAGTGAGTAGTCTTATCGATCACTGCTCTTACTAGTCGTATTATTTCAATAACTACATTTTTGTGTCTGATTGAAGATTCATTGCAGAGGTAAAATGCATTAGGTAAGACACTCAAGCGTATAATATTGCAGGGCATAGTTGAGGATATTTGAACTAATATTTTCACTGTCAATATAGACAATATTACGTATACATTGTGTAAAATAAACCTAAAAGTGAAAAAAAAAAACAGTGCACTGAAAGACACTGAAATTTTATTGAAAGGCACGAAAGTGTGTTGAACATAATCCAAAAGAACTAGTACCATCAAAATCTGAAAATTATTAGGATATTAAGTCGACGTTTAGCGTGGATTTGTGTAGCCTACCATGATGTCAGTGCCAACATTCCAATTAATAAATTGAATAACCTACATTTCTAGAAATATACATAGTAAATTAGTGGGTTTTCAGTGATGAGCGACATGTGCAATATCCTAATGAAACTTGAAAAAGTACAAGTCAATATGGATTCTTGTACTAAATCGTGCACCAATAACGTCATGTGTTATTGAAAGAATTTCTTGCAGTATAAAATCATTTCAAGTGACATCCGCATATATTAAAGTTCCGTAACTTACGAATACACGTTATTATTCACTGCAAAGATCACGACGAAAATGAACATCATGGCTCAAGCATGTGTTCACTAGTATAGCTTCAGAATGTCGGCAGTTGACTGTACTCCACGAACACGCAGCGACGACCTGTTTGTTTATATCCTTATCCGTTGCACTACCTGTGTTCGGCGTACTACTGGGTGTTCAGTTCAAAATGTGTCATGGCTCGCTGTATGCCGTCATGTGGCTAGTTGAAGAGCCTAGATAATTCAATCTTCCTACTCTTCCGCAGAGGTGTATAACCTAAGAGGCAGAGAAGTTGCCTAGCACGTACGGCGTTCATTCTGAAGAGTACGTACCGATACGTACGGTAACGCCTGTAGTGGCAGGAATGTGAACTGTTTGCAAATACGTACTGTCGGGATATGGGGAGAGGGTTAAGACGATTACTTACGTATTTGTTGACATTAACTTCGACGGTCAACATGGACACGGAGCATTTGATTTGTGTTGTGGAATGTTACCGTATGCAACCGATGATAACAAATACCCTGCGTACGACTTGCCGTCGCAAAACACAGTTCGAAAGAGGTTATGGTAGCACACAGACAGTACAGACCGCCATCTGTTGCTACGACGTTCAAGTTATACCGTACACGTTCTCAAGTTCAGATTGAAGAACGCCTTAAATAATAGGCAACTTCTCTAACATATAAGCTGAAACTCGCTTCAAATCGGTGACCCAACAACAGTGACGTCATGACACACTTTGAAATGAACACCCAGTATATACCCAATGTGTCTTTAACTTCAGTCTTTAGGTAGCTGGAATACGAAGCCTAGTTATCATTATTGAGTTATGTAAAAATATAAAATAAATAGCCTTCCAGTTATGTTCATTACTAGGTATGAGTTCGGTTTGTATTGGCCTACCCAGTACAATATAATCTGTTATTCTACACGCTGCTAGAGTTCCTGATTGACATTCTAGACACTTGAAGGAAGGAATATTAAACTATTATTATTATTATTATTATTATTATTATTATTATTATTATTATTATTATTATTATTAATAGTAATTAGTTGTATTAGTCCAGTAATATGAATGTTGTGTTACGCTATTGGCTTTGAGGTTAGGTTTATTCGGTTGTTGCAACAATCGTACCGAGTTTAAAATAAAAATAAGTTCACATTCGAATGTCTTCGCGAGTGTAGTGAAATGAGTTAATGGTAACTATTGCCAGTGATTAGTGGATTGTTGCAGTTGAAGTTGTACGTTTATTGAATTAGTTCCTTTAGTGCTGTGTATGTGAATTATTTCTTCTGTTCAGTTATTTTTTCTAGTGCTGTCGTAATGTCGGGCAGAGGAAAGGATAGGGGTGTAAATATCATTCGGGAGCTTAAAAATTGCGTAAAAAAAGAAAGCGCGAGGAATTTGAAAAGTTTCAAAGAGGGGTAATTGATAAGTTTCTTTCCACAGGTAATAATGAATCCGTGACGGGGCAGTCTACTTGCGATTTTAAATAGTGAGTAATTTCTCAGTTTTTAATAGTGTCGGTGGTGAATGCGCAAGCCTTCCAGATTCTATTACTTCACCTATTATTCATTTAGAATGTTTACCCCCTTACCCATCTTCCCAACAATAGGATTCGCCACTATCTCCACTCCAATCACAATCTCTTTCGCCAAATCTACCATCTAAATACTCAACTAATGCTTTGGATGATCCAATAAACTGGCCTGCTTTCATTGATGCTGGCTTAAGAGACTTCTTAGTGGAAAAACGACTAACACAAGTTTCAGGCAGTCATAATTTTCCCTTGGTCAGTAACAATAGGCATTTTTCTTCGGAGTTTACTCTCGTATCTTGGTAAATGGCGAAATATGTTCAAGAAAGTGGTTAGTTTATTCAAAAGAATATGCAAAGTGCTTTTATTACATTGGTCAACAATTATTTTGCTAAATGTACAATTTCTGCTGTTTCTAATGTAATGTCATCCGCTGATTCCAAAAATGAAGTCAGAAGTTTTCTACCACCCACCATTTTTTTTATAATTTTAGAAAAATTGAATTATTTTTATTATCATATGCAGTCCTTGACATGCTAAAGGAAAGAAAAATTTTCAAATATTTCATTTTATTGCTTTAACAATTGACCTATAACTTTACATCACTGTTGCCTGTGAAGTCAGAATTCATAAAAATGAATTTTATTCTTCATAAGACTGCAAGAGTTAGTATTAATTTTCAGTTGAGTTGGAACTTACAATCATTAAACAAGTTTCATAACCCATGTTTTCTTTGATCTAATTTCAAGTGTGGTAAAGTATCTTATAAAATGAAACATACCCCGAAATACTGTGTAAATCTAAAACAATTTTTGTTACGTTTGTGGTTAAATAACTTTGAAATCACACGGTGAATTTTACTACACTATACGATGAAAGAGTAATGGAACGGAGAAAAATATTCTCCGGCGCCGGGATTTGAACCCGGGTTTTCAGCTCTACGTGCTGATGCTTTATCCACTAAGCCACACCGCATACAACTCCGACGCCGGTTAGAATCGTCTCAGATTAAGCTCCAACTCTTGGGTTCCTTCTAGTGGCCGCCCTCTGCACTACGTCATAGATGTCTATGAACGCAGGACCGAAGTCCAAACATGTGCTTAGGTGCACTCGATATGAGTGACTAGTTGGCCGAGATCCGACGGAATAAGCACCGTCTTAAATCACGAAGTGATTTACGCATATCATATATATATATATATATATATATATATATATATATATATATATATATATCCGGAGTTGTATCCGGTGTGGCTTAGTGGATAAAGCATCAGCACGTAGAGCTGAAAACCCGGGTTCAAATCCCGGCGCCGGAGAGAATTTCTCCGTTCCATTACTCTTTCATCGTATGATGACGCAGAATATCTGCATGGAAATATCATATGTACTTAGGTACATTAAAATAATATATATTTACTACACTGGTTAAAAGAGTTTACGAGTGTTCTTTTGATTGCAAAATACATGAGGACAGGATTGGGTTCCTAACTGAAATCTGTTGTGCTCCATGTAATTCTATTAGCCTAACTGGGTGGCTAAAAGGATCCGTTCAGATGATTTTCCAGTTTCAATAATATGGCGGGAACACAAGGAACATTGAACAGTGTGTTACTTTCTAGGAACCACAGATCAGAAGATTACAGAGAACTTATGAGCGAGGTGATTCAGAACTATAACGTGATGAGGTGTCATGTATCTCTTAAAATAACTTCTTGGATTCTCATCTATTTTTTTCTGTCCTCAAAACCTTCGGGTATTGAGCAACGAACATGGGGAGCGTTTTCATCAGCATTTTCTGAAATGGAAAGATGCTACCAGGAAAAATGGAGCCTAAATATTCTGTCAGACTACTGCTGAACACTCAAAATAGATGCTTCTCAAGCGAAGTATAGCTTAAAATCTATTTCACACACATTTTAGGTCAATATGATTTTAGGCAAAATGTTACAAGGTAGGCTATCAGTGTTAGAAAAGTCTGAAGTACATTTCATATAATTACTCAAAAACCCTGGATGATAGAACAATTTTGAACACAGATCTGAAATCAGCACGGAAAATGCTATGAGAATCACCATTTCTTTATCTTTTAACAAAAAATATGTTTAACTTTGTTGACCAATGTTATCTGTATAATATAAAGAAGTTGCGAACTATGACAGAAGATGATCTAGAAAGAAGCTGTATAAACCTATCTCAAGAGTTAAACGTGGCGAGGTTTTTGATGTAGATTGTCAAAATCTTTTTTTTTTTTTTTTAACTACGATTATTCAGGTGCTCAATCTCACCTCTGCTCTGGAAGTCCTCCGTTTTCTGCAGCCCATGTGTGATTCTTATCCCAATCTAACAATCTCCTATCGAATTCTCCAAACTATTTCTGTTATTGTCGCCTCAGGGGAACGCAGTTTTTCAAAGCTAAAAATCATTAAAAACTATCTAAAGACCACGATGAAACAGGAACGGATTGACAATGATTTCCATTGAAAGTGAAACGACCAGGAAACTACAAAAGGAAGAGTTTATGAAGAAGTTTGCTGCAAAAAATCAAGGAAAATAGTCTTCCTCTAAGATAGCCTATGCTAGCTTATATCAAACTGCTGTAATGTTTAATAGTAGGCCTAGGTAAGACAGTGTAGCCCGGAATTATTCCAAATAGTTCAAATTTAAGATTTACCATTGGTATAACATTAATAACTGCATAGGCTCAGAGAGAACAGTTTCTTTGAGGGAGGACAAAGCAAATCCATAGAATCCCCACATAACTGGGTTATGGGAGACATCATTTACCTTCTTTCCCCGTTACAGCTTGACCGTTGTACAGTATATTGGAATATGAACATTTAATAAATGTATTTTTGGGGAGGCATGTTTCTTACAGTGTTACATCCATATCCGCGATGTTTCGGACAGAGTTGTATAGGGCTTTAACTATAGGTCTACTACAAATTATACGAATAATAGGGCACAACTTAAAACACTCTCCCTCTCTTCCTCTCTCGTACAGAAATATATGCATGCATAAATAGAACTACGTAACAGTGCTAACAGAAACATTTTGAAGCTTAACTTCCTGAAGATATCATATAAAAAGCAAATTGTAATTATTTTATTTTATCTCGTCTTTAAGTTTACACATTATACAAAATCACTTTTTTTTTCTGCATTGTTGTGCAGTATGTTATTCATATTTCTCCAAGTGGCGGCCTGAACACCTGCAGACTTCTAACACACGAGTACAGGCTGTTGCAAAAGAAGTATTACAGTACTTCCATTCCTCAAATGAGGTATAGAAATGCTTATACTTCGGAATATGTATGATAAGACTTTCTTGTGTTAAATTCTAACGTACCTTTTTTACATGTTTCGACCTTTTATGGTTCTTCTTCAGAACTGGTCGTTGTTGGCGCTCCTTGTTTTGTTTCCTGTGAGGGTGTGTTCGTGTGGTGTAATGTAGAGTCAAAGAGTGTCTGTGTTCTGAAATTGAGTTGTGTGTTGAGAATTTCCTCCACATATGCAGAATATATCACAAATGCTAACCACACCCACAGAGCCATCAACACAGACATGGAAATACTACACATCCAACCAAAAAGTCAGAAACTAAACACACAAGAAAAATATGAAATGTAGAGACACACGAAAACACGCCCCAACGAAATTCTCAAGACACAACTCAATTTCAGAACACACACACTCTTTGACTCTCATTACACCACAGGAAACAAAACAAGTGGCGCAAAGACCAACAACGACCAGTTCTGAGGGTGATCCATAAAAGGTCGAAACATGTAAACAAGGTACGTTAGAATTTAACACAAAAAAGTCCTATCATACATATTCCGAAGTGATACAGTGTTAAAAGTTGTGTAATCAAGATGTATAATTCTTATACCTTCAGAAGTTTAAAATAAATATTATAATCTGGACACACACGATCTAAAGACATTAATTCATCAATTTAAATACAGAAACGAAAGCAAAAAATATCTTTTGAATGCAATATTATAGTCAGACACATGATCTGGAGATATTAATATTAATTCATCAATTTAAGCACAAAAATGAAAGCAAAAAAGATCTTTTTAATGCAATATTTAGTAACGTTAATAGAAAAAAAAAGAGTTAGTGCCTCCCCATGTCCCCCATAACTCCGCCTATGAATGGTTGATAAGAGATCATGACACCGGAGTATCCAGCTGCATAGCCTTACGTCGATTGTTACTCTTGATATTATTATTATTATTATTATTATTATTATTATTATTATTATTAATGGCCATTCCAACTTTGCTATATGGATCAGAAACTTGGACTCTAACAACTAGTCAACTGAAAAGAATAGAAGCAGCTGAGATGAGATTACTAAGACCGCTAGCAGGCTACACTCTCTATGATCATAAATATAATGAAGACATCCGACAAGAACTAAATATCGCAGCCATTACAGAGACAATCCACAAGTATCGGAGCAACTGGCATGAGCATGTTCTACGGATGCCAAATGATAGACTACCCAGGAGATTATTAATTTACAGACCCCTTGGATACAGAGATCGTGGACGCCCGAAGAAGCGATGGAGAGACCAGCTTTTCACCTGAGACGGAACAGGCCAAATGGCCTAAACCCTGATAGCTATTGATGATGATGATGATGATGATGATAATGATGATGGTGATGATTATTATTATTATTATTATTATTATTATTATTATTATTATTATTATTATTATTTTATCTGTTGGAACTCACATTTCTGCCTTATTTAGAGAGCCCCGCGCTTAGTTTCCTCCCCAGGCGTTGCAAATCGTAGGGAAGGCCCTGGTTATTTACATGAATGGAAATAGTCCTCCATGCACAAGCTTCGTTACGATACATGGAATACTTGATAACAAACGACTGTATTTCAGGCAATACTGTGCGGAATTTTGGCCGCTTTGACTTGCGTTGCGGCTGAACCACCTGTGGGATCCACCTCCGGACCCAGATACCTTCCCATCTACAGAGGCACTCCAGCGGCGAGAAGCAATTACGGGGAACCAGAGTACGGTGCTCCACACGACTACGATGAGTCCGTGAGTACTGCGCTTGAAGCATAATGTAGCCAGTTCACATAGACAAACAGAAGTGAAAATGAAGTGTCAGTTTCATCTATACTAATAATAAATCTGTAGCCGAAATTTTTCTGGTAATTTTCGATTTTCCAAAAATAATTGATCCTAACATATATAATTAACCACCCTGAAACCGAAAATCGCTTTTTTGAAATTTTTGTTTGTATGTCTGTCTGTCTGTCTGTCTGTCTGTCTGTATGTTTGTTACCTTTTCACGCGATAATGGCTGAACCGATTTCGATGAAAATTGGAATATAAATTAAGTTCGTTGTAACTTAGAATATAGGCTATATGGCATTCAAAATACGTTACTTAAAAGGGGGGTTATAAGGGGGCCTGAATTAAATAAATCGAAATATCTCGCTTATTATTGATTTTTGTGAAATATGCTACATAACAAACGTTTCTTTAAAAATGATTTCTGGTAAGTTTTATTCTGTGAAAAAGTTTGATAGGACTGATATTTAATGAGATAAATGAGTTTTAAAATTAAAATAACTACCATCTAACGCGGTGTATTGAAATAAAAAACAAATGACTTCGTCTATAAGGGGCCTTGGACACAACAATCGAAAGCTATGAAACATAGCCTACAGACAATATTTCTGTGCTTATATGAAGTAATATCGGAAGTTAATTAACCGATTTGTATAATTATTATTTCATCATTGGAAAGTGTAGTTTCTCTGGATGGATATAATGCTATAATATTATTACAGTAACTTGTGAGTGAATTGAGGACAGGTAAGATTAAAATAGCTTCTTATGCACAGAAAACTTGATAGTTTATTCTGTATATTCATTTCCTGTATTTCTTATAATAAAGTTTATGAACATATTCATTTTTATCTCAGAGAATTAACGAACAACGAGTGTGTATTGATTTAGTATGCAGTAATAGTACGTTAGCTTAGCAATCCATTATTTTATAATTCACATTTTAACTATGCTCAATTGAATCGTGTTAAAATACATAAAATACATATGCAATAAATGCAATGCAAAAAAATTGGGTAATGAGCCAAGCAGATTATGTTGCGCTGTTGTAAAAGTTGTTCCTCCTGAGATTCAAGAGCTCCCACAACAAATTAAAAACTGTCTAATTCGAGTACATCCGTTATCAACACACTTTTTTATAATATAATATAATATAAACATAATAATAAATCTGTAGCCAAAATTTTTCTGTTAATTTTCGCTTTTCCAAAAATAATTGGTAATAACAATTAAGAAACATGTTAAAGGAATTGTCATTGCACCAAATGAGTGGTCTCAGGATCAAAATGATCGCATTTTAATATTTCAAATACAATTTAAATTAAGTAACATATTAAACGATTTATCCTTCTATCAAACACGAATGTTTCCTGGATCAAATGTCCTATTTTAATTATGTAATTACTTTATATTTATTTCTAACGGATGCAGCGGAGCGCACGGGTACGGTTAGTTGTAAAATAAACGTATTCTATTCTGCGCACTGTCAATCAAGTAACTACTAGAACCACAGGGACAACCATGATAATTAGGGACCGGATTTGTAGATTTTTACCTATTTTTTTCCTTGTTTCTGAACTCCTGATTTCTTTATTACTTTTCCGAATCATGACCATAATATGAATTCTGTTGAACATTAAAAAACCTAAAAAAAAACCTAAATCATTGTTGATAAGCGTTTACTATATTTACTGTGTTATATATTGATTTATGCTCAACCATGCCGAAATGTAGTAATTATACACCTGGTAGCAGCCCTTTAATGGACCTCATTATAGTACACCTATTCATTAAAGTTCAGGTGTTCCACCAATCAGAAAACACCAATGTAGCAATATGAAAGCGAAAGTGTAGATTATTCTCGGATATGCAATCGAAAGACAACTAGCGAAACGTCACGGAGGCTGGAAATCCAATACTGTCGCAGAAGGTTATGTTCTGCTACTATAATAATTAGCGTTAATTGTAAGTAATATTCAAATAAATTCAATTTGTAGTCTCGTTTTTCAATGTCTAAATCAATTTCAAGGTTATATCAAGATTAATGTTTATTTTACTCTCTAGATTATATCAAGGTCAATGGCATTTGTTTCTCGGAAAAAATCAATACTTTCGCGTTTGCGCACATCTCACAATTTCCGAGATATTGCACAAGGTCAGTTCCGCTCCCCAGTCAGATAAGAATAACATGAATACTTATGAACAATTTTAAGTTAGAAATATGGTTGAGCATGAAAAGTCGTATGAAACTTGCCTATAATGGTAATTATGACTCTCGTATGAAAATTATGAAACTCGCTTGCGCTCGTTTAATAAACATACTCGCGTCTTAATTACTACCATTATAGGCTCGTTGCATAATGTACTATTTTTTTATTTTGAGAGAAATATCAATATATTGAGAGAGAGAGAGAGAGAGAGAGAGAGAGGGAAAACAATCTCGACGTGGAGGAGCTGCCTCAGTCCCTAAGCCATAATCTGTACTTAGCAATGACAACACCTATGGCTCCCTTGCTTTCCTCAAGGCACATTTCAGTGACCTTCCAAAATACAAGGGTTGAATAAAAAGTTATGGCAACAATGCTGTCACATGACGATGGTGCGTTCGAGAGCTGCCAGCTATGTGGACATGAATAAGGACAGTTAGATGAGATAGTGCAGCCAGCGGCGACAGTACTCTGACAATCTACTGCAGTGTGTAAAACGTTGACTTTCATAGGGATAGTGCGAGTGCCCTATGATCATGTTTACAAAACTAGAGCAATGTTCCTGCATCAAAATTGATATGGCACGAGGTCGTAATACACAAGAATGTTTTCAGGGACTGCGTGAAGCACCATCACATTCGTCCAGCGCTCAATAGAAAACGACGACATTCAGTGGTACAGAACCCCATCATTCTTCATGACAATGCAAGGAGTCACACCGCTGCTGCTGTCAAGGACATCTTGCGCCGCTGGCAATGGGAGATTCTGGAACATCCACCGTACTCACCCGATATGAATCTATGCGATTACGATCTCTTCGCCAAATTGAAAGAACAACTGTGAGGGACCCGGTATAATACCAGAGATGAACTTATCTGTGCTATAGACCAGTCAATACGGAACATCAACAAACATGAACGCGCTGATGGTGTACGACGCCTTCCAAACATTTAGCAAAAGGTGATAAATAAGGGGGGCGACTATAATGAAGAGACGTAAATGTTGTACCCCTGTAAATAAAGCCATGTCAGAATTATCGAACTGTTGCCATTACTTTTTATCCAACCGTTTGTATATTGAGTACTTGGAATCTTCGTCGCTACAACTGAAATATGCAATTGGTGTCACTGACTCGCTTCTACAGAAACAAGTACCGGGATCCGTGGGTGAAGCCGTCATATTAAAACTGAAGAAAGTATTGCAGAGGAATCCAGGATTTGAAAAAATTAAAAATATGTGCTCCATTCTCCAGGGGGAAAGCTTCAATTGTCAGTTGCCGTGGGTATCTGCTGCAGCGGCAGTAATTAAATTTGTATCTATGACGTCATGTGCTGTCAAAAGAACCTTTTCGTCCTTCAAATGTAGTTTGAGAGACAATAGAAAAAAACTTCTGGGTCGAGAATCTTGAAGAGTATTTGATCATATATTGCAACCATGAACAGTAGCAGTAAATAATGTTGTTTTGTTTGTTTGTTACTTTTTAATTTTTTTTTTTTAATTCTTGATCAAGTTTGAACAAATTTAATTAAAAGGTTGTGTGTGTGCTGTACCTTTCATCTATTGAAAATTGAAATTTAAGTAGTTATATCAAGGCAAATTATATTACATAAAATGTTAATTGTAAGTTATTCAAACTACAAATAATATTAAAGGGGAAGGATATACATTTTGATAAATACTTTGGTTCTTGAGAAGGTAAGTTTCGTGGGCCATGTTGCTTTAATAAATATATATTTACTTTTTAAAATAACTGTAAAGATACATTTTTAACCATCTGGCAGTTTTTGCGGCCCCTTTCACAGGTTGGACACAAAACCTAAAAAACCTATTTCACCTATTCAAAAAACCTAAAATGGGCTTTTTAAAAACCTAAAAATCCGGTCCCTAATGATAATATTCAATGTATACATTTGTAAAAATAATCAGATTTTTGAGACATGCTGCATCTAGTTCTACTCGGTTATCAATTAAGATAGCTTCAGTTTCCCCAGTAAAACGGAAGGGAACAATGTCTCAAAAAATGTACACAGTTTATATAGGATTGGAAGCAAATATGTCAAACATAGAGGCCCAAACCCAGATCCCCGCGAGTTGTAATGAAATTTCTAGTGATTGGTAACATGTTTTTGGTTACGCCCTTTTTCCTCCCGTTTCTTTTCCATAATCTTATAGTTACAGTTTAATATAGTTTGTTAGCTTTGAATCTCTGACGGTTATATTGTACAGGGACATCATTTTATTTTTACTAACATTTTTAATATTAACCTGGCTATACCTTTAGAGAACCGGAAACACAGATTGCTACCCCCCTTCCACGACTGTAGTTCGATGATACTGGCGTAAAACACAAACAAATCACTCTACTAGATATAGGAGGGAAGAAAAGTAGTTCATCCATTTACGTAAACTAGGAAATATCGCAATTTTGAGTTCGATAATTTTCATTAGGTTTTTGTTTAATCTTAATACAGTACTGTATTAAGAATAAGTGTTTTTACTCACGAACTGAGTTAGCCATGCGAACGTGTTCATTAAGCAGTGTAGATTATACTGTCTATCAGCACATTGGCGTACAATATAGAGAATGAAGTTAAATTGAAAAATAATCATAATATGGATATTTAAACACATTTTTGAAAATGGTGGCCGTTCATTTCGATACAGGCTTCAGTTCTTTTGTGCATATTATCGCACTATAGACTATTACATCTAATTCCAATTGCCAGTTTCGTCCTTCGTACTAGTAACTCATGTTGAAATAATTTTGTACCTAGTCTATAAAAGAGTACCTTACGTACTGTAAATTCAATTTTCACTTCTGCCCGACCCGCACAGATAAAATTACTCAGACATGCTATCTAATTTCCGTCCAAGTGGTTATGCCACAGGATCGTAGAAAGGAGGGAAATCATGTGACAGTTAATTACTTAACGAGGCCCTTTTATTTAAGTTATTTTAAACAGTTGTATAATATTACGTAAACGTCCAATTCCTAACAGAAATTAATGTTTTCAGAAAATAGCTAAGACAGCCCTGCTTTACAGAGGGGCGAACAGAAGCAGGTGGAGGAAATCGGGATGCGTCGTAGGCAAACGGACAGTACCTGTGCGAAAATATGATTCAATATTGAAAGCTCTTTCGTCACTGGAAAACGCGAACATATTTCTAGAACGTACTATACTCGCTAACTCAGTGCTGTTTACTATATGCAATCTTGGATGTGTGTGTAGAGGACAGCTGGAACTTCATTAGTAGAAGGGGTGGGAGTGAAGTACATTCAAAAACTCAGGTACAATAAAAATTGAAGTAAAAATAAAATGATGTCCCTGTATATAACACACACAACATTAATACCGTATTTTCTCGAATACCTCGAGCACTTTTCTCCGAAATATACAAATAAGAAACGGGTGCGCGGCTTATTCGAAATGAGATTGGCAGCACTGCTCGATTTTTCTCCCGCGTAATTCCTAAGGTAGTGGCGCATGGTCATTACCTTTTCGCGCGTATTTCAGTTCATAACATTGTTAAGTGGCGTTTGGATTAGCAGTAACATGTGTCGGAATCAAGTTGAAATGTAATAAGTGTACAGTTTGTGCGCCTTATATTTTCAATGTATCCGTGGTACAGAGCTTCAAAAAGTGTGGCATCTCCAATCTGGTGGGCTGACCAAAGAACGATTGTGTAGGGAGAATGATAGTGAAGATGATCGCCCGGGCGATGACGACGACGACGATGATGATAACGACGCAGAATGAAGAAGTTAATAGTGATAGCAGGTATTTATTATAACAATCCACGTTGTATCATACAAAATAAAAGTGGTTAATTTACTGATGAGTGCTATTAATACTGCAGACGTCCACACCTGTGGAGTAACGGTTAGCGCGACTGGCCGCGAAACCAGGTGGAACGGGTTCGAATCCCGGTCGGGAAAGTTACCTGGTTGAAATTTTTCCGGAGTTTTCCCCTCAACCCCCTATTTGAGCAAATGCTTGGTAACTTTCGGTGCTGGACCCAGAACTCATTTCACCAGCACTATCACCTTTATCTCATTCAGACGCTAAATAACCGAAGAAGTTGATACAGCGTTGTAAAATATCCTACTCAAAAAATATTGCAGGATATCCTGTACACGGTCGATTAAGGAAGGCAACTACGTGTGTCGTGAATACATTTGTTAAAAGATTTATTTTGTATTTTTTTTTCTTTTCCCGCTTTCAACAGTGGGTGCGCGGATTATCCGAGGGCGCGGAATATTCGAGAAAATACGGTATTTCTACATTATAAGAATAATTTTTTATAAGTTATTATGAAATTAGATATATAGGGCCTATAATTAAAATTATTTCACAAGAAAAGAGAAAGAGTGATAAGGTAAAACATTTTATAACTGAGTTTCTATAACTTAAACGGTTTAGAAGTACTGATAACATGCCGGAGCACTAACTAACAGCAGTTTTCTTAAGAGAATTAGGACACCGTTGTGAAATAAATATATTAAAAATTATGAGGATTTTGCACGGAGATCAATTCATTATTAGAATGGTTTGTTATAGGAGAAAATCGGGAGGACAGACCAAATAGGTTAATATGAGCAGGTAGATTACGCAGATAGTTGCAAGAAATAGGCATGGGAATTATAATTGAGAGAGGTTGCAGGAATAAGCGAAATGTACGAAAATCAACAAGCGCATGAAAGACATAGGTAAATAACACGAGAGGAATGTAGGGATAAGGTTACTCTGGAGATCCAATCGATGATCAAAACAAATAGGACAAAACAGAATTATATCTATGGAAGGAACAGCGAGGACAGGCGAAGCGAGACATGGCACCATCATTTGCTGGAGTGTGAAACCGTAGAAATTCTGATTAAATGATACCCGCCAGAGTCTATCATTACATTTATTGTACGTTCGGTAGGATAAAATTCAGGGGAAAGAGTGCAATAAGTGATTAAGCTACCGAGGCAGTGGTTGTTGTTACACAACTCGACACGCGACTAAGGAAGCAGCGTTGCAACATCTACTAGAGTAAGTCACTTGAATGTCCCACTTACGATCTAGGCCTATGTTCATTTTCACTAATAATATTTGTCATTCTTGTTAGTATAATAATAATAATAATAATAATAATAATAATAATAATAATTATTATTATTATTATTATTATTATTATTAACCCGCCAGTGAACTGGTCATGAAAAGCTACGTTACTGCACTGGTAGGGTCTCTCAGAGCCATTTTATAAATATAAAAAAATGTATGCCTGTATTTATTTGAGTTATATAATAATAGTTTTATTCTCCTATACAGTTTACGTTTAAATCATAAATTTGTAAATTTCACAAATTTCAGAGTAGTATAACCTGTAACAATTAAGTCATATATATTTTTATGCTCGACCATGCCGAAATGTAGTAATTATGCACCTGGTAGCAGCCCTTTAATGGACCTCATTAAAGTACACCTATTCGTTAAAGTTCAGGTGTTCCACCAATCAGAAACCACCATTGTAGCAATATGAAAGCGCAAGTATCGATTATTCTCGGATATGCAATCGAAAGACAACTAGCGAAACGTCAAGGAGGCTGGAAATCCAATACTGTCGCAGAAGGTTATGTTCTGCTACTATAATAATTAGCGTTAATTGTAAATATTATTCAAATAAATTCAATTTTTCCATCTCATTTTTCAATGTCTAAATCAATTTCAAGGTTATATCAAGATTAATCTTTATTTTACTCTCTACATTATATCAAGGTCAATGACATTTGTTTCTAGGAAAAAATCAATACTTTCGCGTCTGCACACATCTTACAATTTACGAGATATTGCACAAGGTCAGTTCCGCTCCCCAGTCAGATAAGAATAACATGAATACTTATGAATAATTTCAAGTTAGAAATATGGTCGAGCATAAAAAGTGGTATGAAACTTGCATATAATGGTAATTAAGACGCTCGTATGAAAATTATGAAACTCGCGCTCGTTTCATAAACATACTCGCGTCTTAATTACTACCATTATAGGCTCGTTGCATAATGTACTATTTTAGCAATACAGCAAATCGAAATCTGTGCCTTACGTCTTTTCTTGCACTGTACTTAAAATGATGTCCAATGAAGGGGATATGTGGTTGTTGTAACAATCATAAATATTGAGTCGTATTATATCACGTTAGAAATCATCAAGTGTCTTGAATTTCATAACTGTTTGTAATGCAGTCAGTTTTCTTTTTAGGAGTGTTATACTCTGTTATATTGATAGAAATTATTTTCTTCAATAAAGCCTTGGTTTTTCTGAACGAACGCACAAATCCGGACTACACGAGAGATAGTGAGTGGTTTCTATAGCTGAGAGGTGCGCAGACTTCGTATCTCTCAGCTATAGAAACCACTCACTATCTCTCGTGTAGTGCGGATTTGTGTAAGGCGGACCTCGCACGTCGCATGTGTCTGTTCAAAAAAAAACCAAGGCTTAATAATCTTGGAACACCCGTAAAGCGAACAGTTTTAGTAATTGGTGAATCACATTTGCCTTCTCCTTCACTGAAAAATAGATAGTCTATACATTTTTTATAATATGTGCAGCTTACTTCCTTAATGAATGACCTCTTCCAACAATAGAAGTGCGAACATTACAATTTCATTAATGTCGTCATCAGTATGCTGTTGACTCTCTTCAACAGACTCCCATGGTCGCCGCATATTTCACAAATTTTAAAGTACACTAAGAAAACTAAACAGATACCGTAATGCAAACTACGTGCACTCGAAGTCGTTACAGAACTGGCAACTATGTGGTGTTTACTTCTGCCCGAGACGAAGGAAACAGCAGTAGCTTGTGTAGTCTTCTGCTTTCAGCCCCCATCCCTGGTTTTTCTTCTAGCGAACGTATAATAGCAAGGGTTACCTGGCGACATACATGATATATTCACTAACGCTAAATTCTACTAGTTCAGGGTGGCAGATAATCATACCATAGGTTGTAGCACAACGATTCGAAGAGTGGATCTCTTATCGAAGAGTGAAAACCTACTGTGGGGACCGTTACAAACAGCTAGCCAGTCTGACTGATCGACGGCCGTCAGATCGGTGCGAAATATGAAGACGGAACATACGATGTCAAAAAAAAGTTAAAAAGTTCAAACTAACGAAGAGAGATCCACTCTTCGAAACGTTGTGCTACAATTTTTGAAAATTAGCAATGGAAAAATTCCAAACAACTCAACCATTGAACTATTCATCGTTGCTCTTCCCCCCACCCCTTCATTTAGATCAATATTTCAGGAGGTGCTAGTATGCGTCAAAACAAGAAAATAATGTTATAGATTTATTAATTTGTCATACAGAATAATATCTGTAATATTGACAATTAATATTTGAGGAGAAAAATTCGCTCCGGCGCCGGGGATCGAACCCGGATCCTTGGTTCTACGTACCAAGCGCTCTGACGACTGAGCTACGCCGAATTCAGTCCACAGCACCGGACTAGGAGCGCACTCAGCTGAGTGACTTGTTTGGCCGGGATTCCGCAATGAAGTGCACAGTAATCTGTACAGGCAGTTGACATCGGACATATACGTCAACATATATGCCTAACTTGGAGTCAGGCCACTAAGGGAAACATTGAAGAAGGAAAATTCGATATGGTGCTGTGGACTGAATTCGGCGTAGCTCAGTGGTAAGAGCGCTTGGTACGTAGAACCAAGGACCCGGGTTCGATCCCCGGTGCCGGAGCGAATTTTTCTCCTCAAATGTTAAGAAAATAATTTCTAATAAACATAGGTCCTACAACACATACTTTCAGAGATTTGAACATTTGCTCATAGGAGGTGCTCAATGTACCGTCCATTCATGGCAATGCATTCCTCTGCCCTTCGGCGTAAGGAATCACGGACTCTTTGAAATTGACCTGGCTGTTCTTGTATGTGCTGACATGCTTTGAAGACGCGATCCTGTAATGTCTGCACATTGTTGAATTGAGTGGCGTAGACCAATTTGTTCATGTGTCCCCATAACCAAAAGTCTAGGGGATTTAGGTTTGGGAAACGAGCAGGCCAAGTTGTGGGGCTTTCCCGACTAATCCAGCTGTAAACTAAAATATTTATCTAAATGAAGGGGTGGGGGAAGAGCAACGATGAATAGTTTAATGGTTGAGTTGTTTGGAATTTTTCCATTGCTAATTTAAAAAAAAAATTGTAGCACAACGTTTCGAAGAGTGGATCTCTCTTCGTCAGTTTGGATTTTTTCACTTGTTTTTGACATCGTGTGTTCCGTCTTTATATTTCGCACCGACCTGATGGTCGTCGATCAGTCTGATAGGCTAGCTGTTTGTAACGATCCCCACAGTAGGTTTTCACCTGACGACGAAGAGAGATCCACTCTTCGAAACGTTGTGCTACAAGTTTTGAAAATTAGCAATGGAAAAATTCCAAACAACTCAAGCATTAAACCTCCTAAAATATTAGATAATTTTTTAACACCCTGTATTTTCCTCATAGCCTCAAGCTACATGGAGTAGAGTGAGTAGACTAAATCGTGTTGATAACGGGTCAAACAGAAACCAGAAATAGAAATTCCTTAGAGATCATGACTGCCACTGCCCACACCAAGTAGGAGGAGAATGAAACATAATTGCGTGCTGACGTCCTTGTGAGTTCCAGACATGCAACGTGTTCACGGGATTAAAAAGGAGAAAGATTTAAGAAAGAGAAGCCAAATGACGTTAGACTTGATAATACCCATGTTCAACAGTAGAAACTAAAACTTAAGAATGATCAAAATAAATATAAAATAAATAAAGGCAATTTTTATACAGGTAACACTGTAGAGGTCGGTAGTTGCAACATTTCTTAATAGTTAACGGAGGTAATAATTTTCAATTGCGTTACACAGTGACAGGAATACAAGCAGATATTCAGAAGCTGCTAGCTGGAATATAATTCATATTCCAGGTCAATGGAGCCTCAAGAACAGTTTTGAGTATGCTTACGTCAGCAGTATGGGAAGTAATATCAGACCCTCAAAACTCTGGACCGTAGAAGTGCACAAAGATTTCAGAATAATTATTTTCAGCAACGTAGAGTGGCTAACAGAGTATTTACTAAGAGAAGTATGACAGTTTTTATTAAGAAATTCCTTTATTCAATTTTTATTTGTCAGTGTTTCTACATCTTTTATATCAGAACGTTATATTCTTAACCTAGTAAGATATACACAAGTTGTGAGCATCAAAACATGTAAGTCTACTAAGATCTAGTTATAATAGTTTAGTTTATTTAACTAAGTCTTTCGCACTGCTAATTCGGTCCTATGAATTAAAAAAGAAATATATTTTCTATTTTGCACAAATTTAAAACTTATACCTTTGCTAATGCAATGCAAGACGGCAATTTTTTTTATTTCAGATGTTCAACAGCTTTTAAGAGATTACTGAATAGACAAAATACTAAATAATTATCACGAAAAATACTATATTCCTTCTGCTATTCATTTTCAGTAGTTTGGGTTAATAACAATAATATTAATCTTACAGTCCAAGTGCATATTTTGACTTAGAAATGTCACAGTTGTTGTGAAACTGGAAAAATGAAGGACATTAACTCATCTGTAACTTCCGTGACAAAATGTGTGTAACATCCGTCACATAGAAGAAACAGCGGAACAACTGGATAATACCCACGGCAGACCAATATCGATAGTCGACCCTACTCGCTGGCCACTAGTCACCGGGCCGTACCGAGCCGTATCAAACAAAATATAATCGAAATGGTGGTAGTCAAATTCGCGACTATATTCTTAAATAATTCACTCCATTAGTCAAGTTCAAGGTTTTATGTAGTACAACGGCGGTTTTTTGAATGCATTAAAAGAAAATGAAGATGTAATAAGATCATAAACTAGGTTATCACAAGGAAATTAACAGGAAAAAAGGTGTGTTTCACGGAATACCATTAAAATGACGGAAAGTAAATTTCCGGTTAATGTTCGCCAAAGCGTAAAGTACGTAATTATGACGGCGTTGCTGTTTTATTTCTGGCCTAAAGAAAAATACCTAGCCTTTTACGAAAAAAAAATTAGGGACCATGACATTATTCACCGCTTTCATTATAGACCTATTATTTTTTTATCAATATTACGAATCAAAAACTGTCATATTATATAATTTTAACTACTACATGGACGAATGAAATCAAGCTAACCTAACCAAAGCTAGCCTAACCTAACCAAAGCTAATCTAACCTAACCTAACCTAACCTAAGCTAAGCTAAGCTAAGCTAACCGAAGGTAACCTAAGCTAATCTAACCTAACATAACCTTCGTAAATGCAAGGCCTGTAACCGGAGCAAGAAGGGATCTCAATCATTTAATCTGCAATGTACACGCAAAAATAAATTCAAGTAAGGATCACGTCCCGAGCCTCTCCTCTAAGGCACTCGTCATAATTTACTCGCAATATTTACGCAAATACACATTGTCGCTAACAGTGGCGCTATCTCTCAATAATGTTCAGAACGAAGGAGGTAGACAGCGAGAGAAAAAAATTTCTCCCGCCAACTACGCCACACACCAATGTCATGTTCTTATGTTGGTGACATTGTGTATTTACTTAAATTTGGTGATAAACGTAACGGCACGGTTCAAAGCGACCGTGCTAATTCTCCAGTATAGCGGAAACAGCTATAAAAATTTTACAGATTATGTTTTTGTGAACTAATTAGAAGCCATGAGATTTGCATAGATTTCACATGGACACTATGAGAATGTCTTGTTTGAGACAGAGACCTGAATTTTACACTTTAATAAGGTGTGAAATGAGTTCACAAATCTTATAACATCCGTGACGGAATCTTTTCTCTATTTTCTGCAATAATAACAAATTCTATCCAACAACTCTTACTGTAAAATGATACTGATCTTCTAAATTGATTATAATAATAAAAGCTGGCAAAAATCATGTCATTTTAAATATATAGAGTTTGAAAATAGAAAAAATGTAACGTCCGTGACAACTGAAATGGCTGTTATGAGAAAACTTTCATAGTTTTATTTTACTAAACTTCCTACTAGAGATGCATTTTAAATCCTAAAGATTCCTAAGAATACATCGTTAATCGAACGACTAGTCCCTGCGGTGCCTCAATGGTCTAGACCATCAGCCTGTTACGCAGGCGATACGATTTCAAGAGCCAATCAAGCCTGGGATTTCTCATTGAAAATCCATAGAGACACATGTAGCGTAAAGGTTCCCGTTGAGTTTTATCTCGGGGGTTTTCCCATATAAGCACGTTAGGTAACCTTATTATCATACGTCCGAGCTCCATCCCATTAACTTTCGATAGCATTTCCTTATTGCTCACTGGCGATGCGCGGTGAGGGCTAGTATAGGGACAAGAAGTATTGCCAGTGTAGAAACATTGACACAGCTAACTTTAGCATAGTCAGCTGTTGTTGGTTGGGAATGTACACTGGCGTTCAAAGATACATGACCTCTACTAATCGATAGTGATTGATAATTTGTTCGTGTAAATGTGGCTTCAGTAGTAATTACTTGCAAGAATAGATGGCGTAGAAAACACCTGGTGTTTTCAACAGTACGAATATGTACAACAGTTATGCTAAAAAATAAAACCAGAAAAAAAATGTTGTAATGCTTGGTCTACTATTTCACTGTCGTTTTTAACCTTATCGACTTCAAGGCATATGGTGTCAACAGGTCGACCTACTTCTGACATGCCCACAATGTGTAGAAACATTGACACAGCTAACTTTAGCATAGTCAGCTGTTGTTGGTTGGGAATGTACACTGGCGTTCAAAGATACATGACCTCTACTAATCGATAGTGATTGATAATTTGTTCGTGTAAATGTGGCTTCAGTAGTAATTACTTGCAAGAATAGATGGCGTAGAAAACACCTGGTGTTTTCAACAGTACGAATATGTACAACAGTTATGCTAAAAAATAAAACCAGAAAAAAAATGTTGTAATGCTTGGTCTACTATTTCACTGTCGTTTTTAACCTTATCGACTTCAAGGCATATGGTGTCAACAGGTCGACCTACTTCTGACATGCCCACAATGCACCCTTGAGTGATTTCGCTGGTATAGCTCGCGCAAGGAACTATTACCGAAAAGCAATGGTGGCGTTGCTGTCTGTTTTGAGTGTGTATGTAGGCACGCCGAGGGGGCGAGAGATGTGGCCCGATGGAAGTACTGTCTCTTCCAAGAAGATGAACAAATGAGGACATCGCTGTGGAAATAAAGAACGTAGCAAGAGAAAAATTCGAAGCTGATTAAACGCGCAACATATGTTTACGAATGAAATAATAATACCGTGCGATACAAGACACGTATTCACATGCAATGGAACAAACTAAAGTCGTAATGTAACTATCACAACGCAAGACTGATTCTATCAATGTCATTTCTCTTCCGACTGAACTCTTGAATATCATTCAAGTTATCTCGTGACCTTTCCTGTCGCCCGCTCTTCCTTATCGCATTGTTTGATTCGCATTCATTCCGTAGTTATTCCCTGCTTGCGAGACCTATATAAATAGAGTTCATTACAATACAGACTAATGAAGATGCGTACGGCATATTGCAGTTCTTAAAACATCCCGAACCCTCGCTTACCCATTCAATTCTTCTAGTTGTCATCCTATATGTATTAGTCCTATAGACCTCTACACAACGTAGAGTACCTATGATATGAATAAATAATAAAATAATAAAGACATAAATAAATGAATAATTAAACAAATACATAAATAAATAAAAATAAAATAAATTAATAAACAATATACAAATAAATAAAATAAAAATAAATAAATTAATTACATAAATAAGCAAATAAATAAATAATTAAATTTTATGTTATGGTTTCCACTGGACAATTCTATGTATATGAATATGTTAGAGATCTGCAAATACATTATTCGTATTTAAAAATGCTTAACAATTCTTCATTTTTCTATTAGATATAAACATCTATTTTAATGGTTAGTTTCCTATGATGTAAAGCCTTTGCAGATGAGCGTATAATATTAGTGTCGTCTAATGAAAAATAGCAGAACTATTTCAAAATCTGTCCATTTCTATACATGTTATGTCTTTGGCTTATCCCGTAGTTATAAATTTTGCTTACATGATAAGAAAATCCAATATCTGATGTATTTGAACGCTAGTTTACCTACTTGGGAGATTATCACAAAAATATACAAGATCGCAGTGACTCATCAGTAACATCAGTACCTGAAGCCAAATGATTTAAGAGTTTACTTTCCACGTTGAAGGTCCATGTTCAGATTCCTAAAGTTCAATCGGAATTTAACTAAAACTATGTATTTCAAATCCAATTATGACTCAATAGTAGCCTAAGTAATTATACATCCTTTCTTCCTCTGTAAACAGGAAGGGGAATTGTTACAATGTATCTTTTTCGAAGACCAAGCAACAAAATCATTCCTACTCTTAGCCACTCCCAGCTGGGACGCTGCTACTTCTCAGTTACCTAAATGTTATTAGTTCCAAAATTATCTTAGTGACAATTATAAAAAATTGTGTAGAAATTTTTCATAATTGTCAAATTAACCAATTGCATTGGCTTCAGATATCACACATTCCGTAGTTTTTGCATTGTTTCCGTAGGAACCAAAGACATTTTAATTTTAAAATTTGTCAAAAACCTATATGTTCTCAGCATAAAATGCAATTATCCTCTAATCTAAAATGTTCACTATAAAAATTCACTTTTTCATCTTAAAAATTCTACGTTCTTTAATATTTATATTTTGAAATATTTGAAAGGGTCGTAGCTACAAACTGGTATAATAGGGATATCTTATGCGAAGTTTTACTGTTAGATGGCAGGAGCGTTCCATGCGGCAGAGGGCTATATTATGTCATATGCTACAGTTCATTACGTTCTTCCGCTTGTTGGCTTTCTGTGCTTGTCATAATTATTTTTATATTATTTTGTATAACCTAGTATAATTTAATATAATTCAGTATTTTCTTACCTCATAATCTAATTTAATTTACAATAAATAATAGCGTAAACTTCTGTAATAGTCTACTAAGCTATTCCCCTTAAGAGATGGATTTATTTATTTTTTTTTTATTTTAGTAGGTTATTTTACGACGCTTTAGGTTATTTAGCGTCTGAATGAGATGAAGGTGATAATGCCGGTGATATGAGTCCAGGGTCCAACACCGAAAGTTATCCAGCATTTGCTCATATTGGATTTAGGGAAAACCCCGGAAAAAACCTCAACCAGGTAACTTGCCCCTACCGGGAATCGAACCCGAGCCACCTGGTTTCGCGGCTAGACGCGCTAACCGTTACTCCACAGGCGTGGACTTAAGAGATGGATGGGGAAATCTTCAGTATGCAGAATATAGATAGGAGGAAATTGAATGTTGATGAACCTAAACGAGAACTTTGAGAACGATGTGCACGAATAAAAAAGAGAAGGATCTCTGTCGAAGTTGAATATTGCCTCTTTATTCATAAGTATTGTAAGTAGATACCGTACGCGATAAACAGTATATGCAGCCACCAATATCTTTTTTTTTTTATAGGGAAGGGACCATGGGGCTTGAATTCCTCGTACTTTTTTTCTCTTATTGCAGAAGGAACAAATGCAATTTTTAATAGGATGATATAATATGATCGCAGTGGTATCACGATTATTCGTACGTTTTGTAGGTTAAGGACATGCAGTTTTGAATACTATCTATGATGATTTTGAGAATTTTAAGTTAAAACATGGTTTCAATAAGTTAAATAGATTATATTATTTATAGGCCTATATATTTTTTCACTACGGATCGTCCTAGATAATAAACATCCCAGTTCATCGAGAGTTTACTGTAGGCGAAGTATAATTTCATTGTAAAATGGAGGCGTAAACTTCGGAAACTCCTGCAAGCACTGCATACAATCTAAGCTAACACAGCTCGCTGTCGAGGTTGCATATGTTTTTATTAAATTTCTTTCTTTACCCTCTTCCAAAATGAAACTATAGCCAGCAATTCCTTATTTGAAGTAGTTCTTTTTGTTTAATAGGCGCAATTTAATACCTGGGAGCAACAGTAACAAATATAAATGATACTCGGGAGGAAATTAAACACAGAATAAATATGGAAAAGGCCTGTTATTACTCGGTTGAGAAGCTTTTATCATCCAGTCTACCATAAAAAATGTGAAAGTTAGAATTTATAAAACAGTTATATTACTGGTTGTCCTTTATGGTTGTGAAAATTGCACTCTCACACTGAGAGAGAAACATAGGTTAAGGGTGTTTGAGAATAAGGTGCTTAGGAAAATATGTGGGGCTAAGAGAGATGAAGTTACAGGAGAATGAAGAAAATTATACAATACACAAGTGCACGCATTGTATTCTTCACCTGACATAATTAGGCACATTAAATCTAGACACTTGAGATGGGCAGGGCATGTAGCACGTATGTGGGAATCCAGAAATGCATATAGAATGTTAGTTGGGAAGCCGGAGGGAAAAAGACCTTTGGGGAGGCCGAGACGTAGATGGGAAGATAATATTAAAATGGATTTGAGGGAGGTGGGATATGATGATAGAGACTGGATTAATCTTCCTCAGGATAGGGACCAATGGCGGGCTTATGTGAGGGCGACAATGAATCTCCGGGTTCCTTAAAAAACAAGTAAGTAAGTAAGTAATGAAGTAAGCAAGGGGAGACTGTTGTACCTTTGGCATAGTGTACCTTTGAAAATATTTTGTTTGTTTGTTTGTTTGTTTTTTTTTAATTTTTGCTGCTACCTAGGGGATTCAAACTGAAGTAGATTGTAGGGAAAGCCACTAAGTACCTCTGGTCGTAGTTTCAATTTGATTTACTGCAAAGTGTGAATTCCGTGTACAAAATAAGTTTTTAGTACCACGTTAGTTACATTTTTTTTAAAGGTTTAAAGCATATATTCAGAATCTTTCGGGACCTGATTGAAAGCAAAAAGCTTTCCCTGGTTTTTACATATAGGAACACAAAAAAATTTGGCATTTTGAGTTGTTTTTAAGAGTATTTAATATACTAGTACACTACGTAAATCCTCAATATTTATATATTGGAAAACAAATGCACACGCACAAGCGCTTCCCTCAAAGTACACGCGCGCTATCTGTTGGTGCTAGTTCAGGATATCCCTATAATTAAATCTCGAGCTTAAGTTGCGATATTTTGTAAGAGAAAGCACAGTCGACAGGCGTTTCAATGCGGGATGATATGCTTCATAGACTAGTACTTAATGAAATGTCTTCCTTGTATTAGATTTATTAGTAGATTCTATTTTATCTCCTAAAGAATTATCTAAGTCAGGGCGAGGTGGTGAACCCATAAGTAAGATGAATGGCGAACATGGTCGGAGGTCAAATCGCACGTACCCTGAAATTTTTCTTCTCTCGAATTTCCTCTCTTTTTGCTCTCATTGTCCTTGTCACAATCTGCCAAGGAAAAAAAAAAACTACATAGAATCTTACGTCGAAAGTATAACGGAGTATGAAATCATAATAATTACTAAAGTTCACCCCGACACCTCAGACAACCCTCTTGGCGAATTTAAATTCGGAACAGGTCTCTACGTTTAAGCCGTGTTATATGATGGACTTAAAGAAAGCATTGATTTTTAAACCTGTTTTTCGCTTTTCTCAATTGGCATTACTGAATAACATTCAATTTCTTTATTGCAGTAATCGTTATCCATCTATTTCGACATCACAATGTCTGAATACGTTAAGTATTCATAAATATAGTCTACAATTATTAACATTTTGTGAGCGAATTTAGGGATATATTATTTACATTTTAATTTTATTCACTAAATAGTCCTAATAAATGTCACTCGAGGTCTGAGATTACTACCATATCATATCATGTTACACTAATCAGACTTCAGATGTATTCAAACAATTGTTCTTCCTCTAACACATATCTTCAAGTGACATGTACTGCCCGAGAAAAGATGTACATTTCAGCCAGAATCTCAATCAGAAGTAAAAGTAGGGATAGACACTTCAAATGTTTTACCCAAGAAAATGGTTCGTCCGAAATATAGACTAGTATAAAATTATTGCATTTCCGATTCGGTTACGATCCAGAAATCTCTTCCTAGTCAAGTTATAGCACAATTCTTTGTGAAGTCGTTACGAAAACATCGAAGTATATCAAGAGGTACATGTATATTATAGGATGATGTTAAAGTTGTATCAGATGTTAAGTTGCATCAGTACGGCAAAGGTGAAGCAAGAGTGATTGCGAAAGAGTCGCTACTCCCGCAAGAAATTTATAACCGGTTCAAAGCTTTTAAATAGGGTGGAGTTGAAAATAAATTTCTGTTCAGGGCATTCAGTCTCATTGGAAATCTAAACGCTGTAACACTGTTATCAAAGGGCAGATTTATATTATTGTTACTAGTATTATTTCCTAATAAAATCACTTAGGGTGTTATGCATAGACAATTCGCTAGCCCGCGCTACGAGCGTGCTAAACTAGCACCGGCTATCGAGTGATTACTTGTACAGGATTCATATCATATCTCATCGCTAACACTGGTTTATGAATACGAAAAACGTTAGTTCGCAGATCATCTACCGGAAGCCCGCGCTACGAATATCTATGGGTATGGCCGATGTCTATGAATACGGCCGTTAAACTTTTAAATAAGGGAAATCGTTAGAGTTTTGGTTCGAATTGTCAAAACTTCAATATACAGCTGACGTCAGTGATTGTTTTTCTTATTTCCAATCACTTTCGATGTTGTGTGGTTAAAATCTGATGACCTTCGAATGGAAAATATTGCTGATGGACTCGCATTTAGATGAAGTAAATGGAAAATACGTTGTTTAATGAAACCCTGTGTATTAAGTTCAGACAGTGTTTCTTAGTAGGTTATTTTACGACGCTGTATCAACATCTTAGGTTATTTAAGGTCTGAATGTGAAGAAGGTGATAATGTAGGTGAAATGAGTCCGGGGTGCAGCACCGATAGTTACCCAGCATTTGCTCATATTGAGTTGAGGGAAAACCCCGGAAAAAAAACTTAACCAGGTAGGCCTAACTAGCTCCGATCGGGATTCAACCCGGCCAACCTGGTTTCGCGGCCAGACACACTAACCGTTACTCCACAGGCGTGGACCAGACAATGATAGAATGGAAAGTTCGAAATACAGGAAAAGATAAAATGCATAATTTACATGCTATATAGATAAGTTACATATAATTTGAATACAAATAATACTATTTTTCGTTTTCTATGTCCTCCGAGATGTAATTATTTATGTTTTATATATCTTCAGCTCTTAAAAATTTATTCGGTTTTTGTGTCCTAATTTAACTGAAGTTTAAGTGAATAATAATAATAATAATAATAATAATAATAATGATTATGAATATGAATATTGGTCATCAAAACAATAAGAAGTTATCATCCTTGGTGGTGTACTGTTTACTATTTCACATGTTGAAATCCAGCCCAAGGAGTTAGCATTTTTGCCATGGCCCTCTTCGAAAGGACAGTAAATAGTTGATCCCGTACCGTGGAGTCGCATAAAGGAACACCGTCTGAGGTATAACCCATCTGACGAAGCATTGCAGTTTTCAGATGAGGGCGCTCGTGTGTCGTGAATGCGATTCTCTCAGTATCGATGCATGGCGAGTAAGCTGGAGAAATGTTGGTACACTGTGACAATAAAAACATCAACAGCTGTTATGAATATAGATACAATTACCAATACCATAGTTGAATTTGCTTTTTCTGTCATGTACGGTATATACACGTACTTTATTCTAGAAGTAGCTGTATGGCTGAGGCAGATGTCTCAATTTTATCTGCGCTATCAGTTGAGCTGCCTTCGTCTGCTGTATCTGTGCTGCTACCTGGCCTATTATAATCCATCTCATGTTCATCACACTCACAATGGCTATGTTTATTACTATCCTTTCTATTTCCTCTTCCATTAACGCGTCACGACGCCAATATTCGTCCTCGATATGTTTAACAGATTGGCAGCATTTTATCCAGGCTTCTTTGCTGATTTCGCTTATTGATTGTGCGGTCATTTGTTTCAAAACTGACAGCCTCCAGAATGTATCTTTTCTGTCATTAAACCGTATCTGTTTCTTAACAGCATTCAGAAGCTTGCGTAGGGTCGAAATTTCTTTTTTCTTCTTATGAAACTCCAAAAATGTCCTGCGGATGACACATTTTTTCAAAGTCATCAAGTATAATTTTCTTTGGATGTGGGCGGCTTTCATCAGGAGTTGAAAATTGTCCTCCAATGCGCTTTGCTTCCTCACCTCCTTAGCTATAGTATGTATTGTTCTTTCACTCTTCCCCACCGCCGTTGCTGTTCTTTTCACAGCGTTCGTTAATAGAATGACAAGACCTTTCTTTTTCTCTTCTTTACAAAATTTTAGCACATTGTATATAATCATTCTGCTTTGCGAGTGTAAGACTGCGCGTGACGAGTGTCTCGGCGGAGTTTACATTCACTCTTGTGTACACACACACTTCCGATACCTACTAGCAGACTGAACGAACTGAACTGAGGCATTTCTTTAACGCAGCGCTGTGCATAGTACGTCAGAACAGGGTGACGTAATGCTGTATCGATCGCATGTTTATGTCTAAGCTTACTCTACCTGCCGTCTGCAATGATTCTTCAGACGGGTTATAGGACGCTTTATAATAATAATAATAATAATAATAATAATAATAATAATAATAATAATTTATTTTAGCTGGCAGAGTTAAGGCGTAAGGCCTTCTCTTCCACTCAACCAGCAAAAGCTTTAGGTAAAAATCTGTCAACCATTTCGTACCCAAATTAAATTTTGACATATAATAATTTATAGTGTAATATGTAACTAGTCAGCGATGTATGCAATAGGAGAAAGGAACTGGCTACTCTACCTCATTATGTCCTGGCTTAGTTTCCTCGTGAGTGATGCCTTATTGATGTCACTTGCGAGATTCAAACCAGTCTTCGGACATTAGACTAAAGAACTGTTCAAAACATCGTTAAATAAAGTACTTAAATAAAAATGAATGAATGAATGAATGAATGAATGAATGAATGAATGAATGAATGAATGAATGAGTCTGTACTGCCATTCGTGCTTCAATATTTACGAAGTGCAGTATCATCCATATATATGATGCTTCCTTCTCACAGTAAGCTCAGCTGCATTTTGTATTACACGCCTCGCACATGTACCGCGAAATCCGACATCGTTTCCAGAGAAGAATTCGGACCGTCTAAAACAGTGATTATCAGAATACTGCATCCTCGGGCAAGCGTCTCTTACCCGCGGACAAGACACTGTCCTAGCGTGAATTCGTGGCTGCTGGCGGGTATGCTGCTGTCTCTCTATCCGTTGTTTACGATGGAATATATTTCCTTACCCTCCATGCACTCTACCCATTTCAGCGAATGCTCACGTCCAATGATCTAAAAGGACGTCCAGAGAAGGTAAACGTGCGAGTGAGAGCGTTGACTTCTCCTCGAGAAGGCTCTGCGACATGTAATAGTCACCTCAAATATTTCATGGCACTCGATGTACGAGAGTCTGAGTATCTCTGTAATCGGCCATTCTTTTAAGGCCTTGTGGTGAAGTTTAGATTTACTACCTTTCATATTTTCATAAAAGATACAAATAAAAAAGCATGCACTTGAACCGAGACCTATATAGTAGTTGACAATTGATAACATTTGGTATCGATTTGTATTTTTGGGTACGATTGTGACAAGAGCGTGGATTGGGTGAAAATAAACATACGCGGCCAAACGTCTTCCTGCATGGATATAGTAACTTTAGTTTCTAAAACCTGTTTAGCGGGGAAAATGTTTATAAACAACATGAATAATAATAATAATAATAATAATAATAATAATAATAATAATAATAATAATAATAATAATAATTTATTTTAGCTGGCAGAGTTAAAGCCGTAAGGCCTTCTCTTCCACTGAACCAGCAAAAAATATACATATTATGTATGAACTTACAAACAATTCAACAATTTTATTTAGATAAGAGTTACATGTATACAAGAGTTTTTTTACGAATTAAACAACAAAATACTGTGAACTATTAATTTAACACAAATACAAACTATGTAGCAGAATTAAGCTAAAATACATAGAACGTTAATATATTTAAAATAATGTTATATAATAGAAAGAGATTATTATGAGACAATTTTGAAAATACAGTACTTTCAGGATGCATGTATAAAGGAAGGAGTAACAACGTAGTCAGTGATAGTTTAAGTCAGTATGATTGGAGTGAAATGCTAAGAAGGTTATCTTTTAAGCTGTTTTTAAAAGTGTTTATTGTCTTGCAGCCCCTAATAAGTTCTGACAGGGAATTCCATTGTCCCGAGTTGGATACTGTAAAAGATGATGAATAACGAGATGTTCTATGAAGAGTATACTTAACGCGCCGCAGATAAGTGATCTGGTATTTACGTCGTGGTTAGAGTAGAGATAAGAGAAACGAGACGAAAGGTAATTTAGTGTTGAAGTGTGTAGAATTCGAAAGAGTAAAGACAAAGAGAGTAAAGTCCTACGTTGTTTAAGTCGGAGACACGAAAGACTTGCGAAAAACGATGATATGTGATCATATCGTCGGATGTTGCATACTTTGCATAAATGTGTGCATCTTGTCTGTATCACAAGACATATCCTTTTCTCTTCCTCCTTTAATGTATTTTTGACATCTCCGAAGATTGGTCTGAAATACTCTAATAATCTCTTCTTGCGAGATGTTGGAAATAACTTTTCGGATAATTTCACTTTTTGCATAACTTAAAATTGTAGAAAATCACTGCGATATGCTATATTATCATTCTCAAGCAACTGGAAAAAACATGATAGCTTTCATTACATTAAGCATGAATGAGTAATCCCTTCAGTGTTCTCAAACAATTATAAAACCATAAAATCCTACATTGCATTATGCACGAATGAGTAATCCCGTCGTAGCTCATAACTGTACACATGCAATGCCCGACACACGTCCTTTAACTTCGGCACGTACAAGAGATACACAGAGAGACAATGTTTCTGTGCGTCTCGTTGGGTAATAAGAAAGACTGTATTTTTCCAGTGTAAATGACAATTACAAAACTGTAACAGCGACTTCCAAAGACCCAAGTAGGTCTCCATTCTTGTGTCGGGTATTTCTGATTTAATATCTGCATGTTTTACACGTCTGAATTTTGTACAGTCTGTACTGCATGTATTATTTAGATGGGAAGCTAAGAAGCATGAAATATCTTGGTTATGCAAATTTCCTTTCTAAACTGCAGTCATTTCAGTAAAAGGAAATAAAGCAGTTTGGAAAGTAATTTATGAATGTGATGCTGAGCAAGAAAAAAGCATCACAGTAGACCATACTACTCCGCCATGCATATAATGTAGTTCGTTTCTTCTCTTATTCAACTTTAACAACGTAAACTTCCATATAAAAATCCATTATTAAAAAGATTAATGCCGCACTTTGTATGCTATTTCAAGAAATGGTTACTTTAAAAATTAAAAAGCACAGTGGGAACAGTGTTCGGAAAGTAACAAAGAGCAATACAAAGTTTTATAATCTTAACGACGCCATTATATAAAATTTCACGATCAGTATTCAATGTAGATGTTAGAAACTACATATTTTCAGAGAAGAATTGGCGCTGCTTCCTTTAAAAGCTAGATGATAAAACGGCTATCAATCAAGCCAAAGTAAAATAAAAAGACGGAAAAATCCAGCTATGAAGCAGGAAATAAAAATGTCAGATAGAAAGATTAATTCTTTCAAATGGTATGAGAGCTTGAACAGTTGTTAAATAAATCTCAATACTAAAGACATTTAAAAGGACGGTGTCTTCCCACGGCTTTGTACGAGTACACAAAGGTTCTCTCATGATCCAATGTCTTCTTCAATATGTAAACCAGACTTTAAATGAGTTTGTTGGAGGTTCGGGTTCGAAGGTAGTGTAGTCATCAAGGCGCCACGCTACAAATACAGAGGTTGCTGATTCTATTCGCAGGGTCGTGATGAATTTTTCCAATTAACCTAATCTTTCCATCTACACTATGACCCTAGGGTAGTTTCAGACGGCAAGAGCGTAGGATTGACTACTAGGCCTATTATAATATTTCCAGAAACTGTCAATTTCTCAACAGAAATATGGTTACAGAAGCAACTGGTACGATCTCTTTCTAAACACCGCAAAAGAAGCAATATTCAATACAGTAAACCCTCCCTAAAACGAAACGCGATCGTTCCAGAATTTTTTTTTCCGTTTTCACAGGTTTTCGTTTTACAAAGGGTTGAGTTTTGGCAAAACTAAGGATAGACTACTGCAATATGCTCACTGTAGGAAGAACACAATGAAGAAATAATTTGAAATAAAAGTTACTACAGTACATACAAAGTGAATTTTGTTTTCATAATTATTAACTTACGTAATTGCAGCCCCTCTCTCCCCCTCTCCCTGCACTCAGAGTGTAAATTACGTCCTGATCAATCGGTTGTGTAACTGAAGTTGTGTTTGGTGGAAAATAGATTAACTTCACGTTAGACAAATCAGTCCTTGGATGGCAGGTAGATTGTCGAAAAACATTATGACATTATGACCTTGACGTTTCATTGCTCCATTGAAAGAATGAAACCACTTTTCCATGATAGAACTGGTCATCTAGGTTTTTTTTATTAAATCGCACAGGTTTACTTTATTCCCACTATTATTTAACACTGTATTGGCATAATAACACAAAACTCAGAATAAATAAATAAAAATGTAAAACTAAACCGACACTACACTACAATTATTCACAGTTTTATTCTACTCGCACTGTCCTTTATCACTGTATTAGCTTGTTAGCACAAAACTAAGAATAAATGAACAAAAATGCAAGAGGTTTTGAAGAAGTAACGGTACAGGAGGTCAGTAACCTGCCCGGGTCCTTAACAATAAACACAGAATAATGACATGATTAGAGAAGCTTCACTCCCAACACCTGACAAAGAACAGCGAAAGTCTTCCAGATCATTGCATGTACAGTCAAACAAAAATATTATGCCACGCTTCGTACAGTATTATCGCAAAATTAAAAATGATTTGATAAAATTTAGCAAGAGTTACGCTTAAAATCATCCGTTTTTGTCAGGTTTTTTGCCTAAGTGGTGCCCAAAAATGATTCCGTTTTCACGTTAGGCAGTTTTCCGTCTTAAAGTATTATTTACATAGAGAATCATTCCGTTCCCAAATTTATTTTTCGTTTGTGCAGGTTTTCTTTTTATAGAGGGTATGTTTTAGCAAGGTTTTACTGTATGAGTGGCCCATTTCCAGAGACCGTTAAGTCCACGAAAATTCAAATTTTAGTTTTGTACATCAGCTGATAGGATGGTATTGTCTTACACATTTTAAGGCACATTTACAGGTACTATATGCGTTATTCCCTATACAAATTTACGACTGAATGTTTGCTGCAGTTCCGGAACCCGTTAAGTCCTTGACTGTTACAGATCTATAAAACGTCATGTCCATAAGAGTATACAGGAACAAAGCCTGTTAAGTCCAGTAGAAAACAGTGCACTATAGAAGATACAGTTTCAAACAACTTTATATTCACACTTACATAAATCAATAATTCCTGATAATTAATAAATAAAAACCACATTATGTTAGGCATGTTATGCTCGTGGATAGCCAAAGAATCTTCAACAACTGTCAAGAATATTATTCTACTGTTCCTCGTTGGCTACTCATTCATACCTTCTGATAGAGTGTTTGTCCATATGCAGAAGCAAGTTAAAGCAAGAAGACTTATCTTGAAACTTACTGACTATGAACGAATGTAATTGAGTTTCAGACGTCATTAGGAAGGCAGAATCATAAAAAGATCATGGGGGATTACCGACGTACCTGACGCTGTAGGGCGTTTATATTCTGAGCCGGAGCTGTGCTCAGTCGTGGGTTTGATTCCCACTTTGAGTATTACAACGTTGGATTTTTTTTCTCAGCTTTTCATTAACAGTAAGACGAATGTTAGGTGATTTCATGGCGAATTCTCGGCACAATCTTACCAAATACAACCTCGCTATCACCAATTCAATCGACGCTAAATAACGTAATCGTTGATACAGCGTCATTGAATAACGAATTTCAAAAAGGATATAGAGAAAGATTTCTTAAATTCTTTCCTGACAACCGCAAAGGAATTCTTTATGTTGTTGACTCTGATCTTCGACTTGGAAAATAGGACACTGGCCATTCGATCGAAGATAAACTGGTCTATGTATTGATAGAACATTGATGACTAGTGTCATATAATAAATCCTTGTCTATTATCGCAAGCAGTGCAAACTCTCTAGTGTTATCGAAAAGATTACACCGTTTAGTGCGCTGAGTTCTCGTATATTTTAATTATTGGCACTGTTTTCTATTGACCACGTCAGTACTGGAAGCTTTACGTGTTCGCTGTGTACATTGTGGCATCGAAATTAAATGCTTCCAGTGCGGTTCGCCAAAGTACTATCACTGTCACGCACACCAACAAAGGAACGTATAAATCTCTCTCTTTCTCGCTGAAACACAGGACCATCAGTAAACAGAGTGAAAGGCTTATTCACTGTATCGCTCTCATCTGTTGGATTTGAGTTCTTCATCTGGAAATGCATTGTGCTACAAGGGACTATGAAGGTTCCAAATAGAAACCACTCGCATATCAGTCTTAATGGAAATTACGCCTTATTTTATTGTCGTAACTGATCTTCAAACTTATAATCTTTATACTCTTTCATTTTTATCATATTCTTCTTTCCCTTATCTTTGTATATCATAATTTACTCTCTTCAGTTATTATTCTTCTTCGTACTTTCACGTTCTCATTAACTTCGTAAAATGAAACGTAATGGTTTAATACCTATTTTCATTAGAGAAATGAAATTCCATTGGTAGATGTTTTCGGAAAGGGAGGGGATGAGGTGGATACAATTAGAAAAGAATTGAAGAAGCTAACGAAAAAGAAGTTCAAATTAATATTTCTGAAGTGAAACGTCCTGAATTAGATGCTCCTACATTTTTATATAAACAAACATAAGTTTCCAAAATTTTTGGTGACGACATATCGTTTTTTGGCATTTCGTCTTCATGTCCGACATTCTGTAAATTAGGATACAAAATTTTTCCTGAATCATCATAATCATTACCATTCATCAAATGTGTTTACGAATACCAGACCAAATTACCCATCCTGTCGAACAAAGAAGTTTATGGTCGGGCGTTCTAAAAACCAGTCGTTTCCCATCACCATGGGGCATTTTGGATAAATTTTGAAATAGTATATCCTGGATTCACAATGTAAGGCATATCTCTGTGATTCATGCTTCATTTTCGCGTTCAATGATAAAGATTGTGCCACCAGAAGATGAAATTGAGAGGTGGGTAGGAAAAACTTTATCAGATTCACTCATACTCCATTTCTTCAACTTTACTCGTATTGTTTAGGGAACAACAAAATTTTGCAATAACGATAAGAGATTATTTGAAACCCTTCAAGTATTTCTATTAATTATAAACGTAAACTGAAAGAGGACATAGATTAATCTAATAAATTTAATTATGTGCACAATCCATAAAATTTACAGTCAGAATTCCTCATTCGTCACAAATAACATAAAAGCCAGAGGAGATGGGTACACCAGACTAGACCTTTCTTTGTAAAAATTAATTACCTCCATTTCATTGTGAGCTGCAAGGAACTCTTTTTCATTCGGAGAAAATTGTCTACCAAAAATATTTTATTCGTATAACTTTTCTTTCTATAGCGCGAAGGTTGGTAATACTGTGATAGGAGTAATATTGTTATAGTTCTTTTTGAGAATTTATTACAATTTTACTAAGCGAAAGAATAACCAGTTCTGTGCAGCAACTTGTCCACGAACATTCCCTTAATACGTTGACGCAAAAAAACAATCTTTCTCTCGCTCAGTAAAATCTATATATATAATTTGAACTGGTAATGGAAATTACGGGAAAACGGCTGAATGGATTTTAATAAATGGCCTCTCATTTTGAAGCTTGGAATCCAAAGTTTTTCGGAAAAATAGTAGTTTTCAGTGAAATGTCAATTTTCCTACATAATTTTCCTATTTTCCAAAATCCATCTGTCGTCAGTTTTGAGAACTAGCTAATTGCATTCAGGAGAAGAGAAGCGAGCATCAAGTCGGTCGTGTTGCATTTCAGAATAAAACAAAACACACACTACAATAAACAATATTACACGAAGGCCATGATCTGCAAGAATGCTGACATATTTAGAGCTCAAATTAAATTGGTTATTAAAAACTTACCTTACTAAAAATAATTTACAGGTTCGATTCTGTGGTGTGTAATTTTCTGGGTACAGCTGTGTATTGGATATTAAAAACAACAAAACTTGAGGTGGTTTGACGACATTATTACTATTAGAAATGAAATATTATTGTAGTTAATGCCGTGATGTGACTATTTTTCATTAATTATACATATTAATGCTATATTGATGATATGAAAGTGAAACGTTTTGGGGTTATATAAGTAGATGTAGAGAATAACTTAAATTAGATTTTGATTTCTATATTTTACTGAGTGGCGGCTATATAGTATATATGTATATGTATGTATATATATGTATATGTATGTATATATACATATATATGTTACTGAAAGCTATAAAACTTACGTAAGGTAATAATATTATTAAAAATCAAATATTTTTATAGTTATTAATCAAGTGGGGTTGGGTCTTTTTCATATATTTAATGGCGGTGTGGTGTAGATATTTATATGTGTGGTTCTCTTCAGTATTGGCTCCAGAAAGAGTATCTTTCATTATTATGGAAGCAAATAACTTTCAGAATATCTGGTATTCTTCATTGAAAATAAATCTGAAAAATGTTTATTTGAACGTCTAATGAACTTAGTTTGCAGCATTTGCTGCACAAGCCACTAGTTGTAATAGATTCTCAAAAATAATTATCACAATATTATTCATATCACAATATTAGCAACCTTTACCCTACTACTGTTGACTGATTGACAAGTACTCGTATGTTGTATGGTTGGAAACTTATCGTAAGCAACCAATTTCTATGGATTTTATATATTTAAAAAGTTACATTTCTCCTCACTACCAGTAATATTACAAGCAATTACAATACAGTGTATGCGAAGAGAAAAGTCACGATAATTGAAGACTAGATATAAAAAGTACTGTAAATGCCAAAGAGACTAACTGTAGAAAACAGATCTTTCTTGTGCAACTAGTATTGCAATATGATACATTTTCCACATCTATTGGAGAAGCTAGGCTCTAAATAAAGTTACTATGGGACTTAGTTTTCTCAGTGGACTGAGCCAGGGATATAAACGTTTTTTTTATAAAAATTAATTTTCAATGATATTGACACTTACAGCCTTCTTTATGTCCAGTCTTCAATTTAAAATATTAATTACATATATCTATGTAAACCATAAGACTTACTATTCAAGCTGTATTTTGTGTGGAGTAACTGTTAGCATGTCTGACCGTGAAACGAGTGGGCCCGATTTCAAATCCTGGTTGGAACAAGGTATCTGGTTGAGGTTTATTCGGGGATTTCCCTCAACCCATTAAGAGTAAATTCTGGGAAATTTTCAGAGCTGGCCTCTGGACTCATTTCGCCGACATTATCATCTTCATCTCGCTCAGACGCAACATAACCATAGTAGCTGATAAAGCGTCGTAAAATAACCAATTAAAAAGTCATTTTACTATTACACTTTTACTACGTCATACTACATTTGACCAATAAAACGGTACGGAACAACGTGTTTCAACCAATCTTGGCTGCTTGTCCTACAAATTTCATCACCTCCCTAGAATTCGTTTGTTTTTATCACCTCCCTAGAATTTGTTTCTTTGTTTGCCAACATTTTACTTTCAATAATTGTACCTTTTAAACTGATTCATGTTTATCTAATCATCCTTAATTATAACATTTCTACTATTTATCTTGTTTATATTATTTAGGTTATGTTTTAACTTCTGCTATATGAGATTATGGATAGTCACGAATCAGAGATTGTTTACATATAGATAATTGAAATGAAATAAAACTGTTCTAATAAAAATTAAACATAATCAGCAAAGCCTTCTTGACTAGTAATCGTGCATAGAGTTCAATGAAGATTGTATAGTTTGCACAATTGATAACAAGAGAACAGCTAATCAAAACACACTACTGCCATGTAGCGGAATATTTGTTATGGTGAGATGATACAATAATACGTTTTCGAGACAGTTTAGTACATATTTTAGTTCGTCAATTTATATTTTATTGTATTAAAGGTATTTTATTTCTTCTAATCGTGTTATAGTCAATTAAATCCCACTCGAGTTTCGATTTTTTCTAGATAAATCAAAACCTCTAGTGAGATTACTGTGGATAATTTTCTAGTGATTTTTATCTCGATAAACTGTAAATAACGGTTTGAATTTAATAAAATATTTAGTTATCTATTAATTTAATTCTATAGTCCTGTGGTGATTATTTTCATATGATAAACACTTATCAATTATTTTAATTTGATAAATCCTACATTACTACTTCAATATGATAATTAGTTAGCAATCCTTTTAATGGGATAAATTTTTTATCGGTTCAATTTGATAAATTTCTAACAATTATAACTTGTTGAATCTGTAGTGACTACATTATGGTTAATTTAATGTTATTATTCAACCTTACAAACTTTTAGCGATAATCGAATTTCTTAAACATGTAGTGATAACTTAAATTTGATGAATATTAAGTAATTACTTTATTATGATACATGTTTATTGGTTATTTAATTTGGTAAACATTTATTGAATGATCCAATTTCATAAATAGATAATGGTTAGTTTAATTTGATAAATTATTAGTTAGTTATTTAATTTCATACATCTTAAGTACCGTAATTATTTTGTTACACAAATCTTTAATAATTATTGCAATTTCCATTTAATACGGCATTGATAATACTGACGCCTTGTTCTTCACGTTTTCAACTTATCTTTGTAAGTAACAAAACCGTTTTAAATTTTATTCTGTTTATTTCAATTACTGCATTTCTTCCTTACTCTGCAGTCTTTGTTTACACTCCCTTTTAAATTTCTCACTTTTCATAGACTTACATTTGCAACATTATCATCACCATTAATCATAGGTCTCATACAGTGGGGTCTAAAAGTATCTTTTCAAGCTACAACTTTTACTTTTAAATGTATAGCCATTCTGAGGATATTATTGTTGTTCATTTTGAATATTTTATATATTAATTTAACTTTATGTTTTCAGTATTTGTGAATTGCTATTTATACATTAAATTTGTATAATATTTAACTTCTTCTCTGATCTGCAATTGTACAGCCTAGTCTTCTGCTCATTCTTAAAAAAACAAAAAAAAAAACATCAATTTCGGCCGCTTGATAATTTATTAAATGCTTCAACTTCGGGGATAACAATAGTAAACAATTGAAATTTATTACAACACAACATTATGTTTGATAACTCTTTATTTGTTGCAGCAACCAGCCAATTATGAGTTTGAGTACCAAGTGAACGACGTAGAGTCAGGAAACGATTATGGCCACCACGAAAGTCGACAAGGTGACGTCACCCAAGGATCCTACCGAGTGCTGCTCCCTGACGGAAGAACTCAGATTGTCGACTACATCGCAGATCAAGGTGGATATAAGCCACAAGTGAGATACGAAGGCAAGGCTGGGTCCTACAAGTACGAGAAGCCTTCAGGAATCTACTAGAACTACTTTTCAAAATACTGCGAGAACTGAGATATTTTGATTTCGTGGTGAAGAAAAGTGGCTAACTTCAAGTTCAGGGGAAATGGTTTCTCTTTCAGTACAGTTCTCGGATCTGTTCTAAGGTCCAACAATCGTTATCTGTATTCAGTTGCTATCATGCTTGTCACTGAACATGAAACTCGAGACGCCACATATCACGACTTTCTTTTGGAGGGAAGTAAAGCTGCATGTTCCATTTTGTAGATTTATGGTATATGAATTCAAATATCTCCTCTAATAAGACAATCTTTAGCCAAATTAACACTTAGGTTCTCTCCTCCACCTTGTTTCCTACTTTGCAGACAGTTATCTAGATTCGTTTTCCGGGCAGAGAGGCCGTAGTCTGTTGGTTGATTTTCTACCAGACGTTTCGTCTGCATCTGCGGCAGACATCTTCAGTGGAGTGGTATTCGAGGTCGCAAAACTCTTCTCGGCGTACCTGAGGCAACTGATCCTGTGGCTGGTTGTGAGGGCGTCTGGTAGAAATTCAACCAAGACAACGGACTCTCAGCCCGGAAAACGAATCTAGATCTATAGACTCCGGCCGTGAAAGCTTACACGACAAGTTACCACTTCAGTTTAGATCAATGTAGTCTGCAAATGTCTCTATGTAACAAAGTCCAGTAAAACTGCAAATACTTCTAGCGAACTAAGTACGAAACATGTAGAAAATATGATTGACACAAGAAAATTTTAAGTTGAAATATAACCATGGTTGGTTATTCGGTTCGTCTTCTAAAACAATGCGTTTTACCTTCTACAAAAATTGACGAGAATTTGTTCCATCCGTAACGGAACATTTTCAGAATGATTATTTTTACCGATAAAATACACATATTTGGTCAATAACGCAGTGTTCATGAAGTCGATAAAATATATTAAAGGAAATAGTTATATGAATACTTTATAAGTTTAATGAAGGTGTTATTCAGACATGTTTCGGAGAATGCTTTTCCATCTTTAGTGATAAATTACATCGACGAAGTGGTTCAGATGCAACTTGTCACTAAAGATGAAGAAGCATTCTCCGAAACATGTCTGAATAACATTTTCAATAAACTTATAAAGTGTTCATATAACTGTGACATATTTCCTTTAATGTATTTCTTTATTGGTAACGCTCAATCTAGAGTAGACATCAATTATCAATGCAGATATGATTCAGTAACGAAGGACTTCTTTTTCATTAACTGGAAATTATAAATAAGTCAGGCAGCTGAATTGATAGAGCAACTGGCTATATGGACGGGTTTAATTTTGGGTGGTGGCGGAATTTTTATCATTGCCAAATCTTCCAGAACTTCTCCAGGATTTACTCAACGCCCTCTCAGAATATCTGATCTTTCCCGGAGGCAAAAGGCTGTCAGATCGTGGTGTAAACCAGACCACATCATTCTAGTGCCGAGGTCATGGAAGTTCCACCGTATTCTTCCGTGTGCTTACATGACATGTAAAGAGAATACCAAAAATGACATGGGAGCTGGAAAATATTATATAATATAACCTGAATTTCTTTAAGCGATTTTGATTTGCTTGCCACAAAAACTGTCTCTATGGTGTTAGGATATCTACCTCACATGTACTGAGCAGTATTTACTGCTGTGTGCATGTGAAAGAAAGAAGAAATTGTTACAAGTGAGTACCTTTGACCAGAGTGCAAATTCAATATTTTCTCCAGAGAGAGGGCATTACATTAAAAAAATGTATCCTACAGTATATATAAGTCATTATTTATTCTTCGTTATTACCCTTGCAGTTCTACCCATCTGGTGAAATTATATAAAAAAGAACGAAGTCTGTGACCGCCTTTAAAATTATAATTTGAATTATAACTACTAAACAACAATTAGCCAACTAATAGTCAATAAAAAGAACATTCATAGTCATTAGCTTTGTTGGGCGACTGTAATTTAGTCGCGTTCAACTTGTATAAAAATAGAAACGTAAAATCGTTATTTACTGCATTTGTAACAAAGTACAGAATTAATAATTTGGGTACCTAAGGGGATAAATGTTGTCCCTGCTAGGGACAAATTAATACCATTTCAGTAGGGACATCAAATTCCCCGAGAGGGGAATAATACCTGGCATCCTTCCCATCAATTCGCACTCTAATTTTCACTGACAATATATGGAAAAATGTACGCATATGGGACAGAATTTTTTAAGTTCATATAGGTCTTACAGCGTATGATAAATAAACAGTATATTTTTTGTTGCACAATTCGGAGAATAATGAATTTATTTATTGCTTCATTTACATTTATCTATTTATTATAGTTTAAATGTGAAACTGTTACTTTTATGACAATTCTAAATCGAAAACTATAACATAGGGCTATTATTGTGTTTAAGGTTTGGATAAAGTAGTTGTATCAGGATAGGCATCCTTGGTCCGTGGGTTTTGTTCACAAACATTAACTAGTCGTCGCGTGTCTCCCAGGCAACAGTAGTGACGAAGTATATTCAGTTCCTTTCGGCTGTACTGTCCATTCACTAATAGTTTAGCTACGGAGTGGGGAGCGCTCTTCCCAGCAGGTAGAGTTTTATCTATTGGAAGGCGGTAGTGTTTATTTAGTCTGTAGCAAGTCAAGGCCCTATCCTATACAGCCTATCCTGATATAGCTACTTATTCGAACTTTAATTATGATCAACAGGAATACCAACATATCTGTCAATAATGTAAGTTAAGTTGAGATAGAAATAGAGTATATTTATTTTAATTTATTATTATTGAATCTTCTATTTTATTTTAATTTAAAATGTATAAGTATGGAATTTTATAAGTAATAAACACACAACTAAAGAATATGAAATAATGGTCATTATTTTTAATATACGATTTTACATTAGTAAAGTTACCTTGTGAAATTAATTATGAAGAGAGAGCAAGTAAAAGTGGATGTCTTAATACCTAAAATCAATAAATGAATACAATATAATATTTTATTACTCAGTCAATGACAAATCAATGTAAAATAATGACTTATTTTATAGTCATTAAGTTTTTATACATGAATTACATCATGCTTTCTAAGTTAAAATCAATAAGTTCATCTCATAGAGGTATATTCATGGATTTGAAAGTAGTTGTATTATTTCCTACACATGTTATGATCTTGACGGATGCCACTCCTATGCAATGTTAAAATACAATATATAGTTTAAAATTGTAGTACGTCACACTATTTACATTTACAAATTTCCTTTACAATTCATACCATTTAATTGGGAAACACGTCTCAAATACAAGGTGTCTCAAATAAATTTTTCCTTCGATTTTGCCAACAAATTTTTGCCGTCATTTATTTAACAATACTCAGCCATTTGTAGAAACGATGTTTGAACGTAGTCTGTTAAAGAATACTACGTCAGAATCATGGATCGATGGAATGGATCTCAACGAGCAATAGATGTTAAAGCTTTTTATAAAAACCGTGATAGTGGAGCCGCTGTTCGGAGGGAATATATCTGTGTTATTTTTATATCGGAATAAAATGGTCTTGTCCCATCGGAACATGCAATCAAATTATGGCTGTCTAATTTTGAAGTTACGGAAAGATCTTTGAAGAAGAAACCTACAGGACGACTGCAGGATTACTCGTCCTTGTGACATCACAAGTTATGTGGCGTCGGCCACATGTGGAACGTTCTAGTTTCGATTTAGAAGTATAAGTGCAGTGGTTGGTTCAGTTTAGAACATTAAATTTAATGAAGAATTAAACTAACTTTTATGCACTCTCAATAATCCGACACTCTCGCTAATCTGGCATCCCTCTGTGCAAAAAATATCTACATTAGCAAGAGTCCATTGGAGTCATTGTCAGCCTAATGAAAATGAAAATAATAAAAGGTTTTCATAGTAACTTGGAAGAATAAAAGTGAAAAGAGTAATACAAATTTAAGTCCACAAGAGTCAACATTCAGCAAACGCTACATATTCCCTCCTAAAACCCTCAAACTTGTCCCTGGATGGGAACCACTGGTTTAGACTATATAGGATGTGGCAGTGGGATATGATGGTATTTATAGTTCTGTTGTGGGACACTCAGGACGAATTAAAAGAAAACACATATACTGAAAGTAATCTAGTACAATGCAATTTGTTAATGTCTGACTTCTTTTAAAAAAACTACATTTTGTAAGTAGCCTCCACGGCAACGAATACATTCCTGCAATCTGCTATGAAAGTTCTGCATAACTCGCCCCAACAAAACAGGTTCGATGGCACTAATTTCGTTCCTTATGTTTTGTTTCAGCTGGATGATGGTGCGAGACTTGTTGCGATGCACCCTACTTTTGAGATAACCCCATAGGAAATAATCAGCTGCAGTTAGGTCAGGAGATCTTTGCGGCCAGGCAATGTCTCCAAATCGTTCCTGAAAACATGTTTCGCATACAGTTCATTGAAGCATGAGCAGTGTGTGCTAATTACTTCCTACGGGGTTTTTATTTTTTATTTTAGTACGTTATTTTACGAAGCTTTATCAACATCTTAGGTTATTTAGCGTCTGATTGAAATGAAGTTGATAATGCCGGTGAAATGAGTCCGGGGTCCGGCACCGAAAGTTACCCAGAATTTGCTCATATTGGGTTGAAGGAAAACTCCGGAATAAACCTCAACCAGATAACTTGCCCCGACCGGGAATCGAACCCAGGCCCACCTGGTTTCGCGGCCAGACGCGCTAACCACTACTCCACATGTGTGGACCCTACGGAGTTATCTCAAAAGTAGGGTGTATCACAACAAGCCTCGCACCATCATCTAACTGAAACAAAACATAAGGAACGAAATTAGTGCCATCGAACATGTTTTGTTGGGACGAGTTATGCAGAACTTTCATATCAGATTGCAGGAATGTATTCGTTGCCGTGGAGGCTACTTACGACATGTAGTTTTTAAAAAGCAATCAGACATTAATAAATTGCATTGTACTAGATTACTTCCAGTATACGTGCTTTCTTTTAATTCGTCCTGAGTGTCCTACAACAGGACTATAAAAATAGTTATATTCCACTGTCGCACCCTATATAAGTGTACCGCAGGATTTTAAATTAAACCTTTAGAGTACCACATGTTGAAAGACACTGAAAGTCGCTAGTCTATTGTATTAGTAGCAGTATGAATAGTACTAGCATTATTTTTAAAACATATTCTTCCAATGCCAGAGATTGCTCCTCATCTAAATTCAACTCGTGCCAGAAATGGTGGTTGAATTTTGTCTGGAGGCCTCTATTAGAAACATATGAGGAGCTTATTTTCAAAACGACCCTTGTCCATTCCCATAATTTTGTGGAAAATCACAAAAAAAAAAAACTAGGCAAGAGGCATTATGAAACCAAAGAGTTTGGGTGCATTTAGAATCAAATGGAAGCATGAGACTCCTTGATTTCAAAGCTGGAACTATTATTTTGTCGCCAATTTTGCTGTGGACAAGAGTCATTTTGCTTCCAATAGTCACTTTTAACGCAAGATTATAGTGGTTTAGAGGGCGTTCTGAAGTCAAATCGTGACAGTTGTATCTAGAGTTATATTTAAAGAATGCATGGACACAGAAAGCTCATTTTCGTTTTAAGGTGGACAAGAGACGTTTTGAAAATGAGTTCCTCATATTTCTTACAAAATTTCTATATTTACGACACGGGTCTACAGGCTTTACTTTCTTTTTGGAGGAAGCGTTTTAAGGACTTTATTATCGACTTTTAAATCCATTGCCCTCATAAGCCTTCAATTTAGAGATGGGAAAATTTGTTATTTTCTCGTAACGGTTCCAACTGTTCCAGTTCCTTGAAAATACTAGGTTCCAAATAACAGTTCCGAAATAACAGCACCATATGTAACGTGTGTAACTACACAGGTGCACAGTGGTATCTTGGAACCGCACGGTTGACTAGTACCTGATGGAACAGTAGTATTTTGGAACAGGTACTTACTACTAATATGTAATGTAATATTGGTATTTAGCCGCTAATTGATCATATACTTCCCTGAATGATGTCATTGGATCCGAGATGTGAATTCATGGGAAGGAAATGTTTTCTAATGCCAAATTGTATTCGTAGATCAGGTTTGTCCGAAGCAGGAAATGTAATGCAATTTTAAATTATTTGTAAATTTTATTGGTCACGAAACCGAAGTGAATCCCAATTAATTTTAAATAAAACTTAACCTATTCTTATTCTTCTGCTCAGCTCAAGTTTACAATAGCGTTCAATTTCTCCAAAAATTAGTAAATAAAAGCTATAATAATTTCGGCCGTGCTTAAATTCATATTAATACCATCATGAAGAGTAATAATCTCATTGTAATTAAATATAACAATTTACCGTTGTATTTTCATAAATAAAAACTTCGACATTAGTCATGTTTCAACAGAATTTAGTTTAATTTAAAGAATTGGTAACGAAACTAAAATTGTAAAATATTTGTAAATGAAACATAACCTATATATTTTCATCTCCCTTGATAAAATTCACAATGTAGTTACTATGCTCTAATACAGGCATTATGCTAATAATTGTTTGATAGAATCCTATATTCAGTAAGATTAGTTTTAAGATAATGTGTACATTTTTTAAAGAGGCTATTCATATCTTTACTATTTATCTTTCACTTTAGATTCCAACATTTCTTTCAGTGGGACGAAAAGATTCCCAATTCTGCTTTCAAACAGTGGCGCCAACTTATATGGGCTCGTGGGATCCGAGCCCACCCAATAATTTATCGTGTTATCATTATAGCCTACTTATAACCAACTCTTTCTAACTCATTGGTTATGACCAGGCTTCGAGACTTTGGACCCGATACAATAAGTTTACTGTGCATGCACTGTAGGTTGTTGACTCGCTGCAGGTAGATAGAGATGTGTTGAGGTAACAACGTTGCTATTTAGAGTAGAGTACGGTAGTATGCGGAAGCACAAATATATGTACATCCTGAAAGTAAATATACATTACACAATGATAATGACAAAAGAATGTGAAAAGCATTTATTCTCCTGTCTTTTATAAGCATTTGTGTTTAATTTTACACAGTGTTAATAATGGAAATAAGCATGTAGCAATTTTAATTTTTTCATTTATCCTATTGGGCATCTTTAGGAAGTGCAGTTACAGTACCGAAATGCAATGTACCTACTACAAGATACATTCTCAGTGTCTCAAACGTAAATCTTTTTTGGTTATCTGCCAAAGTTTGTACTGTAGAAAGCTGCGCTCTACGTCGCATGACGTGATAGGAGCAAAACGAAAAAACTATCATTGCAGTCTCTAAGAGACAGTCCTTTATTCTCGGGTAACTCTATGTCCACTAATTTCCTGTTTATGTTACACAATGTTCCATATCCCTTATTTTTAAATAAAATTGATTTCCACTTTTGTTTTACACGTTCAGTAACCGGTGTACTTGATGCCTCATTAATTTTCTGCATCATTTTCTAAATTAATTTGAGGGCTTCCGGCATCTCTTTCTCTCACTTTTCGAACCGTGTAATAGCTTCAGACACAGTTTGTATGAAAACCAAATTATTCGTCAGAACCTTCAAATCCAGAGCGTTTTCCTTTGCGTATTTGTTGGCATTCATTCTACAGTACCCCCACCCACTGTACGCTTTACCACTATAACTTATTCATTACGCCGTTATGCGGATTTCCCACCGTACTGCTCTATTGGGTCCGAAGTCTCGAAGTCTGGTTATGACATTTATTTAATTTATACCTCAAATATTATAGATTGTTTTTATTAATTTATCCTACAGAATAATATCTGTAATATTGACAATTAATATTTGAGGAGAAAATTTCGCTCCGGCGCCGGGATCGAACCCGGGTCCTTGATTCTACGTACCAAGCGCTCTGACCACTGAGCTACGCCGAATTCAATCCACAGCACCGGGCCGAACCCTCCTCCTTCAATGTTTCCTTTTGTGGCCTGACTCCAAGACGTATATGTACAATGTCAACTGCCATTATATTAGGAGCGCACTCAGTTGAGTGACTTGTTTGGCCGGGATTCCGCAGTTAAGTGCACAGGTTCGGTCCGGTGCTGTGGATTGAATTCGGCGTAGCTCAGTGGTCAGAGCGCTTGGTACGTAGAACGAAGGACCCGGGTTCGATCACCGGCGCCGGAGCGAATTTTTCCTTCTCAAATATTAATTATACCTCAAATGTTTGAACCCACCTAGTGTTTTGTAAAATTTGGGGCCACTGCTTTCAATATTGCAAAAAATGTTCCGTTCTGTGGAACAGGCGTTGTCATAATGTAGTTCCAAAGTGAAACGAGTATTTTGTAGCAGCAAGTATTTCGTACTAGCACAGTCTAGTATATACAGTCGCGAAGCTCAATACATAGTAAATATGCAAACATTAGATAGTTGCTCACCATTAGGATTGTTAATATCGCCTCATTACAGGCAATGCAAAATAGTACCGTCACAGTCTATTGTTTCTAGCACCCTCAAAACTCAAGCTTCGTGACTGTATATAGTAGACTGTGGTACTAGCGTATTTTGGAACATAGTATTCCAAGGTGCTGTTACGTTTTGGAACAGTCCCGAGAAAGGAACTGTTCCAAAATAACCGTTGTTATTTTTTCCTCACCTTTACTTCAATTATTCTAGAATACTGTATTTTCTCACCGACTGGTATTCTGCTGCCATTTATAAGCTCCTCGAAACTGAGTTGTAAATGGCGAAACATCTCCGCTCTTGTCACTCAGTCAGTAGATACATATAAACAACTCTGTTACCTACATGACACACAGAACTTCGTGCCATTGCCGCTGTCAGTGAGTATGGCTTTGTACTGGATCTTGTTTGCACTAATTCTTGATGTTAAATCCGGCATAATAATGTTGACTGTACAACAAAGGCACTTATACAAACGGCCATACATCATTCAAAACAATCACTACTTGTCAATATTCCGTGCTTTGAATTTAGTGAGATTAATTAAATTGTAATAAAGCATGTGAGATAGCAGCTTATGTTAATCAGCAACTTGTGTACATACGGATCTTCCTGTCATTCAAAAGAAGGGCATCGCAACCAACGTAATATTGTATTTGTTTTCACTGCTTTATAAATTCTGTTTGTAATGCTTATGCACAGATATGAATACCAGAACTGCACTAAACTTGTTACTGAAAGAATACTCATCATTGATGATAGAACTATTGCTAATTAACGGCTATTGAGAACTCAATAAGGTTATTTCAAATAAGTGTATGCATAGATATTGTATTATATCCTATTCTATAGCCTACTATTAAACGAGCAATTATTCTATTTGTAAATCATATCTCCAATATGGACCGAAGGATTTTGATCCAATGAAATGAAAATTACATTTTCGGATGCGTGCAAGTAATTTAGCTAAGTTTTGACTTTGGGAAAATACATTTAGGGAGATATATAACCAGATATAGGGAGTTACGTTCGTTTACATTTAGAATTCTGTTATCTCGCAACCGCTGTGCAATGTTGTTAACTTCGACGTTTTCCAGGTAATTTTACTTTTAGAGGGGGAAAACCTGTTGTTAACTTCGACGTTTTCCTAGTGATTTCAGTTTTCAGAGTGGAAAAATCTGTTAACTTTGACGTTTTCCTGGTGGTTTTAGTTTTCAGAGGGGAAAAATCTGTTGTTAACTTCGACGTTTTCCTAGTGATTTCAGTTTTCAGAGGGGAAAAATCTGTTGTTAACTTTGACGTTTTCCTGGTGGTTTTAGTTTTCAGAGGGGAAAAATCTGTTGTTAACTTCGATGTTTTCCTAGTGATTTCAGTTTTCAGAGGGGAAAAATCTGTTGTTAAATTTGACGTTTTCCTGGTGGTTTTAGTTTTCAGGGGGGAAAAATCTGTTGTTAACTTTGACGTTTTCCTGGTGGTTTTAGTTTTCAGGGGGGAAAAATCTGTTGTTAACTTTGACGTTTTCCTGGTGGTTTTAGTTTTCAGAGGGGAAAAATCTGTTGTTAACTTCGACGTTTTCCTAGTGATTTCAGTTTTCAGAGGGGAAAAATCTGTTGTTAACTTTGACGTTTTCCTGGTGGTTTTAGTTTTCAGAGGGGAAAAATCTGTTGTTAACTTCGATGTTTTCCTAGTGATTTCAGTTTTCAGAGGGGAAAAATCTGTTGTTAACTTTGACGTTTTCCTGGTGGTTTTAGTTTTCAGGGGGGGAAAAATCTGTTGTTAACTTTGACGTTTTCCTGGTAATTTAAGTTTTCAGAGGGAAAAAACTCTTCTTAACTTCGATGTTTTCCTGGTGATTTTAGTTTTCAGAGGGTAAAAAACTGTTGTTAACTTCGATGTTTTCCTGGTGATTTTAGTTTTCAGAGGGTAAAAAACTGTTGTCAAATTCGATGTTTTCCTGGTGCTTTTAGTTTTCAGAGGGGAAAAAACTATTGTTAACTTCGATGTTTTCCTGGTAGTTGTAGTTTTCAGAGGGGAAAAAACTGTTGTCAAATTCGATGTTTTCCTGGTGCTTTTAGTTTTCAGAGGGGAAAAAACTATTGTTAGCTTCGATGTTTTCCTGGTGCTTTTAGTTTTCAGAGGGGAAAAAACTTTTGTTAACTTCGACGTTTCTCTGGTGGTTTTAGTTTTCAGAGGGGAAAAACTATCATTGTATTAAGAGAAATTTTAAGAGGCGTTTAAAGGTTTGTACAGGCCCAGGAACATAATTTGGGCATCTGAATTTTCCAAGTACCAGTTATAACATACTACACATGCTCAGTGCTTACCGAGCAAGCTTGGAAAATTTAGGTGGGTCTATGTTTCTTTGTCTGAACAGTCTTTTTCATTTATTTACACCACGGTTAAATAATCATGATGACGTTTACTATAATACTGGTGATTATGATGATCATATTGATAGTTACAATTCAGTGATTGCGGTGATAGTAGTCGTGCTGACTGTGGTAATCATGATGATAGTGGTGATAGTGATGATGATTATGATGATGATGATGATGATGATGATGATGATGATGATGATGATTACACAAATGAAATAAACGTTTAAATATGTAACGTTTCGATTTCGATGTTTTACTCAAAATAATTTCATTCGTCATGAAATTTCTAAATTAGTAGATGCATAATTCATTTCTATAGTTTCAATTCATTTAACGCCGATGCGTTCCAATATGTATAAACCACTGCAGATATTAGCATGACGTCAATAGACTAATCGCGACTCAAAACAGGACCGGATTTGACGTAACGCATGCAACATTGCATTGATATAGTGAAATATTAACAGTGGAACATGTTACAGTGGCAAGTAATGAACTGTTTGTTATGTAACCCTGCAAAGCAATGTGAGGAAATAAATGGAACGCCGAGCTTATAACGAACAAATTTGAATTCTGTTTCGGTCAGTGCATCGGATGATACGACAGGTAGTAAGCCTGGTTGAGTTCGCTCTCGCCAATATGGACCGGCCTGTCAGTGGCGGATACAGGGATTCGCTCCAGTGTAAGTAAATGTGTGTTTATTTCTGCAGATCTTTCTCGAGTAAAAACTGTTATTGTTAAATGGTCTGTGCTTGTAAGTTCCCATTATATATTATGCAACAATTGAAATATTAATAATTTACATCGAAATTTCGTAGAAATTATAGACTTACTTCAATTCATTTTCCTCTGCCAAATCATACTTTTTTTCCACTGTTTTAACTAGTTATTTTACGATGCTTTACCAACTGGTGTGGTTATCTAGCGTCTGAATAAGATCAAGGTGATAATGCCAGCGAAATGAGTCCAGGGTCTAGCGCCGAAAATTACCCAGCATTTGTTTTTATTGAGTTGAAGGAGATATCACAGTCTGGTATATACAGTTTTCCCTCAGCCCAATATGAGCAAATGCTGGGTAACTTTCGGTGCTGGACCCTTGACTCATTTCACCGGCATTATCACCTTCATCTCATTCAGACGATAAATAACATAATATGTTAATGAAGCGTCGTAAAATAACTTACTAAAATAAAAATAAAAAATAAACTTGGTAGAAATTAATTAAAGTTTGTCTAAGTTCAAACCAGGCTTCGAGACTTTGGATCCGATACAATAAGTTTACTGTGCGTGCATAAACTATAGGTTGTTGACTCGCTGCAGGTAGATAGAGATGTGTTGAGGTAACAACGTTGCTATTTAGAGTAGAGTACAGTAGTATGGGGAAACACACATATGTACATTCTGAAAGTAAGTATACATTGTATAATCATAATGTCAAAAGAATGTGAAAAGCATTTATTCTCCTGTCTTTTATAAGCATTTGTTTTTAATTATACACATTGTTGATGGTGGAAATAAGAATGTAGCAATTTTAATTTCTTCATTTATCCAATTGGTCGTCTTTAGGAAGTGCAGTTACAGTACCGAATTGCAATGTACCTACTACAAGATACATTCTCAGTGTCTCAAACGTAAATCTTTTTCGGTTATCTGCCAAAGTCTGTACTGTAGAAAGCTGCGCTATACGTCGCCTGACGTGATAGGAGCAAAACGAAAAAACCTAACAACATTGCAATCTCTAAGAGACAATCCTTTATTCTCGGCTGACTCTATATCCACTAATTTGCTTTTTATGTTACACAATGCTCCATATCCGTTATTTTTACTTAAAATTGATTTCCACTTCTGTTTTACACGTTCAGTAACCGGTGTACTTGATGTTTCATTAGTTCTCTGCATCATTTTCTAAATTAATTTGAGGACTTCCGGTATCTCTTGCTCTGACTTTTCTAACCGTGTAATAGTTTCAGACACAGTTTGTATGAAAACCAAATTATTCGTCAGAACCTTCAAATCCAGAGCGTTTTTCTTTGTGTATTTGCTAGCATTCATTCTACAGTACCCCCACCCACTGCACGGTTTACCACTATACCACAGTCTACTATATAAAGTCACGAAGTTTGAGTTTTGAGGGTGCTAGAAACAATAGACTGTTACGGTACTATTTTGGATTGCCTAAAATGAGGCGATATTAGCGATCCTAGTGGTGAGCAACTATCTAATGTTTGCATATTTACTACGTATTGAGCTTCGCGACTGTGTATTCCGATTTTCATTGGTGTTCAGCTGTGCCGTAATCACAAATTACAGCTCGTTTGCGCTGTATGCTAACATTTCAGAGGAGCAGAGGCACGCCACTGCTCATAAGAATGGCTGTCCCTGTGCCTTGGGTACATGAAAAAAAGGTTAAGAACTGGCAAAACTCCGCTAAGGGAGGTTAGTAAACCTACCCGCTGCTCTGGAGGCGGAGTCGGAGTTTCCCTCCATTAATCTGAACCATTGTCGCTACTGACTGACATGTCATCTGATGCATCACTGCTATCAGTTAAACATTCTCCTAACGAAATTATTCTGTCAATTTCAATTTCCATTACATTTGCACTAGGAAAATATTGTTCTTCGTTATTTGTAACGTGATCAACGCATTTCTTCCACTTGTCTTTTCCATAATCTGCGAAAAGACGGCGACACAATCTTTCTTTACGTTAAAGTGGGACCCAATTTCTGTTACAAAAATCCAATTGAAATGACTGGAGACAACTGAGTAAACATTTTAGTCTGTCCTTTCAAGTAAATGGAATCAATCAAAACAATAAATGCTTATTTTTAAAGCATGGTTGGGTTTTGAAGATAAATAATGTTTATGTACGCGCTGCTTGACGGACCGCTAGCAGTCAGACATAAACTTAACAAGTGATGATATCTTCTTGACTCATTCTATTAACATGTTTTTTTTTCAACATAAAGTAGAATCTATTTATAACAGCCGTGACGAAAACGTGACTCGCGAGCACATTGTGGCTCGCAATGATAGATATGCATTTCTCTTGCTTCCTACCTCCCCCAACCCCCACTCTCTCACACACTGGAGTCAAACACCGTTTCATTTGTATTTGTCTCTGAGCTGCGAGTGACGTATCGTCGCAATGTCTCTCTCGAAACCATGTACCTCTACAAAACGAAGGTTTCAAGTATGATGGGTGGACGCATTTTTTTTTTCTTGCCAATATGACGAGAATATTAAATGTATGATTTGTTCACAAGTATTACGAGGAAAACGGTTGTATAACATAAAACGGCATTATACTACATGTGACTCATCAAACATTAAAAAGTTAAGTGTTAATGTTGTTATTATTATTATTATTATTACTACTACTATTATAATAACAACATCATCATCATCATCATCATCATCATCATCATCATCATCATCATCATCATCATCATCTCTGTACGTCGATCCCTTTTCAGCAGATGTACGAATAATGCGGTTAGATCTTCAATTTAAATTCACAGATTTAAAAAGTGATGTTCAATGAAAGCTACATGTAAGAACTTGACAAATGTTGAACTTTTCAAATCTTTGCAAAAAAATAAATATCCGAAGCTTCGTTCTTTCGGTTGCTCTGTTGAAACCAAGTTCGCTACAACTTACGTTTGTGACAAATTATTTTCAACAATGAAAATAGTAAAAACCAAGTTTAGATCACGACTCACAGATAAAATACCTTCGTGATCAACTACGACTGGCAGTAAGTGACATAATTCCTGATTTTGAAACTCTATCGCAGAGACATTCTGAAGACAATTAATTTTAGGTCGTGATAATGTGTCCTGTGCTTTCTTATTCATTTCTTTCTGCGTTACACGTACTAAACATTAGTTTGTAACCTTATACTGTATAAAGTCATATTTAAGTGCTTGACGTAAGGAAAATGAAAATCCGTTATTAAGTGAGACACCCTTCGGGTGTCCGCCTCCCTCCATAGATGCTATGCACGTTGCAGTCACACAGTAGCTCGCGCACGATCACATTTTCGCCACGGCTGATTTAGACGATTTCATACACTGCAACTCTCCACTTATCTCTTCAAGAAAAGAAAGTCTATCGCTGATTGATTTTTCTACTTCAACAACATATTTTCCCGAACTACAATAATATGAAACAAATCACAATTAAGAAGTCTTATATTTGTTATATTGCGGTTACTGAAACATCTTAAAATCTGCAATCAGTAACTCATGAACATGTTTTTTTCCTTATTAATATCTGACTCCTACTTTCGAGTTATTAAGTACATAAAATGTGAAAATATTCTGCTTCATTGAAAGTTTACGTAAGTAACGCCTTCTTCCGTTATTGGCTGACAATTAGGAAAGAGGAGGTGAATAGTATATTGTGTCACTCTAAGATAGACGAATGCGCAGACAAACGGAGTTTACTAAGTTGTTCCTCTCAGTGGGAGAGGAATGAAGTACTGATTGTAAACACAACTTGAAAACGTGATAGCATTAATAGAACAAACTGCACAACAACGGAGATCGGCAAAGCACTAACCTCGTCTCAACAGAGCTGGCGTCGCATCAAGAAAAGCTGCAGCCATTGTTATTAGTATAAATTATAGTAGACTTCAATATAATGAACTAAATAAAACGACTAACATAATAATTGACAGGTCTAAGCAAAATTCAAACAGAGTTTGCTAAAAATCGAAACTTTTAAGAAGTAAAGATTTTGCAAATAGAGTGAAACCTCATTCCTTATATTTCTACAGAAAGAAAGACCTAACGCTGATGAAGCCTGGAAGTCAAACGGATATGAAAATGGAAGAGTAATTATTCTAGAATTGAAGAATCGGGCAACGAATATCTCGGTCATGCTTCTTTAATCGGATCAGCAAAATTCAATAATATTGCTAGTGGCATTTGCAGCGAAGTAAAGGAAAGCAATATAGACCTTTGAGATTTGGTAGCTATAGGTTTTAATGATGCTAATACTAATGTGGGATCTAAAGAAGTGATTCAAGAACTTGAGGGAGACCTCCGTAGTGATGCATATACACCTATTGCATTTCTGCGCAATTAAAAATGTTATTTGTTGGTGAGTGAGTAGATGAGCTGGAGTAAGTGAGGGGGTGGGAGAGTATGAGGAAGGAAGGGATGGATCTCATTTGTAGCCACCTCCCGTGATGCTTTCTGGGTTGGCGTAGCTTGTAACACAGAATCCATACCTTCCCTTTAAGCGTTTCATAATGGAATCATTTGTTTTTTAATTTCGGAGTTTTCTCACCCCCGACTCATATTTAATTATTAGCTCGAAAGAGTAAATCATCATGCCAAAGTATAAGGTTAGTAATTTAATAAATAAAAAGGATTATATTTAACAACAACTGATTTCAATTTATAATATAAAAACACTGGCATTACTATTTCAAGTTGCATAGTTATTGGAGGATAACAATAATGACAAATTATCTATTCTTACAGAATTAAATGAGTATAACAACTACAAGTTACAGTCTTATGTCAAGTAGAGAGCTGTCAAATAATTATTCAACAAATAGGAATAATTTTACAAATTCTTATAATTCAAGGCCATTGCGCTTCTGTTAAAAGTGCTTTTAGAACTAACCCTATGAAAACTTGAAACTCTGAAAGTATTTCATGAGAAAACAGTGACAAACTAAAAAAACCATTCTCCCTGTGAGCCATAAAATAGCATATGGATCTTCTTATCAAACTATAACGGAATTCTGGCACTTAAAATTTACGAAAGTAAGTATAAAAGTGAAATATTAAATCAAAAAGCAAGAAAAAAAACAGCTTCACAATAATTCAACAATGGGCTTAGCTTATTACACTATTTATTGTATATCAGGTGTTATATAAGGTTTGTTCCAGCAAGTAATTCAGAACGAGTTACGAACTAATAACCGAAAAACGTTTGACGCATGCGCTAGTTGAGTGCGTTCTCAGAACTAGTTCGCGATTTTACAATGTTGGAACGCTTCTTCAACTGTTCTTTCACGGCCTTCGGAGTTTCTTCTCATTAAAATTATATTCATCTTCAGAACTTAATTCGTCATAAAATATATCACTATCACCTTCCAAATAACTCATGATCGACTCTTTTTAATTTTAACCTTCTCTGTCTCGAAGCATTTTAACCTCAGCCTCATATTAAGGCATCTGCGCATGCGTCAGCAGTTCATAGAGGACAGTTTTTGCAAAACTTGCTAACTGCAAAATTTGTAAAATTGAGATTTTGGTGGATTCGTTAACATAAAGCAGGCCTCTACACGATGTTAAAGTTATCTTAGTAAAATTGAATTATTTCTCTTCATTATAGGGTGTAAAAGTTTGATGATTGCACCTATAACCTATTTGTCTTCATTCAGTTTTTTGTCTCTCCTGTAAAATTTAGTTTTTTCAGTTAGCAAGTTTTGCAAAAACGATCCTCATTATTCTCAGTTCCTGTCAGTGTTGCCATATTTAGCGATAAGTCGCTAAATCTAGGGAATTTTGAATCAGTCTCGGCGACAAATTTTGTAAAATACGATTAGCGACTTTTCTGTGGATTTTTATATTTTTCCACATTTTTCTTTCTCTTATGTTAAAACATTCAACTGAAGTAATGCACTTCTTAGTTTTAGAAGAGGCATGACTACATGTTAAGTAGTCTAATGATTCACACGTGAAAGACCTGACCTCATATATTTGTGATCAGTGATCAGGGGTGAAAGATGCTGATTCAATGATTCTCACGGGTTAGGTCTCTCTCTCAATGCTACTGCTCCAACACCCATAAACGGTGGCAACTTTGATTGACACGTGACGAGTCGTGACCTGCAGCTAATGTAATCTTGGTTCTTCCGCTCAACGGGGAGATTTTCCACTCCGAACCGACCCGAGGAAATTGAGTTTTGGAATTTTGTGCCGACAGTTCGTGTGAAGCAAATGCGACTGTAGTTTATGCTGGTTTTAATATATTTAATATATATATAGAAATTTTTATAATTTGCCAGAAAGTGTAGTGTCAATCATTGGATCAAGTGCAATGTATTTACAATCAGCTGTTCCCACCTCAACATCACAGCCGTTAACACAACCAGACGCCGCAGAAGAGGGTGACGACGAGGAAATGATATTTTTCTCAGCTTATGTATGTTTTTCTTATTTTTATTTAGTGATATTTATTATTAATTTTTAGCGACATTTCTGGGGATCTTTTAAACAAACTTTAGAGAGATTTAGCTACTTTTTGTTGAAAAGTTAGCGAGATTGTAGGACGACATGTTGGCAACAGTGGTTCCTGTTCTTAAGCTACAGTTTGTTTACGGCGATCATAGCCGGACGCTGGCGATTGTCGCCTGGAGTTGTTAGCAGTTAAAATAAATGCGCATGGTTTTTTTACAGCGATGATCGCCAACGTAGATCGTCGGACGCGACGCAGATCGCTGGAGGTTGCTTCTGAAGCAAATTCAGGACGCACATCGTCGCATACATGTTCAATAATCGATATTTCGAGAAGGCCATGCAGAAATATTGAATCGAGTTATGGTAGCAAAACAAATGAGAATTGACAGCGATGTACGATGATAAAGAAAACACTTCCTGATGATCATGGCCAGCGTTTATAATCGCCGGTGATGTGCGTCCGGCAATGATCGCCGTAAACAAACCGTAGCTTATCGAATACTAATTTTATTCGTTCCGAACGAGTTCCAAAGTACGTTGCAACAGAGAACTGGAAGTTCAGAATCAGTTAAAGTCTTGTTGAAACGCACATTGAGCTATGTGCATGAGCAGACAGTTCGGAATCGATTCTGAACCTATAATTATTACATGAATAAACATGCACAATTATTATTAGAGATAATAGATTTTCGCAACCACGATAAATACATAGTGTGCCTGAATGCTGCCGAAGTAAGTAATTTGATGTTGAAAGCATATTAATATTACTATAGTTTTTAATCGCAATAAATTAGAAATAAAATTAATACAAAATGCGAAATGCGTTTCTTCCGTTTTCCTTGTCTTTGCCTTATTCGTTGACAGATGACTGGACAAAAACTATTTTTATGGCAAAGCCCACTATTGTACTCACCGTATTCAGTAACATGACATTACACTTTACGGTAACAAGAAACACGTTATGGAAAAACTCTTTAATATTCTAAAATAAACTCAACAGCAAGTAAAATGTCTCGTTAAACAGTTCTCTCCCAAAGAAGGGAGATTGTGCCCTATAAAGTGAATGAGCACTCGTGTCCAGCAGTGTCACAACTTCACAATTATTAGTTCTATGAGTTAAATGATGTGAACTATCCCGTGTGATAATTGGTTGCGTGTTCAAACCTCCCGCGTTTAGCCATATAGAAAATTAAAGTGAATGTGCGACAGTCGTTAATGCTGTGAGAGTCTACAGAATCTGCCACTGGCTAGCAATTGCCACTTTCGCAGTCTATCAACAACATTGCAACTGCCTATTGTCAAGCTTATTTACGTTCGACACAAACTCGAAATTGATTGAGTCAAGCCTGGAGTAACAGATTCTGGGATAATCATGTCTGTCATTAGATTCAAAGCTCGCATATCCACAGACTTGCCAAGATCGATGGCCTACCAAATTTCGGAAGACAAGGTAAAAACTGGAGCAGTATTTTAGGAATGCAGTCAACTTTGGATATAGTGAACATTCGGCTTTAGTGAACCTAAATCGTTGGTCCCGACCCGCATACATTATAAATTACATTAATATTTCCTCCGGAATATGTATGATAAGACTATCTTGTGTTAAATTTTAACGTATCTTGTTAACATGTTTCGACCTATTTTGGGTCATCTTCAGAACTAGTCATTGTTAGTCTTGGCGCCTCTTGTTTCCTGTGAGGAACCAGTTCTGAAGATGACCACAAATAGGTCGAAACATGTTAACAAGTTACGTTAAAATTTAACACAAGAAAGTCCTATCATACATATTCCGAAGTGCTACAGTGTTAAAAGTTGTGTAATCAAGATGGATTAATATTTCCGTTTATAGTGAACCCTTGCGTCGGTTATAGTGAACCTAAAACTATAACTTTTCCAAGAAAATGTAATTTTAAAATGGCCAAAATGGTAATTTAAGAAACTCTTTCTGCTATAAACTTCCAAGGATATCTTCAGAACAAAATCTCAAACTTTCTTCTCGTTATGTGCATTGGAAGAAAAAGGATTTGTTCAGCTTCCTGGACAGCTTGAAACATGCTAAAGAGAATAGTGTACGCAGTGAGGGAGAAAGGAAGGATTAGTTGTGACTTCTTTAAAAGAGGTTATTAGAAGAATAGGAAGAAAAAGTGTTTTCTTTTGTAAAAGGGAGTAGAGTGATGACCAATGGGTAAATACAAGAAGGATTACGCTATAATGGTCTTCTACCCTCCCTCTCGCATCTTTGTAAAAGTGAACCCGTGGAAATTCCAAGGCTGAACACACAGTAGGCATGCCTCTATGACAAGAGGTGCGAAATCGGTCAGTGCCTACTACTGTGCTCCAACCACGAGAAAGTCTTTGCGGAATGAAACAGAGCGGGGTAATGATGTGAATGAATGTTGATGTCATAAGTTGTCATAAGGTCACACACGTGGATACTCGTATCTCTATTGGCTCGCTCTCACAGCACAAACAATAACATTGTTACACACATATTTATACTACCCTAGTTACAAAATTAGATCACTGTTAATCTCCTGGTCTTCAATCCCTCCATATAGGAAATAACATATGCAGAAGAGCGCATGGTTTTTAAACTGACGTTATAACGATAATATTATCTATCTACTTCGCTCCAATAGATGACGCAATAGTAAGCACATTCCTTTCACGGTTGATCTCCTGGTTGGAGAACAGTACTTACATGGTCAGGTTAGATTCAAGTTTCGAACTGTGAACATTCAGAATGTCGAAGTGTAAAGTGTACAAGTTGGAAGATAAAGCGAACATCATTACTGATACTGAACGTGATCTGTCCCAAGTGGACATTAATATTGTATGTATAGCAACGTCAATAATATAAAAACACACACTTCGGTTTTAGTGAACCTCCCGATATAGTGAACGAAATATGCTGGTCTGCAGAGGTTCACTATAACCGAAGTTGACTGTATCTTTTTCTTATGCTAATAGCCTAAGTTTTAGGCCTATTGATCCGTCACATTTTCTATAGACAGATATTTTAGTTTCTCCATATACCCTGGGTTTATACTTTATTACATGATTTGACAACCTATAATGTTCTTGTATTCTTGCATTCTATAGGCCCTATACACGCGTATGATGATGCTAGTTTCATTTAATCAGGCGAGTTAGAGTGTATATTATGTCTTTTAGGTCGGGATATATTATATAATGTGTTTTATTGTACCATATCCATTTTAATATGTGTGTTCTTTTAGAGAGTAGTTGGATGTAATCATAGGTGGGGGGGGGGGAACCTACAAAGGAGGACTTGTTTTGGGTACAAAGCACGTACGATCAGAAGACCCGTGCATTGGATTTTAGAGAAAATTATGATAATATAAAATCTGTATGTATAATATAGGAACAACTGGATAATTTGAACGGTAGAGAAATACCGACTACACTAGCCATTAATCACCGGACCGTACCGAGCCGTGTGAAACATAATACAATCGAAATAGTGGTAGTAAAACTGAGGACTATATTCATAAATAATTGAATTCACTAGTTAAGTCCAAGGTTTACGGAGTATAATGGCGGTATTTTCAATACATTGAAAGAAAATGCAAATGTAGTATTATCATATAGTAGGTTATTACAACGAAATGAAGGGGGGGAAGGTACTACATGTATAATTATTACAGAAAAATTCTGCAAAAATAAAATGGATTGGGATTTTATACGAAAAGCATCCAATTTAAAAATTACAAATTTTAGTCACTGCTTACCGTAAACCATCTGCAGTCGCGGTGCGTGGGATGTTCCTCTCCCGCTCTCATAGAGAGAGAAAACACCTGCAAAAATCAATATTAACCAATGTTCAGATAACGTACTTAATTAAGGCACTAAGTTAGTAAAAAATTAATTACACAAAAACAACATATATTTTCAAACTTAAAGGTCAAGCATTTTTTTGCATCATGTTCAGATATTCGTACACATTTGAAATATGAGTATTAACGACAATTTTAGTCATCATTATATATTTTTGCGGCATCTTTAATTACTCGGAACTACAAATCCAAATTAAACCTACTGAGAAACAAATAAATCATTTCTAATAAGCTAATGAATATTAATATTTGAATTAAATGTGAGGGAGTCGGAACAAAGGGGTACAAGTGACATTTCTAAGAACATGAGTTGAGCGCATCCAGGCCAGCTAAAACATTTGAAATTTTAGTGGCAAAGGGATACAACTTTTAATCACACTACAGTACTGGCAAAAAAAACCGGACCGACGAAATAATCAAAGTCCCCGAAATGAGCCACTGCGTATGCCACGCCCGCATTCACAAGATAACGAGTAATCTATTGAAATTGTTGTAGTTTCGACTGCTGATGTAACCCATTTCGAAAGCCATTAGAAAATAAGCTGGTAAAATTCATGTTCTGGGAATAATAAGTTAATTAAGTAAACCTCATTACTCAATTTTGACTTACACAACTTCCACTCGGAACGGCTCATCTAGTCCTGACAGTCGTCGGCAATGTGCGCCTGGGTCAGGCAAGTCCATTAAGTTACGCCAAGGAGTGTTCGGGTTATTCACTCGCTTGCCTTCAGAGCGATCGGATGTCACGCGTGCGGTAGAGCGGTGTGTTTCCAGTACAGTTAAGCTGTACTGTATTTCTTTACTGACCGCTCTCTCTTATCTCTACTTCGGAGCTCTCCCCACTATTCCTATTACTTCCCCTCTTTCTCGTCGCCGAGCTGTCAGGACTAAATAATCGGTCTGTAAATGGGAGGATAATATAAAAGTGCATTTGAGGGAGGTAGGATATGATTATAGGGACTGGATTGATCTTGCTCAGGATAGGGACCGGTGACGGGCCTATGTGAGGATGGCAATGAACCTCCGGGTTCCTTAAAGCCATTTGTAAGTAAGTAACTAGGCAGTAGTAGTAGCAGCAGTAATAGTAGTAGCAGTAGCAGTTGTAGTAGGAGTAGCAGTAGTAAGAGCACCAGCAGCAGCAGTAGTAGTAGTAGTAGTAGTAGCAGCAGCAGCAGCAGCAATAGTAGTAGTAGTTGTAGCACCCTATTGCAGTTGTAGGAACATCCAAAATTTAGAGCAACGCCTCAGTGAATTCAGCTGTATCCCACATCCCTCCTTACTGTTGGACGCGAAAGAATAGTAGGTGTACAACGGGCAATAATCTGCCTTAGAGTAAATCAATTTAAAATAGAGAATGAGTGATTGAGTAACCAGGTTGTAAATTGTACACATATGAGAAAGTGCGCCCTCCTTTCGGTGATTAATTGATAGTTGCATGTGTAATAAACCAGAATGATATATCTTGTTGCGTGTGCTAGAGATTAATAAGAAAATAGAAAAGCAAGTTTTATTAGACTGCGCTTTATGGCTGAGATTACTTGTTTCGAATATCATAAACGTCAATGTTGGAATTTAATGAGAGCTGTATTTTAAGCTACGGTATATTAACTGTGTGGGTTTTCGAGGATTTGTTGCTCTACATAACACGAGACGAGGAATTAACATTGTATTTAGACATATAATATCTGACAAGCAACACATTTCTCACTCCCATCGGGACACACAGCCTGTAGACATCCTCTTGAAGCAATTCTGTCGCTTTATCTGTCAACACTTCTCCCGCCAATATCCCCGTCAGATATTGAACAAGCTCACATTTCAATCTGTTTCACACATCACAATCTTCTCAATATCCCTATAATGTAATTAACGACGTCACATTTGAATCCCTTTCACACATTTCACAATCCTCATTCTCCCTTCAATTGTAAGCTCACATTTAAATTTCTTTCACATTTTTGCAGTGATTCTCAGTAGCCCTGTACCTCTCAGGTATTTAACGTCACTTTTGAATCTCTTTCACTCAATGTAGCCACAGTTACTAGGCTTATTATTTATTATTTGTAAAACTGCAATAATTATTTTTTATTATTTATTTTCTGTTCATGGACATAGATAGTTATGTCGGCGTGTGGAATTCGTGAAACCTCCATGGAGAAGATAGTCAGTAATGTATTAGACCTGCGATCATTAGCACAGTGCACCCTCGGGTTAGCGTGTCATACCCGCGGATATTACGATGCACTCCCTACCTATTACCCATTTCAGCGAGTGCTGACGACCACTGTCTTAGACGAATCAGATACAGAAACAAATGAAGTTGAGGACAACATCGAAGAAGTTGTATTGTCTGATTTAAGTTGAAAATGAGGATAAACACAATGTGTCAGTTAGTGGAGAAATCTATATATGAAAATCTAGTCTATATATGGTACACAACCTCCAGCACGATCCTCACGCCAACTGTGCTGGATATTTGAATAATTTCAAGGGATAAATTGTTCCGGGCCCGAGTATCGAACCCGGGACCTTTGACTAAGCGCACGAATGCTCTAACGACTGAGCTACCCGGGAACTCTACCAGAAACGGATTCAATTTTTCCCTTTATATCCACAAACCTCAAAGTGGGCTGACAAACCGTCCTCGGTAGCTCAGTCGGTAGAACGTTGGTGCGCTTAGCTAAAGGTCCCGGGTTCGATACCCGGTTCCGGAACAATTTTTCCCTTGAAATTATTCAACTCAGCTTCACAGAGAGCTATACCTGAAAGCTAGATTTGCATTGTGGAGAATACTGTATGTGAAAAAAAAAAAAAAACTTCGTAGACAGGGGGAAATAAATTCTATGTTGGAAACAGTGGGCCTACTGTTGTTCCTTGCACCACATATCAGGAATCTGATAAAAGTCTACTTCAATTAGGCACAGCACACAGTTGTTTTGTTACATTGGTTTGTTGTTGGTAATGGCACAAACCACAACACGGCTGTACCAATCCAAGATCTGTGGTCTTTCCTGCAAGGTCAACAAATCTATGTACTACGGAGCAATTAGTCGAACTGGTTCTTTGAACTAAAAAGAATTCTTAGATTTAACGACAAGAACACAAGGGAATTACGCCGCCAGAATGACAAGTTTCTACCACTGAGGAAATTATTTCAAAGCCTCAATGAGCATTTTCCCGAGTATTACGTTCCTAGTCCTCATAACTTATTATGATACGAATGCCGAGTCGTGTATGTAGGCTAATGTTTCTTGAATTGCAGCAAATAAATAACATTTGAAGTCTTAATTAATGGATATAAAACAAAATAGCATAATTAATATTTGAGGAGAAAAATTCGCTCCGGTGCCGGGGATCGAACCCGGGTCCTTGGTTCTACTTACCAAGCGCTCTAACCACTGAGCTACGCCGAATTCAATCCACAGCACCGGACCGAACCTTCCTCCTTCAACGTTTCCCTTCCTGACTCCAAGTTAGGCATATATGTTGACGTATATGTCCAATGTCAACTGCCATTATATTAGGAGCGCACTCAGCTGAATGACTTGTTTGGCCGAGATTCCGCAGTTAAGTGCACAGTAATCTGTACAGACATATGCACTGCAGCTATGAATCCCGGAATTCCGACCAAACAAGTAACTCAACTGAGTGCGCTCCTAATATAATGGCAGTTGACATCGACATATACGTCAACATATATGCCTAACTTGGAGTCAGGCCACAAAGAGAAACATTAAAGGAGGAAGGTTCGGTCCGGTGCTGTGGATTGAATTCGGCGTAGCTCATTGGTCAGAGCGCTTGGTACGTAGAATCAAGGACCGGGGTTCGATCCCCGGCACCGGAGCGAATTTTTCTCCTCAAATATTAATTGTCAATATTACAGATGTTATATTGTAGGAAAAATTAATAAATCTATAAAATAGCATAATTTGAAAAAATTATATAAATATTATATTTGTGGGCCTGAGAGCTCCCCCCCCCCAATTGGTAATGCACGTTACAGATTATGGGTTGGTATTGCTAAGGTTAATATTATCCTTCCATCTACTTCTCGGCCTCCCTAAGGTATGTTTCCCTTTGGCATCTCAATTAACACTTTATATGCATTTTTAGACTCGCCCATATTTATACATTTTAAAATTAATTCAACATTCAAGGTATCTACAATTTTCGAAATTATTCACTGGTGAAAACTGTAAAATCATCGGTTAGTAAAATGAATTGGAATTCTGAACTCGAAACCTTTCCTGTCCACCCTAACTAATCCGTGACTATTTTCCCATGATACAGTAAAGCGACACGGACTCGCTGGAATCACTGCCGGACAAACCTAACGTGTTTTAATCGGAATAGAGAGTTGGGAGCTGTGCGGCCGAGTCATTAACTACTGTCAATAGTGAAGGCTCGTCCGAGTGATTAACACTCTTCCCGGACGAGAGCGACACCTGCCTACTCCATTTTTCGGTCCTCCAGGGACTTGACGTGGCCGGTAATTATGTGGACTGTTCGGATCAGGTCACAATCCCTCACTCCCTGCTGTGAGGGATCAAAGTTACGAAAAATCTACCGTTCATAATTCCTATTTGAAAACTGACACAGTCTCTATCAAATGCAATGGATGGTCAGGATATTTGTACGTACACTGGCTCGCAAAACTTTTGTTCTATATACTACACAATTTTTTTTCGTTCTTAAGTTGGTATTTGTACTCACTCTAGGACAGTAGCGTAGTTGACATGTAGTCTCCCCGCAGGTAATAAACCACCCCTCCTCACAATAGAAAGTTTGAACCAAGCTACTTAGTAAACTTGAAGAGAATACGTTTACTTAGTGGTCTAGTGATATAGATAAATTTAATAAACACGGCATTTTGTAGCTCCTCCTCACGTCACGGTTTTTTGCGCTATAATGCGCCTATAGCTTATTTTTCTTTGGCTGTTGTCATGGTACGTTATAAAATTTACATTGATTAAAGGTGGCACCAGCGTCTAGATAATTAAGTATTGACACTTCGCGTCGGTACCTTTGATGTAGCCGGACTGATTTCAATGACCTTCAAGCCAGCTAGAGCGTGAGATTCTGCTTTCTCCCTAGAGTTGGCGCTGACATCACACCAGCTAGCAGTCGACACAGCAGAAATATAACACATATAATTAATATATCTAGGTACATTATGTACTCAAATAAATTGGATCCATAAAATAATAAATCCGTCATTAACTGTAATGTCTAGACTCTAGAGTTCCTTTATAACGAGAGTTGAGACGTTGACCCCAGTAACAATATGTAATGATTTGATACCACTGACAATGGAAAAACAAAACTCTTATGAGAAGTAAAACCATATTACAGCCTACCTATATTACATTATATAAATATTGAACGAATTCGATACTTAATTTTATAATGTATTATATTATTTTATAATATAATTTATTATAGCTGAAATATAAAAACATTATTATTACAACTAGTTTGCCACTGAGAAATAAGGCAAAGCTATTAACCTGAATTTATTTGAAGCAAAGCGTTACTGAATTATGCAATAAGGTAGGCGATGTTTGGATCCTGTGTCTCAACTCTATATTCAATTATTATCTTAGCGTATGCTCGATTACACTAACCTCTAGCGCTTGAAAGTGGAACTAACGCCGGCGAACAGAGAAACAAAACAGAGGAAAATTCCCTCAGTGTCCATTCTTTATAATCCCTATTCGCTGGTGGCACTAACAATCAATAGATTAATATTCTAAAAATCGGATAAATAATTTTATTAAGACAAATATTTTTGTGGGTATGTGTATAATTTAAAACTTGATTGTCAATTATATCTCGTAGGATACAACAGTTAATTTGTATTATGCACACATAAAAAAAAGGTTTCCATATTACTCTCATATAGTAATGGAACGAAAATGTGGATAAGGAACTAAAAAATAAGCTAAGCATATAGAAATATGCAAATGTCTTTGCTTGCAACACCAAACATGATGTTGGACCGTATCTGATTCAACAGAGATGTGTAGATGGAGGAATTATCCTCTTGAAAAAAATATAATTATATCAGATTGCAACATGCTCATGCTAGGTAGCATATAGTATTTTCCAGTATGTGGCTATATTGCTGGGAAGTCAAATTCTCCTCAATTTTCCACAGAGTTCCTCCTCATAGCCTGGAAATCCATCCCCAAACAGCGACAGAAATACGTCCACTGCGTTGTGTTGATGTTACATATTCTGGCTGGAACATTGTGGACCCAATAGGACGAAATACCTGAATAGGCCTATGACTGGTGTTTGAGAAAATATTTTAATCTGAAAATATTACATTTTCCCATGGATATTCATAATATTGTCAAAACGCGATGTGATCTATTCCATGTTGATGGTCCAGTATGGTATTTATACGTGCAGGGAAGATGAAAAATTTTCCTGGAATATTATATAATACTCAAGAGAAATAAACAACATGTTTTAAACATTTCGGCGTAAAATAGACTCAATGTTTTATTTCTTCGGTTACATATGCCGTTATTGCTCTAAAAGTTTGTCTTTGGTTTGATTAGCTAGGTATATACCTGCACCTCAGAGCACAGTATAGAGAACATATACTGTGCTCAGAGTTGAAATACCTCCTTTCCCAGGACGACATGTGGAGAGGGGTATGTAGACATATTGCCAACATAATATCTCACAAAGTTACTTCCACATTATTTCATAAGACAAAAGTTTTGCGAGCCTGTGTACACTAAATTTTCTTACAATATTCTATCCAACCTGACCATCGTTACCGAAGTAATTACATCACAGAATATGTAGACAAAGTAATATCAATTTAGTCATAATCTACGTTTATTACTTTTCCTCAAAAGAGTTAAAATCTTCATTAAAAATTTGCCCAATTATATTGAAAGCAATATTTAATTCGTTGTTTAAATATTCACAGAATATAATTTTTCATATATTCTTGATGTATTTAAACATTTATCAAAACTTTATTTGAACAAATTTTTCCATACAGAAAAGTGACAGAAAGCTACAGTAATCAACCACTTAAACCATAAACCTACAGTAGAATCAACAACATTAGTTATTTGAATGATGAGGTTAATAATGATATAGTTGACGATGTCGACGTACATATTTGTGATGACTGATGTTATGTTAATGAAGATAATGTTGTTGATGGTAATGATGATGTTGAGGCTGTTAATGGTGATGTTAATGAAGTTTTTGATGATATTCATTGGAATGATGGTGTTGTTGCTGCTGATGATGATGATAATGATCATGATCACAAATAGAACAGATCGTCGTTGTTCCTACAATAACTCCTATGTGCAAAATATAAACTTTTTCAGTAGGAAGAAAAAACACATTTATTCATCCTATGGCAGCTGTACATAGGAGACAGTGAATTCTTACATTTTCGAAACAAAGAACTATAATTACGTATAGCAGATTTTATTATTAACTGTATCACTGTTATTTAATAGAACAAGAATGTGAAAGTCAATAAATATATCACATAGGAGTTATTGCAGGAACAATGACGAGATGCAAGTATGATATCTAGACAAAAAAAAAAAGACGCAATAAAACAAAAAATGCAATTTCAAAATATTCTCCTATACTAGAATAATAAATAGAGAAAAAATCTGAAAATCGGTAAATATGCCACATAAGAGTTATTGCAGAAACAACTACGATGCAAGTATGAGATCTAGATAAAGAGACAATTAAACAAAAAATACAATTTCAAAATATTCTCCTATACTAGAACTTGATGAAATGTATCTAAATTTTTTTCTATATGAAATATAATAGAGGACTTACGTTTTCATATTATTGAAATCTGAAACGCGTGGAATTGTGTAATTGGCTGGCCTGCAATGCTAATGTGTAGTGTACCACTGCAACATAGCTCCGCGGAGGAGCTCAGGAAGCGCTCATCGCCAATGAATAATGTAATTTTGTTTCCTGTCTTAGCAAGTAACCTGACTCAACTGCATGATAACGTAACACTGTGGTCGAAGAAGAGGTCAGAGGTGAAGTTGTTGCCTACAGGGTATAAGGGGTTCAAGTGCCGTCCTTTTTACAGTCGTCGGGGACGGTATACAGATCAAAAATGTCGACACAACATAGGTCCAAAACTTGATAGTTTTCCCAGAAAACAGATTATTTCTTCTCTTATTTTATTTGCACTATACTGCTTATATCGTTAGTAAAATTACGAAAACAATTACATCAGTATGTATATCTAGCAAAGAGTTAATATTAGTTTAAATATATATTTGTGTGTTCTATTACGTTTTCGTGAAATTAAACAAAATTGCATGCTTAAATTTGTTAATATTCTGGCGTGAGAGACGTGGCAACGTGTTAAGCAGGCAGTACTCTGCACAGACGTACGTACATGTCAGCTGAGTTCAAGCTCCCTGTCCATAGATCTACTGCCGAGCGGATGACAGTTCAGTACAGAATATTCGATAAACAACTTACAATGTCATTCACAGTTTAGGAATATCATATGTTATTAATTTATGGAGAAAGTCATCGTAATTCAAGTGGGCAAGAAGATGTACCGTCAATGTTTTCCGCAATGGTTTCCTAATCGGCGAACTTTTGTAGCGATTTTCAACGATTGTTAGAAACTAGAAGTCTCTTACCTCGTTTAAAAAATCACACAAACAGAAATTTCTTTGAATATGGTACTACTTTATGGAAACGGGAGAGATTAAAATGTTGCATTAAAAAAAAAGTTCGTGTAATTTTGTGCTGTAAACCATAATTGTTTATTTTTTAGACGTACAATAAAAAATGGTCCAGTATTGTTAAATAAAATGGAAATTTACCATACATTTCTATTAATGAGATTGAAAGTTTGTATTTTCTGTTCTTTTTATGTAAACAACGGTCCGCCCCTGAATTAGAACAGAGCATCTGTTTTGTACAGGTATGTCTGTATCCGCTTGAGCTGTGCTGTGTACTTGTAAACTCCCTCTTCCACATCCAGCAACGTTGCTAAACGCCTAATATTTTAAACTTTAATAATTAGGCCTAGTGACAAATTGCAATTAGAAAAAAAAAGTTGTGAGGACACTTTTTCTTCGTCATGACATGAACAATCATCAGTTAAAATAATGCTATTCATACCCCTTATACCCTGTGTGTGTATTTGTGTGTGTGTGCAAACTAGAGTTTCCTTGTACTTTCTATTTAATTTTTAATTTAAAATAAGATTAAATGTAGAAAACATTAATTTAAAATTTAGGAACAAATTTCTTAGTATAACTTTCCCGTTTTGACGACTTTCATAATCTGAAGAAGGACTATTGGCAGTACAGTATTCGGAGATGTTTACTGCCCGTCGTTAAGGAGAGGTTAATGTATAAAGTTGTTTGATTGCTTGGCACTGAAATGAGAGGATATTTACTCAAGCTTTATGGAAAATAACTTCAGCTACAAGAAATACGACTGCTTACTGAGATGACCGACCGTTGAAAGGAAGTGGTCATCACGGCAAGTTTTACTGCGCATCGAACTGTTCTCACTCTTCGTATACATGAGAATAGTCGACATGTGAACACGCTTCCCACTTTTTTTGCAAATGTTTTCTGACAGGTTTCTATTAGACATGTGACACAATTTTTCCTGCTGTGTGTATTCGCGTTAGATTACCCCATTATTTCAGAAGTAGTAGTGCACTAGTCATCCATCCAGGTGGCCTGGGCTCCATCCTCGGTAAAGTCGTAATGCAATTTGTGATGGAAGAAAAAGCAGCTGCAGAGGGTTTTATAGGAGTACTTCCATTTCCCTTTATCATTCCACGAATGTAGACTACCTCATCTTCAATTCATCTATCATTTGAAATAATTAAAAATAGGCTGGGGTGAAGCCTTCGCCTTTTTCTCCTTAACTTCTCCTTGTTCACCTTGTCTTCCCCCTGTTATCTTTCTCTTCCTCTCCTTTTCTTCTTATTTTCATTCTCTTCCCCTTCTTCTCCTCTCCCCGTTCTTCACTTCCCATTCTTCTCCTCTTCCCGTTCTTCTCCATCTCTTCCCATTCTTCTCCTTCTCCTCCCCTTCTTCTCCTTCTCTTCCCGTTCTTCTCCTTCTCCTCCCGTTATTCTCCTTCTCTTCCCGTTCTTCTCCTTCCCTTCCCATTCTTCTCCTTCTCTTCTCATTCTTCTCCTTCTCTTCCCATTCTTCTCCTTCTCCTCCCGTTCTTCTCCTCCTCTTCCCATTCTCCTTCTACTCCCCTTTTCCTTCTCTTCCCATTCTTCTCCTTCTCCTTCTCTTCCCGTTCTTTTCTTCCCATTCTTCTCCTTATCTTCCCATTCTTCTCCTTCTCCTCCCGTTCTTCTCCTTCTACTCCCCTTCTCCTTCTACTCCCCTTCTCCTTCTACTCCCCTTCTCCTTCTACTCCCCTTCTCCTTCTCCTTCTCTTCCCGTTCTTTTCTTCCCATTCTCCTCCTCTTCCCATTCTTCTCCTTCTCTTCCCATTCTCCCCCATACTTCTCCTTCTCCCCCATTCTTCTCCTTCTCCCCCATTCTTCTCCTTCTCCTCCCATTCTTCTCCTTCTCCCATTCTTCTCCTTCTCTTCCCATTCTTCTCCTCCCCCCATTCTTCTCCTTCTGCCCCAATCTTCTCCTTCTCCCATTCTTCTTCTCTTCCCATTCTTCTCCTTCTCCTCCCACTCTTCTCCTTCTCCTCCCATTTTCCCCTTCTCCTCCCATTCTTCTCCTTCTCCCGCCATTCTTCTCCTTCTCTTCCCATTCTTCTCCTCTTCCTATTCTTCTCCTTCTCTTCCCATTCTTCTCCTCTTCCTATTCTTCTCCTTCTCTTCCCATTCCTCTCCTCCTCTTCCCCTTCTTCTCCTTCTCCTCCCCTTCTTCTCCTTCTCCTCCCCTTCTTCTCCTTCTCCTCCCCTTCTTCTCCTTCTCCTCCCCTTCTTCTCCTTCTCTTCCCGTTCTTTTCTTCCCATTCTCCTCCTTATCTTCCCATTCTTCTCCTTCTCTTCCCATTCTTCTCCTTCTCTTCCCATTCTTCTCCTTCTCTTCCCACTCTTCTCCTTCTCTTCCCATTCTTCTCCTTCTCTTCCCATTCTCTTCCCGTTCTTCTCCTCTTCCCGTTCTCCTCTTCCCGTTCTTCTACTTCTCTTCCCGTTCTTCTACTTCTCTTCCCGTTCTTCTCCTTCTCTTCCCGTTCTTCTCCTTCTCCCCCATACTTTTCCTTCTCCCCCATTCTTCTCCTTCTCCTCCCATTCTTCTCCTCCTCCCATTCTTCTCCTTATCTTCCCATTCTTCTCCTCCCCCCATTCTTCTCTTTCTGCCCCCATTCTTCTCCTTCTCCTCCCATTCTTCTCCTTCTCCTCCCATTTTTCTCCTTCTCCTCCCATTCTTCTCCTTCTCCTCCCATTCTTCTCCTTCTCCCCCATTCTTCTCCTTCTCCCCCATTCTTCTCCTTCTCCCCCATTCTTCTCCTTCTCCCCCATTCTTCTCCTTCTCCCCCATTCTTCTCCTTCTCCCATTCTTCTCCTTCTCCCATTCTCCTTCTCCTCCCACTCTTCTCCTTCTCCTCCCACTCTTCTCCTTCTCCTCCCACTCTTCCCCTTCTCCTCCCATTCTTCCCCTTCTCCTCCCATTCTTCCCCTTCTCCTCCCATTCTTCTCCTTCTCCCATTCTTCTCCTTCTCCTCCCATTCTTCCCCTTCTCCTCCCATTCTTCTCCTTCTCCTCCCATTCTTCTCCTTCTCCTCCCATTCTTCTCCTTCTCCTCCCATTCTTCTCCTTCTCCTCCCATTCTTCTCCTTCTCCTCCCATTCTTCTCCTCTTTCCATTCTTCTCCTTCTCTTCCCGTTCTTCTCCCTCTTCTCCCCTTCTCCTTTTCTTCCTATTCTTCTCCTTCTCTTCCCATTCTTCCCCTTCTCTTCCCATTCTTCCCCTTCTCTTCCCATTCTTCTCTATATCTTCCCCTTCTTCTCCTTCTCTTCCCGTTCTTCTCATAATCTTCCCATTCTCCTTCTCTACCCAGTCTTCTCCTCTTACCGTTCTTCTCCTTCTTCTCCTCTTCCCGTTCTTCTGCTCTTCCCATTTTTCTCCTCTTCCCCATGTTCTCTTTCTCTTCCTCTCCTCCTCTTCCTCTCGTTTTCCTCTTCTCATTTTCATTCTCTTCCCCTTCTCCTCTTCCCCTTCTCTTCCCGTTCTTCTCCTTCTCTTCCCGTTCTTCTGCTTCTTTTTCCGTCCTTCTCCTTCTCTTCCCATTCTTCTCGTACTCTTCCCATTCTTTTCATTCTCTTCTCCTCGTTCTCCTTCTCTTTCTCTCGTTCTCTTTCTGTTCCCCTTGTTTTCCTTTCCTTCTCATTTTCATCCTCTTCCCATTCTTTTCCTCATCGTTTTCTTCCACTCGTTCCTCATCCCTTTTCTCTTCTTGTCTTCCCTCTGTTGTCCTTGTCTTTCAATGAAAAATTTAATTTAAAAAATTTGCTTCTTTCATTGCCATATCAAGGTTTTCACATTTCACTTACCCACAATTACATGACACAAGATTAGACTCCCGGGATGCAGTACTGCACCGACACTGCATTTCAGACATAACTGGAAATAATTTTGTGCGAGATCGTGCGTATTTGCTTGTTTTCCGCACAGAGCCAATACGCGGTAAGTGTGAAATACCACATTCAGTATTCCCAACGTAACACACATAACAATTTCCCTCTTCTTACCGCTTAAGCGCGACATTCATTTTACTGCTTTAGGCTTTTAACATATTATTTTTAGAGACGTTTAACATAGTAATAATTATAAATTGGAAACTTACCACTGCAATTTCATCTAAATTGCAATGTTAATTATTGTTTTTAAATATTTGCAAAAATTAAGTAAATTCTACTACTCCACGAAACTTATTGCATTCCTGATACAAGTAACATTAAGGAAGCCGTTGAAAAATCAATTAGATTCCAGATGCCGATGTTATTACTGCAATATGTTATATAAATAATATCGTTAAGATATTAAAATTAAAAATAAATCATTACATAACCTTACCGTTTGTTTTAAGTTCGCATTTATGGACTGGGGGAAAAAAAAGACAGACGTATATCACGGCCTGCTGGAGTATAGTAAACACACAAAACATTTTATAGCAACAATGTTGAAGAAAGATATTTTGGTTTTCCGAAGTTGCCGTCATTAAACAGAAACCAACATGGAGATTTCATTGCAACTAATTAGAAATTCCTCTTTCAGGTATAAAATAAACGATCTTCGCACAAAATAATGTACGATACACGAGCGGTATGTTTGTTTTCATGTTCTCGGAAATTAAAACAGCTCAACTACGTTTCGCTTTTTCAATCTTTTCCTCGACCATGAAAACGTCAACATACAGCTCTTGTAACGTATATTACTATTAACGGGCGTACTGGAATTGGTTCCCAAATCTGTGAATCGGTTCCCAGTTCGTCCCAGAGCTATACCCGAATTGGTTCCAGGTTGATTTCATCTATGTACTGTAATTGGTTCCCGCGCTAGATTAAGGCAGAAAATATTTCCTCTTCTATTTTATACAAACTTAGGACTGTCAACTACTGTCTACGGTAGTAAGTAGGTTAAACTGTTTTGTGCTTGGCGGAAACGCTGCGTCGAATAACTTCATAATTTTATTTAAAATTGCAATATCACAAGTGTCGTGGTTATGTTCGATGTTGCATTCCATTATAATATCTGAATCAGAAAGTTTCACGAAACACTTACATCCTCTTTTAACACAAATATATCTTTCCACACCACCAGGTAATGTTTTCTGAAAACCGATCATTCACCACTAAGAGTTTCTTCCTCTTTTCACCGAGCATAGTAGTGAAATCCATCACTAAGTGCAATACGGCTGTCCTGTACTTCCACTGCCACTACTCTGATAATTACTGAAACTTATGATCGGTATTTATATTTTAACATACCGGTATATAAAACCACGGGTCATGATCGAATATAAGTGGTGTTATAGGCAATAACAACTACCTTATCCCCGTTGTTGATATTTGGACACTGTCACTACTCTGCTACATGATCGATTAACATCCCTTCCCACACAGCCTTGGAACCTACTCGCGTTGTTGATATTTGAACATGGGGAACCTGCTCACGTTGTTGATATTTGAACATGGGGAACCTACTGGCGTTGTTGATATTTGAACATGGGGAACCTACTCACGTTGTTGATATTTGAACGTGGGGAACCTACTCACGTTGTTGATATTTGAACATGGGGAACCTACTCGCGTTGTTGATATTTGAACATGGGGAACCTACTCGCGTTGTTGATATTTGAACATGGGGAACCAACTCGCGTTGTTGATATTTGAACATGGGGAACCTACTCGCGTTGTTGATATTTTGTTTGGGAACCAACTGAAGAACAGCGATTTTAACGATGAGAAGATATCCTTTCTCTAGGCGGGATTAAAACCTACAAACGTGATATCTATGCGACTTCAGGCCGCATACCTCAAATGTTGCGCAGATTGCAGCAGGTAAAGTTTCAAACATTCTCTTATAGTAGGCGGTTATTTGCTTCGATATTCCAAAGCATCATGTTACAAATTTCATTACGGGAAACAACATAACAAGCTGTGTATTTAATTGGTAAAGAGCAATAACAATAAAGAGAATAACAGAGCAGCACAATAATACTCTTGACTAGTCGATAAGCCTCTTTCCTTTCAGGGCTTGCCGCCTATAAAAGCCGGTTATTACCATCTGAAGTGACGGCGATGAGATATGTGGGCTTGTGTAGTGAAATACTGTAGACGTCAAGTGTGTGACAATTAGGCCGCTACTCCAGTAGGTATTACACGGCGAGGAGTGGCTATTTTTATTTGTTCTGTAAATGGGTTTGGAGATTAATTAAAACATTTCCCAAGTGGTATATTGTCCTCGACATGAAAGAGCCGTAATAACGCCGAGTCATAACGCTATGACGAGCATTACATTCATTCTCCTCACTCGTACGGACATAATTGATTTTCGAAATACATTTTGATTGAAAATTATTGGTTTGCAGCCCTTCAAGCTAATTAAATATAATTTTTGTTACAATTCCATCTTTATTGATATACGAGCGCTTATACTAACAAAATGTTAATATTTTACGTTTAAAATTAATTTACAATGTAATTTCACGTCAATTTGAGTTAGTTCCACTGTTTTAATCTCTCTTCTGTACTTTGTATCAAGATATTATTTCGAAATACGTATGGCGGAAATGAACCTATATTAGTTTTGAAGGTGTATTCAGAGTCCTTGCGTGTTTATATTAGTGTTGTGCATAGGCGGAGAAAGAACCGTTTCCTTGGAGGGGTAAAGCAAAACCATAGAATCCCCATATAACGGGGTTATGAGGGACATCATTTACCTCCTCCCCCGTTATAGCTTGACCGTGGTCAAGGTGGTGCAGGTAGCTGTGATATTTACTCCATGATTTGAATTTCAGAATGAAGCATGGTACAATAATTATAGTAATTTTAGACAGACTGTACGTAAACACACACAACAAAATTATATTATTTCCTAGCTTTGTAAATTACTTTAGTACTGGAAACACAACCTGAATACACCTTTTCAAGAGACAACAAACATAGTTGCAACACTTATTTATTATTACAGTATTTGTTAATATTTATTATTATATGTCTTATTTGAAACATAGAATACATTAAAGAATATACCTCTGTGCTCAGAAATGTAATAGTCTGTATTCGCAAACAAACACAAATTCAAGGAAGTATTTTTTTAATGTCACGGCAGATGAAATAACTTACTTCTAAGCTCTTTCTGTACATTGAGATCTTTTACACTTCTTTCTTGTATTAAAATTTGACTCAAGCACATACAGTAGACCTATATATGGAAGCAAAGAGCATATTTGAAAATTCTGACTTAGGCAGCATTGCGAACTGTTCGATCCCTAATTTCGCTGGAATCTGAGTGGCGTGCTGTTCTGTAGATTTATCAATTCAAGTTATAAACTTTCAGGATCTTCTATCGGCTGTAAGCCAAAAGAATTTCAGAGAAATCTCGATTCCTTGTCAATTGTCACTGTTTCTCCAAACTTACCAATGAATTCTGCTGTAGGTCTTGAAATAGGGCCCTGCATTTGATAAGAAGATTTTCTTATCACTCTTCAAGATAGTTTATAGTCAAAGTGAAGTTGTCTATGGTCTACATGATACAGCCACATTTCAAATTTATCCATAAATGCTCTTAGCTAGTCAATCATATGTTGTGCAATTCTGAAATTCGCACGCGCAACGTGCTAACGATATTTGATATCAGTCTCACCTTGTTAGATCCCATTTTTACCTTTAGCTATTCTAAACCAGTTCTAGACAGTGTTCCTTTACTAAAACCTTCACTGTGTTTATTTGTAACATAAAATGTCATGCGTAAGAAAGTTAGAACATAATACAAGCTTTACCTCCCTTCTTAATAAAAAATCTCTCTCTTTCGACTCATCATTAAAGGGAAATGATCTGGGCATCATATTGTTTTCACTTAAAACGAACTGCCACTTACTGCAGACGCGAGCAAATTTGTTTACAGACACTACAGTAGAGAGTCCGTTCTACATGCATTGAGGTTGTGTTCACACTTCGAGAGCACGAGTTGCCCACCCATGGGCATGTTTCTTACAGTGTTACATACATATCCGCGATGTTTCGGACCGAGTTGTATAGGGCTTGAACTGTAAGTCTACTACAAATTATAATAGGGCATAACTTAAAACAATTTCCATCTTTTTCTCTCTTGTACAGAAACATATACATACATCAATAAAACTACGTAACAGTACTAACAGAAACACTTGTATATGAAGTTTATCTTCCTAAAGATATTAAGTCTATTTTATTTAATCTCGTCTTTAAGTTATACTAGTTATATCGGGATCACTTTTCTTTTTTCTGCATTGTTGTACAGTATGTTATTCATATTTCTCCAAGTGGCGGCCTGAACACCTGCAGACACATGAGTACAGGCAGTTACAGAAGATACATTACAGTGCTTCCATTCCCCAAATAAGGTATAGAAACTCTTATACATTCAGAAATTTAACATAAATATTATAGTCCAGATACATGATCTGAAGACATTAATTCATGAAATTTAAGCACAGAAACTTAATCATAAACAAAAGCAAAAGATTTTTTGGATTCAATATTTTCTAACGTTAATAGAAAAATAAAACTGAGACAAGTTTGTGGGGGCAGTGCCCCCTCATGCCCACCCGTAACTCCGCCTATGGTTTTGTGCAATGTTCGAACATGAGAGCGGATATCAAAATACAGTACTACCTATAAACTTCGCCCTACTCCTTAGGCATCCTGCTATACGTAGAAGTGAAGCATGTAAACTAAAATAACGGAGTCCATTGAAAAAGGGTAAGAGACCTTATGTTCGGTTAATATTTGCCTACCTCTCTGTAGAACCGAAGCTCCTTTGGATTTGTTCGATCTTTTCCCTTTCCTTACATATGTTCGGCGCCTTTTTCCTTAGTTTCTCCTCTCCCTACACCTTTATGCTTTAGCTGCATAAGGATGTCAGGTACATATCTTGCGAAGTTACACACAGTAATGAATATAGGCGATTTTCTTGTTATTAACATAATTAAACCATCATCATAACTATAACTATAACTCATCAAGAGTCCTGGCTGTCCCAAGAAGTCTTCGCCACTCCTCTCTGTTTTTTCCCTCTACCAGTGCAGTTATGGACTCCAATACTTTTAGCATCCTTTTCTATGTCGTCCTCCCATCTAGCTCTTGGTCTTCCTCTAGTCCTCTGTCCTCCTGGATTATATAAAAAGACTCTTTTTGCTGGTCGTGAGCTTTCCATTCTTGCCAAATGTCAAGTCCATCTCAAACGATCAGTTTTTATTATTGTAATGATGTATTGTGTTCTCCATTCATCATTTGCTTGCACTGGTCCAAAAATTGCTCTTAGAATTTTTCTCTCGAACATATTTAATCTGTCTATATCTTGTTTATTGAGGGGTCCAAGTTTCTGAGGCATAGGTAATCACTGGTTTAATCAAAGTTTTGTATATCATGACTTTACTTTTAATGGTTAATACTTTAGATTTAATGTATCTTATGAGGGCATGATGACATCGATTTGCACAGAGTATTCTTTTCTTAATTTCAACACATGTTATTTCCTTGATCAATCAAGGAACCCAGGTATGTAAAACTGTTCACACACTCGAAGACATACTGTCCAAACTGGATATGGTCAGGTGGATTGTTTATTCTTTTTGGATTAGCTATCAGGTATTTAATATAATTAAACATTCGCAAAAATATTCCTACATAGTATAAATCAAACAAAATATAATTTGAAAACTCATAACTTATGCACACTACTGACTATGTGCTCAATTCCTTAGATGATTTAAAATTGTGGCCTGTAATTTTCGAACATGAGGGAGGCAACCCAAATATCCCGGGTTAAGTTCAGTGTGCGACGTACCCAAATTTTATTTCTGGGTCTGTACAAGAGCTCGGCCGTTCGGCTACCCAACCATTCACAGAATAGGAGTGGTAAACACAATAAGCCTCAGGCTGCAGTGTAAACCTTCGGGTCCCTCCTTCGTGCAAGAGAAAAAAGGCCTTGCTGAAATGTCCAGACACATGACGGTCTCGACGGTGGCTGTTGCACAACTTCTCAATATATTCGCAGCAGGATTCCCTCGCCATACAGTTCCAAAACAGTCTGATTGACCGAAGTTTTAACCTTTTAGGAATATACTACTAGAATTATAAAAAGAATTGTCAAAATGTTTATTTGGGTATTGTATGAAAGATATAAATACTGATAAGGGAAATATATTTTCTCGTTCTTTAACACCACGTTAAACAATTCTGATCACCTTCACTGTTCTCCACAGCCTGCTGTATTCTTTGTTTCATAATGCTGATAATCTACCTGTCATGCATCATCCCTGTATTATACTGCAGTATGTAGCATTCAGACGTATTTATTTTCTCATAAGAAGAGCATGAATTCACATCTAAAGGAGCTTACTTTATAAAGCAACTACCAAATCCTCGTTCATAAGCGCTCTGCTTTCATCCGAAACAAACACATATTTCACGAGTCGTCTAAAATAATTTTAGTTCTTATTGTGTTTGTGCTTATATAATTGAAATGTATTTCGACAATTGAATCGTACAGATGCAAACCCCGACATTTCCATCTTTGTTAATTTTTCAGGAAATGAAAAAAATGATTTACTAACAAACTATGTTTCATAAAATGTCTAAACTGTACTAAACGTTTAAAGACAGAACTAACACCATAATTACTCCTTTAAATGGCAAGAAATGTTGGTTGGTTTCAATAAATATGACAAGATAATATGGACATATCTAGGTTTGCTTTTTAATGATTATATTAATTATTTATAATGTTCATTATAGCATTATTTTACAGTTGCTACTAATAAAACTGCATGAATCTGACAATAAATTTATTTATAATATATATTTCATTCAATATAATTGAAAAACAAATGTAAAAAATTAATTCAGTGGCGGATCTAGTACTAAGACAACTTCAGAATTGCCACTACTTTTTATACTTCTTTGTTTGCAAAAAAAATGTTTTAAACTTATTTCAAAGTATCCACAATTAGTTTATATTTTATATAAAGCATTACAAACATTTTTATTTAGAAAAAAGATACTTACAGCTGCCATTGCACACAGCCCAAATCCTCAATAACTCCGCTTCATTCTGTGCTTCAGAGGCATTCTTCTTCCACTACTAATGACTTACAGTGTGCTGCATTATCAACAATTCGCCTGTAGAGCTCAAGGTCACCTTGTTCCTTCTATTCATCTCTGAAATGATGCTTTATTAATGAATCAATATCACAACACTTTTCTTTTTTAACCTAAGGACAAAATTTCCAGTTTGACCTTGTCAGTGTTATTACTTTTTTGAAAACAGAATTTGCAAATCATTGACCAGATATTCTGTAGAATGGTTCACCTCTGATTTTTCATAATTCCATTTTAACGAGTCAGGATCATCCTCTTATCCTCGTTGAATCTGAAATGCCACTGTCCAGGAATTTTCATAAGTTTAGCATATTTTTTTTTTCAGTCATACTGCTGCTTCTCTACCACGTTACGTTATTATACCAAATTGCTGGAATATATCTGTATACTCGGAGACTAATAATAATCGTTTATATTTTCCTTACAATTTTTTCGATTTGCCCGAAAACCCTATTACAGGGAAGATAGCTATGGCCTGCTATAGGAAATACTGACACTGTATTACTTTATAATATTTTAAGTAACACAGTCACAATATCTAATTCGTCAACAACGAAGTGCAGCTTATAAGTGGTGGCAAAGGCGGGAATCATGTGACTTAATTCGAATCGGGTATTGGCTAACTGAAATGTCGGGGATTGTATCTCAATGCTCCGAGGAAATGTCGGCGTTTGAACCTAAACTCTGCATTCGCAGTGTTCAAATGCATAGGAATTGTCGCTTTTTGCTTATAAATTATTAGTGGACCTTTAGATTTTAAAGTGGAGAAACTTTTTGCGTGAAAATATCATTTTCGTGAAAAGTGGAAATGTCGAGGTTTGCATCTATACGACTCAATTGATCATTTCTGGTGGACCGAAGATCGTAGCTCACTGTCGTATAATCTACTATCTTTGAATGTAAAACTTACATAGATAAGTGATACATTTCGAACTATGCTCGTATTTAGATTTATCAGCAGATGGTTGACATTGATTCACTATTGACATACACAGTGTTTTTAAAATTCATCCGTCAGTTCCATTTTATACACTTCTGTCATCGTCTTATTGAAGTTTAAAAGAAAGACATTTTGTGATAAGAGCTACCCAACATCCAACAATTTCCAAGTAGAAAATCTGTCACCAGCATGAACAACTACACAGTTTATATTTTCCTTCTAGTCATTTCAAATAACTGCAGAAGGTAGCACATAGTTAAATTGGTTATACAGTAATCAGGAAAGTGTTTTTTATTTTTAGCCTAAGCAGATACTAGTCATTTATTTTCCATTGCATACGGCGAAGTAGTTCTAATGGAAATGACACTTGTACACGCATCAGATGCCGGCAGTCGTGAGGATGAACTTGAAATAAAAGAATAATAATTCTCTCATTAATATGAAATGATGAAAGGTAAGAGCTTTACAATCCTTTGCTTTTAACTGCAGCTCTTAAGCGTTATGAAAAGTTTATGATATTCGTTGGATCTCCAACTTCCGAATAACTCAGATGACGTGTCAGAGAGCATTTAACTGGATAATAGAACACATTACGCAGTAAATATTAGATTTGGTTATCATTTGAAGTGTGGTGATCTTGAACATGACCTATGTATCTGTACAACCCTTCTGACATTTGCGTTGAAGTATTCATACAGCATTAGAACACTTCCCAACAAAATGTCATGTTGTATGCCATGTATGTACTTTCTGGAGCAGTTTTAGCAGCAAATCCAGATAATGCTGAATTGTAACAGTAATGTCAACACATACTCGTGACTTTGTAACAACTTGATCTACATTGACGTCAGATAATCTGTTCCACTGTAGAAAATTTCCATAGGAATTTTTTATAAATGTAGAGCAGAGTCTCTGTATTCAGTCGCTTCGCACCCACGTTTCGCGTTACGAAGTGACGTAGTAGTAAGCAAAATACAGTGTCACTTCAAATATCAGGATAAAACTGGCGAAACAATCTTATTATTACATTATTCATCTTAGAATCGTACCATCATATGCATATCTTTCGAAATATACATTGTATACATTCCAGGATAGAAAAGAAGAACTCTACTCTATTCAACACTTTCAAAGATCCATAGCACTCGAGGTTATCGGGATTATTATTATAGGCCCTAATAAGAAGACACAAATGAGCGTGTACCTCTACTCGCGTCAGAAGTGAAGTTTCTTATTAAATCAGGTTCAAACTACAACAGATCACAAAAATGAACATAAAATAAGATTTACTGTACTACGCAGCCAAGTTAAATCTGCGACCGGAAAGAATGTGAATCACCATTCCTCCTCCCTCGGGCTTTTGTGACTTATGAGTAAACAGTAAGCTGATAAAGAGATGTCTTCTGTTGGTGTCAGTGAGTTGTATGAGATAGTGGTGTATACACGTGTATAGGCGTCGCTGAAATTCTTGTACTCATATAAATACTGTTATGTTTTATTTAACGACGCTCGCAACTGCAGAGGTTATATCAGCGTCGCGGGATGTGCCGGAATTTTGTCCCGCAGGAGTTCTTTTACATGCCAGTAAATCTACTGACATGAGCCTGTCGCATTTAAGCACACTTAAATGCCATCGACCTGGCCCGGGATCGAACCCACAACCTTGGGCATAGAAGGCCAGCGCTATACCAACTTGCCAACCAGGTCGACTTATGCACTGTATTTCTTACACACATTTTATATATATATATATATATACATTTAGTCGACCTGGTTGGCGAGTTGGTATAGCGCCAACCAGGTCGACTTATGCACTGTATTTCTTACACACATTATATATATATATATATATATATATATATATATATATATATATATATATATACATTTAGTCGACCTGGTTGGCGAGTTGGTATAGCGCTGGCCTTCTATGCCCAAGGTTGCGGGTTCGATCCCGGGCTAGGTCGATGGCATTTAAGTGTGCTTAAATGCGACAGGCTCATGTGGCATGTAAAAGAACTCATGCGGGACAAAATTCCGGCACATCCGGCGACGCTAATATAACCTCTGCAGTTGCGAGAGTCGTTAAATAAACCATAACGTTTTTTATATACATTTATTTATTAACCTCACCCATTGCATTATCGCTTGTAACATGACCTCACTCACAGACGAAACAGTAGGTTGTATACTAACAACTAGAGCAATTAGAGCTACTAGCGCTCGTCTCTTGCATGCACGGGACGCAAATTTAACTTGGGGGCGGTTGCTTCCAAACTTTTGTCGATCACTTTTGATTTTAGAGGCATTCAATGGTGAAGTATTATTTCATTCTAAATTATTACCGACACCAGTTGGATCACCTGCTACGAACAATCGGTGAAACATATGTAGAGAAGAATAAAGAAGTATATATAGTATTTGTGAATTTAGAAAAGGCGTTTGACACAGTGAATTGGAATAAAATGATGGGGATTCTAAAGAAAATTGGCGTGGATTGAAAAGAGGGGATGATCTTCAGCAACCTTTATATGAAACATGTCAAAGCCAGCAGAGGAGAAGAAATGTCAGAAGGAAGTGAAATAGGAAGAGGATTACGACAAGGATGCTGTTCAACATCTACTTGGAGGATTTAGTGAAGAACTGTTTTCAGAACATGGGAGGAGTGATACTAGGAGGAAGAAAAATAAAATGTATAAGATTTTCTGATGATATGGCGTTGTTAGCAGAAGAAGTGATGATACTAGGGATATGTTGCTGGAGCTAAATGACAGCTGTGAGCAGTATGGAATGAAGATAAATGCCAACAAGACGAAGACCATGGTCATAGGAAGAAAAGTAAAGAAGGTAAACTTGCGGATTCTAAATGATGCAGTATAGCAAGTGGACAGCTCGAAATACTTGGGGTGTACTATGAGCTGTTGCCAAGAACCCAAAAAGAGAATAGCAATGCCAAAGCAAGCTTTTAATAGAAAAAGGAGCATCTTCTGCGGGACTTCTGGAGAAGGAACTAAGGAATAGACTAGTGAAGTGTTTTGTGTGGAGTGTGGCATTTGTGGGGCAGACAAATGGACATTACGACGAAGTGAAGAGAAGAGACTAGAAGCATTTGAAATGTGGATGTGGAGAAGGATGAAGCGTGTGAAATGGACAGACAGTTATCAGTTTTGAGAAATAATGGCTTTCCAGAATAAAACAAAACACACACTACAATAAACAATATCTCACGAAGGCCGTGACCTGCAGGCTTGCTAACATATTTAGAGCTCAGATTCTCTGACATCATAATGCCAATATGTCGATCTTCAATTGTGTAATTTTTTTCTTCTATATTGATTATTAAAAACTCCAAGACTTACTAAAAAGGCTTTACAGGTCTGATTCGTGTGTAATTTTCAGAGTACAGCTATGTATTGGATAATAAAAACTACAAAACTTAAGAATATTTGCTGCCATTATTACCATCAAAATGAAATATTATTACAGTTAATGCCATGATGTGAGTACTTGTTACAATTATACATATTAATGTTATATTGATGATATGAAAGTGAAACATTTTGGGATTATAATTATAAGTAGACATAGAGAACATCTCAAATTCGATCTTAATTTCTATAATTTACTGAGTCTGCTATATAATATATATGAGCCGTTCAGAGCAAAAGTGGTGTAAGCTAAAATTGGATAATGAGGTTTAAAGTAAAAATTCTGCAAAATATAGCGCAAAGTAACAATTAATATGTCCTTCTTGCTATCCACTGACTACTAATAGTTTAAATAAATTGTATATTAATTGCTACTTTGTGCTGTATTTTACAGAATGTTTACTTTAATCTCATTACCCATTTTTGACTTACACCACTTCTGCTCTCAACGGCTCATATGTTACTCAAATCTTATGTAAGATAACAATATTGTCATTAAAATATTTTTATAATTATTAACCATGTCATGTGGGTCTTTTTTCATATATATAATACGGTGTGGTGGAGATAATTATGTGTGTAATTCTCTGATATTCCTAGATAGTAGTGCAGAGTCATTAGTAATTGAGTTATGCTTCTTATTTTAGCTGTGACTTTAAACTACATCAAAATTAATTTCATATTCTTTCTGTTTAATCGAATAGATTTGTGATCGTTGTCAAGCATCTCATTTTGTTGTAGGGAGAATAGCACGTCATTTCACTTCTTGCTGCCGTGATGAGTTAGTTTATTTCTCGCAACCAGCAACGAATGAAACACTGAAACTGTTAATGATTTACGATGAACAATTTTATTTAGGACGCTTACAAGATTCTACAACTCTGGTATAGCATTCGCCTCATTTTTCGCATCTCAGCATTAGATTTCTCACAACAGCCCTATAAATAACTTATGTCTCTGAGGCTTCCCGCCATTAACAATTCATTACGAACTTATGGCCAATTATACGTCATTGATTCAACATATGCTAACATACATTCATTAGTCACACAAGTTAAGCGTGGCGAACCTGAGATTTTCTTAACTCTCGCCTACAAGCCGCAAGGAACTTCTAGCCAGTGTTGTCAACAGTTGTTCATATAATACCGCTAGATGGCTTTTGAAAACCCGCGATTTTCTTACAAAAATCTCTAGATTTAATACGTATTTAGTATTCAATTTAATAATAATAATAATAATAATAATAATAATAATAATAATAATAATAATAATAATAATAATAATAATAATAAGTGGCATAGCGCACAAGTTTAACTTTCACAAATGCTGGTCAATGAAGCTTTCGTTTCGGCACAATGTAAGACATTCAATTTTATACGCATGCAATTAGTATTGATAAGAAACATGTAATTTAAAAATCACTCACTCAAATTATCAGCTCCTCTGGATCATCTCCATCTGAACCTTGTAACGCAGGAATATAATACTGTGACTGTGAGGTCGCCGGGGTAGTAAGTTATTCCTAACTTGTCCACTTTCATTTTTGTGCGTAGTCAAGGTACCTATTTTCTCCAAAACCTCTGGCGCTACCTGATAATTCTTGCAACACTTGTCCAGACCTGCCCGTATTGTCAGAATTTCATCCATTAATTCTGTCCCCATCCGTTTTCGTAGACTTCAAGACATTCATCATACTAAAAAAAAAATATTCTCTTCACTTGAGCATTAGACCAAGAAAACAATAAGATCAAGCAATTCTTGAAAAGGATTTGTATTAGATGCGTCCCTGTAAATGGCTCCTTCGCTCCAGAATTCAATTGTGTTTGTCTTTGTGTTGCACTTCACGTAGCCACTCTTTACGAAACCATTGCTGATCTTGAGGCCCCATCTCAATTATTTACGGATAAATAGCACAGAGAAAGGTTTAACGATATTGTACCGGTATATTTATAAAACGAGTAATTGTTAACAGTCATGGTACACGTCTTAGACAAATAATATTCTTCAAGCAATTGAATTTAGTCTGTATGTAATTTCTAATGTATTATATTATTAAAGTCTTTGTTGATCATGTGAAGTACTAGTGCACGGCGACAGCAGATGTTCGATGTTTAACGTTTAATTAGAATGCCACCACACTTACATGTTTTTACTGTCCGATTGTTAGAATCGACCAGTATTAAACTTGCAAAAACAACAATAACGCTAATATGAATATTTTCTTTTCAGAAACTTCAAAGATTAAAAACCGCTAGTATTCACGCTAAGCGGGATGATATAATTTTACCCGCGAGACGTTTATCCAAAAAAGCTAGATTTAGCGGGAAAACCGCTGAGTTGGCAACACTGCTTCTAGCTACTGCGTTACTGTCATCAGTGTTGCCAAGTCAGCGGTTTTGTAGCTAAATCTGGTGTTTTCAGGACTATGATCAGCTACAGGATTTTATCGTCAGCGCCTAGCTATTTATTTGGCGTTTTTTATGAATCCGGCTAAAGGAGGCGATATTTTTAATTTTTTTTTTCTGTAAAGATATAATTGTTTTATATATGTACTTGCGGACAATAATATTAATTAATCATAAACCAGAGATTAATATGGTATTATCACAATTTTTCATTGTGCGAGTATAAAATATCAACGTTTTATGTTAACTCGATTTGATGCAACGACGTTCATTTCCTGCCTCATGCATTGTTGTTGTACAAATAAGGTATGCCACATTAATTTGTTACTCTCTTAGTCTAATCATGTAGGCTATGCATTGTTTTTGTAAATGAATTGTTATATTTAATCATAAAGAGTAGATAATGAACTGAATTATTATTTTCATTTATGATTACTTACATTATGATATATTATTTAATTTATTATTCCGCGTACATTTTATGTAACACAGACATACATAAAACTTAAAACCAAACTCATTGTTGGCAGGCACGTCTCCAGCTCAGTGTGAAATCAGATTTCGAATCGACTGGTGTGATTGTTTCCGAAGTGTTCTGTATATTCTTGAGCTACTTCATTCAGTTTTGAAGAAATATGCCGCGTAAAACTCCATACGTTCTAAAGTTTAGAGATGTGTGAAAAAAACATAATGTGTTGAAAGATTGGGTGGAAGAAGTTGCCGATGGTAGTTGGTGTAAGGTGATATACGTATTGAATGCAGAATATTCAGATTTAATAATTGTCCATACGATTTTGCATAGAACATAGAGCCTAGAAAGTGATACACACTTTCCATAATTTAGTCTACATTTGTATAAAATTCTCCAATTCCTAAAACTGTATATTTTGTATTTCAAATTTGGAAGTGATATGTTAAGAAAAATCTGGAGTTTTTCAACCACAGTTTAGCGGCTTTTTCAAGCTCGTGCAGCGGTAAATGGAATTCTGAATTGGCAACATTGACTCATATGAAAACCACACTGATCATCCTGACACTTGCTTTGCCGCATTGAAACTCAACAACTGAAGATTGATAGGTTCAAGAAAAGGTATTTCGCATAAAAAAACACCACTCAGGGGGAGTATGTTTCATTACTATGAAAGCAAATAACTGGTATTCTTCATTGAAAATAAATCTGAAAAATTTTTATTTGAACTTCTAATGAACTTAGTTCGTAGCATTTGCTGGACAAGCCACTAGTTGTATTAGAAAGTGAAGCACGTTATTACAAGATCTCTCAATTTGTTAGTGTGGGAACTACTGTATTAGGCTGGGATGTTTTAGGAATGCAGCAGAGATCCGGTCCGGTCGTGTTGCGACAATGCTGCATGTAAAGAGTGGTGCAAGCGTTACATATGTACGGTACATGTCGAATATCGTGAGAAACTGAATACTCAGATGTGGAGCGAGGCGAACTGGGCGACCTTCCTGCCATGAGCGCATCGAATCCGAGTTACGGCTCATTGCATATTTCCTTGTTTCGCCGTGCGAACTGAACATGTGTGTTTGTCGGCTACAATACACTGCTCTGTAAAAACCAATATATTCAGTGGCTCACGTAGAAATTGGTAAAGATGTGTAATAATTTACACGCAGGACGCTTTTTTAAGTTCTAGGATGAAGTCACAGAAAAGGACACGTTTAAATACAAATTCATCATCATCATCATCATCATCATCCTCCGACTCCGACTAAAACTACGTATTCTTACCGCCTGGATTTTAAACGTACTTTGAATATACATGTGACAGCCTACACCTTTTTTAAATATCAAATTTCTGTCATTCTTTACAAATATTCCCTCTTTTTTATTTATTTATTATTTTTTTTTGGAGGAGGAAGAGGAACCCCAAAGGCTTACGCTGCTCTGAAGCCTATTCTATGTATGTTACTTGTAGCCGAACGGCATTGACGTGTACTTAACCAGAGCTATGGTATGGATGATGATATGTGAATTAGTGATGGCGAAATGAGTCCGAGGTCCATCGTCAAGAGTTACCCAGCAATTTTGATTCAATTGGTTGAGGGAAAATTTCGGAATAAAACTCCAATCAGACAATTTGCCTCAACCTGAATTTGCACACTAGCCAGCTCGTTCCACGGTCAGATATGCTAACCGTTACATCACACAAGTGGAATATTATCCCTCTCATTTAAGTGTTTACTAGATGTATTTTTCTTAACATTTCACTTCTCCCTCGCGTCGTCTATTCATTTAAGTGCTATGTTTTCTTCTTTTTGAAGAAGAAAGTGCTTTTCTAAACATTCAGTATCACAATTATGTAATATACGTACAGTATATAGGCTTACTTACTTACTGGCTTTTAAGGAACCCGGAGGTTTATTACCGCCCTCACATAAGCTCACCATTGGTTTCTATCCTAATCAAGATTAATCCAGTCTCTATCATCATATCCAACCTCCCTCAAATCCATTTTAATATTATATTCTCATCTACGTCTCGGCCTCCCTAAAGGTCTTTTCCCCTCCGGCGTCCCAACTAACACTCTATATGCGTTTATGGATTCGCCCATACGTGCTACATGCCCTGCCCATCTCAAACGTCTGGATTTAATGTTCCTAATTATGTCAGGTGAAGAATACAATGCGTGCAGTTCTGTGTTGCGTAAATTTCTCCATTCTCTTGTAACTTCATCCCTCTTAGCCCCAAATATTTTCCTAAACACTTTATTCTCAAACACCCTTAACCTATGTTCCTCTCTCAAAGTGAGAGTCCGAGTTTCACAACCATAAAGAACAACCGGTAATATAACTGTTTTATAAATTCTAACTTTCAGATTTTTTGACAGCAGACTGGATGATAAAAGCTTCTCAACCGAATAATAACAGGCATTTCCCATATTTATTCTGTGTTTAATTTCCTCCCGAGTATCATTTATATTTGTTACTGTTGATCCAAGATATTTGAACTTCTCCACCTCTTCAAAAGATAAATTTCCAATTTTTATGTTTCCATTTCGTACAATATTCCCGTCACGAGACATAATCATATACTTTGTCTTTTCGGGAATTACTTCCAAACCTATCTCTTTACTTGCTTCAAGTAAAATTCCCGTGTTTTCCCTAATCGTTTGTGAATTTTCTCCTAACATATTTACGTCATCCGCATAGACAAGCAGCTGATGTAACCCGTTCAATTCCAAGCCCTCTCTGTTACTTCTTTCTTTAGACATCATCCTGATAGTGTTCTGTTTTCAAAATTGTCTCATAGTAATCTCTTTCTATTATCTAATATTATTTGAAATATATTAACATTCTATGTATTTTAGCTTAATTCTGCTACAGAGTTTATTTCAGTGTTTAATTAATAGTTCATAGTATTTTGTTGTTTAATTCGTAAATAACTCTTGTATACATGTAACTCTCATCTGAATCAAATTGTTGAATGCTTTGTAAGTTCATGCATATGTATATATACTTTTTGCTGGTTGAGTGGAAGAGAAGGCGTTACGGCCTTAACTCTGTCATCTAAAATAAATCATTATTATTATTATTATTATTATTATTATTATTATTATTATTATTATTATCATCATCATCCTGGACCTGTATATAGGCTACTTAGTTTATTTTATAAACACTTCATAGAGTATAGCCATAGTAATGTTACATACCTACATTAGTAATATTACCTTAATAGTGACAGTTTTCATTTTCAAATTCTGCTACGCAAGTGAAATTCCGAAAAGTGCACACGTCACTTCTAGTGCACATAGGCTCTTTTACTTTACTTTTCATAATCATTCTTATGATCAGGGTCCGGATTTTGATGACATATCTTATTTTTTCTTCATGCAGTATGCATTGCTCTCAAGTATTAAAATCCTGAACACGAACCTTCGGTTAGTTCTATTGTGCATTTTTCTTCATATTTTCTACTTCTGAAGTTTTAAGTCATTTTTTCAAATTTTCAGTCTTTTTTGGTCGTTGTTTTCGCATTTTCCTTCATTTTCTGTTCATTATCTATTTTTTTCCTCTAATTTGAAAATTATAAGTTATTATACAAGATGGGGCAGAATGAACTCATGATTTTGACTTATGCAATACCCGTCCGATAGTTGGGGTGGATTGAAGCTAGGCATGGCATAATATTGGTCAAGATATGTCATTTAAGGTTAGAGTATCAATAATTGTTTAGGTTTATATGGCAACGATTTCTGTTTTGTTACTAAAATCAACAAATCTGAATTATTTCAGTAAATGTATTGAGTAAACATTGCCTTGCTGATCAGCAGAACATCGGGAATTCAATATAGAAACATATTTTGAAAACAGAGACTCAGTGATAACAACACAGCCATTATTCAGGCGACATTTCAACGTTACAAGACATGGAAGTTGCTCTAAAAATCGCAGCTTCATCTAGACCTAACATGAACTCATATATATTCTCTGAACATCATGATAAACAACAAATGCATTCAGCACCCTTTTCTTCTAGACTGAAACAATACTTTAACGAAATTAATATGCCAATCCCTTCCATTTCTCAAAGAAATAAAAACACTGCCTATCCACCTTGGAGAATCATGTTACCTGAAATAAATCTGGATCTAACATATCATATTAAAACCGAAACGAACAATATTACGTATCAACAATTTTGCAGAGAACAATGGGATCAGTACCGTAATTACCGTCACATATACACAGATGGATCGCAGACTAACAAAGGATGTGGATGTGCTGTAGTTTACCCTGGTCACACGATGTTGTACACCTTGCCATCTCTTTATTCAGTTTTCACATGTGAGTTATACGCAATCAAAAAAGCTTTAGAATATATTCTGGAAACAGAGACTGATAAATCTTATCTTCTTCACACTGATTCTCAATCAAGTTTACAAGCTCTTCAAGATATATTCTCTACCAACGCACTAATTCAAGAAATACATCAGCTCCTTACTGACTTGATGAAACAAGGACGAAAAATAACTCTAATATGAATCCCTTCTCATCAGGCATCAGGGCATTCCTGGAAATGAAACTGTAGATGCCGCAGCATAAGAAGCTACACGACTTCAATTGCATTTTTTCACATCTATTCCTCATACAGACGCCATTAAATACATAACCAGAAAACTGCACAACCATTGACAAACATCATGGACAGAGTCATCATCCAGCAAACTTCACGAAATAGTATAGCATTCCAGAATTAAATATCCACTACAGAATTTTAAACGTCAAGGTCAAGTAATAATCACCAGATTGAGAGTTGGCCACACCAAAATTACACATTCTTATCTTCTAGACAGAATTCCTCCTCCAACATGCACCAATTACCACAGTAGGATCTCTGTACGCCATTTAATTTCTGAATGTCCACTATATCACCTTCATCGAGATCAATTCCATATACCAACAGACTTATCAACAGTTCTAAACAACCCATCATTCAGTTCAAACTTAATTAAATTTCTGAAAGCTATCAACATTTACAAATGTATCTAAATGACTATTACACTTTTAGTACGTCACACTACTTTCGACCAATAAAACGGTTCGAAAGGACGTCTTTCAACCAATCATGGCTGCTTATCGCACAATTTTATTGCGTCCCTAGCATTTGTTTAATTTTATCGCGTTCCTAGCATTTGTTTATTTTTATCACTACCCTAGCATTTGTTTCTTTGTTTGCCAACATTTCAAACTGCACTGGTCTGGACGTCAAAAAACAGAAAATTACAAACCACTCCAAGCAGATGCACAGCACTTTCAAATATGACTCGCATTGGCATTCAAGAACAAGAATTAATAAAGATCACTGGTCATATATGAAGAGCACCATTCGGAAATCCTGAATAAGTTGAGGGATACACCATGTACATCAACGAGCTCACTTCTTTTACGCACACGTCCAATATAACATCAACTGAACCACCAGCCACTAAAACATTCAAATTTGAAAATTGTACTTTCAATAATTGTTTCTTTTAAAATTATTCATGTTTATTTTTTATTTCATCATCGTTAATTAAAAGTTTCTTGTTTATTTCATCATCCCTAATTAAAACTTTTCTAACACTCGTTTATATTATTTAGGTTATGTTATAGCTTCTGCTATATGATATTATGGATAGTCACGTATCAGAGATTGTTTAATACTAAGATTTATTGAAAATCATCTGTCAAGTGACGTTGATTACTGGGATCCGGATGATTGAAGTGAAATGCAAATGTTTTAATAAAAATGAAACTGAATCAACAAAGCCTTCTTGACTAGTAACCGTCCACAGAGTTCAATGAAGATTCCATAGTTGGCACAACTGATATCAAGACAAGCGCTAATAACAACACACTACTGCCATCTACTAGCGTAATATTTATAAGGTTGAGATGATACAAATTTGAAGACAGTTGTGTATTTTCGTAAGTCAATATTTTCTTGTATTGGAGTACTTCGTTACTTCTAATCTTTATATACTTTCTTCTAATCGTGTAATAGTCAGTTAAATCCCACTCGAGTTTTGATTTTCTCTAGATAAATCAAAACCTCTAGTGAGATTACTGTCGATTATTGTAATACAGTAAACTCTATGTAAACTGTAAGAATTGTTTATATTGTCGCGATATGACTTCCTAAGTAAAAGCGACATAAAATAAATACATTAAAAAAAAAGACATGGAAGAGTACCGGATCGCAGCACAATAATCTTTCCATTGTTACTTCGTCGTAATACTGACATCGCCAGAATTTAGTATCAACACGATGGAGAGACATACACGGCTCGGAATTCGATGGAACCGTGTTTGGATACAGGATCATTTCCCGTTTGGTTATATCTCTTGGTCAACTCGTTCACCTGATTTGACTGCTTGTAATTTTTTTTTGTGGGATAATGTGAATAGCAAAGTGTATGAAACTCGTCCAGCAGATTTAAGAATCCTTTAGCAGAGAATTAGGGAACAAATTGATTAAATTCCTCCACGCATGGTACTGCGCATCATGGAAAATATCATGACTCTGGTGAGGGAGTGCACCAATGTCAATGGACGACACCTGGCGGGCGTTATTTTCAAGAAATAACTTTGAATTTGTGTTCTGGAAATTGGCAAACTTGTACCTCCTGATCGGTAGGTCTTTCAATAAATTATACTGGCAGGTTATTGATTAGCAAAGATTTCAAAATCATGAGTTCATTTTGCCTCAACGTACATAACTTATTTAAGGGATTAGGTATAGCTTAAGCAGTAAAATGTTCGGAAATATTCAACATTTTTTTCTTCTATTACTGTATCTTGTACAAAAATGAAAATTGGTATGTGTAAAACACTGTCCTTCTGTGATACGAAAAACATATTTTTGTGATTTAAAAAAATTATTTATATACTTGTACTTGCTATTTGGGTAAAGGAAATTGTACCAGAACAATGGAAGGAGTCCATAATTGTACCTATTTTTAAAAAGGGGGACAAAACTAACTGTGGTAACTTTCGAGGAATATCACTTTTGTTGACGTCGTACAAATTTTGCCCAATATCCTTTTGAGAAGATTAACTCCGTACGTAGATGAAATTATTGGGGATCATCAGTGCGGTTTTCGGCGTAATAGATCGACTATTGATCAGATTTTTTGTATTCGACAGATAATGGAGAAAAAATGGGAGTATAAGGGTACAGTACATCAGTTATTCATAGACTTCAAAAAGGCATATGACTCGGTTAAGAGGGAAGTATTATATGATATTCTTATTGAATTTGGTATTCCGAAGAAACTAGTTCGATTAATTAAAATGTGTCTCAGTGAAACATACAGCAGAGTCCGTATAGGTCAGTTTCTATCTGATGCTTTTCCAATTCACTGCGGGCTAAAGCAGGGAGATGCACTATCACCTTTACATTTTAACTTCGCTTTAGAATATACCATTAGGAAAGTTCAGGATAACAGGCAGGGTTTGGAATTGAACGGGTTACATCAGCTTCTTGTCTATGCGGATGACGTGAATATGTTAGGAGAAAATACACAAACGATTAGGGAAAACACGGAAATTTTACTTGAAGCAAGTAAAGCGATCGGTTTGGAAGTAAATCCCGAAAAGACAAAGTATATAATTATGTCTCGTGACCAGAATATTGTACGAAATGGAAATATAAAAATAGGAGATTTATCCTTCGAAGAGGTGGAAAAATTGAAATATCTTGGAGCAACAGTAACAAATATAAATGACACTCGGGAGGAAATTAAACGCAGAATAAATATGGGAAATACGTGTTATTATTCGGTTGAGAAGCTCTTATCATCCAGTCTGCTGTCCAAAAATCTGAAAGTTAGAATTTATAAAACAGTTATATTACCGGTTCTTCTGTATGGTTGTGTAACTTGAACTCTCACTTAGAGAGAGGAACATAGGTTAAGGGTGTTTGAGAATAAGGTGCTTAGGAAAATATTTGGAGCTAAGAGGGATGAAGTTACAGGAGAATGGAGAAAGTTACACAACACAGAACTGCACGCATTGTATTCTTCACCTGACATAATTAGGAACATTAAATCCAGACATTTGAGATGGGCAGGGCTTCTTGCAGGTATGTGCGAATCCAGAAATGCATATAGAGTGTTAGTTGGGAGGCCGGAGGGCAAAAGACCTTTGGGGAGGCCGAGACGTAGATGGGAAGATAATATTAAAATGGATTTGAGGGCGGTGGTATATGATGATAGAGACTGGATTGATCTTGATCAGGATAGGGACAATGGCGGGCTTATGCGAGGGTGGCAATGAACGGCAGGGTTCCTTAAAAGCAAGCAAGCAAGGAAGTGAGTGAGTGAGTGAGTGAGTGAGTGAGTGAGTGAGTGAGTGAGTGAGTGAGTGAGTGAGTGAGTGAGTGAGTGAGTGAGTGAGTGAGTGAGTGAGTGAGTGAGTGAGTGAGTAAAGCTGTTCACTGTGCAGTGATGAAGCGTTTCCATCATACCTCATAAACTTGTAAACTTTTCATGTTCTCTCTCTTTTCTATTATTGATGAAACTCATGTTTACAATATCATGCTGTTTCAACTGCATTCGTTAATAAATAATATTTTTTTTAATGTCTTAGAAGAAAATACTGATATTTGACCATTTTTTAAATGAATTTATTTTTTATCAGAATCTATCAAAGACAGAGAAGTGATTTTGCATCGTATTTTAGATATGACATTCATAAATTCACAGAAAATATTTCACGACAGAATGTTGGATAGTTTTTGAGTAACGTGGGAAACGCTTCATCACTGCACAGTGAACTGAATTTTGAAAAAAAAAAAAAAAAAAATGTAAATATTTTTTTTTAATCGTAAAAATATTTTTTCATATAGCAGGAGGACAGTGTTTTATACATACCAATTTGCATTATTGTACAAGATACAGTAATGGAGGAAAAGAATTGTTGAATATTTATAAAATTTTACTGCTGTAAGCTGTACTAACCCCTTAAATTTATTTACTGCTGCTAATCATTAATGTACATGACGTATCTCGGGCACTTATCACATGAATTGACTTATTTGTATGATTGTGATATTCTCTAGAATTATAATTCCTGACTGTAACACATTGTATATCCCTTCCTGAGCACTGAATAGTCGTAAAGTTGTATGCCGTCTTTTACAGTAGAGTAAGCAGCTTAAGAAAAAGGTATCTTCAAACTCATGAGTTACCGTGCTGATTTCGTGACACCACTGATGTAGACTCTAAAGGAGTTCGAAGGCGGTACGTAGGGGTACCTGTAGTGAGGGAAGCTTAATGCCTATTCACACGGGGATAGCTTACAGGAGTCAAATGCTTGAAGAAAGTCGACTTTCCTTCGACTTTCCCCGTGTGATATGGTCGAGACAGTCAAGTTGTGACTTGGCGGTCAAGCAGAATTGAGTTGACGACTCGTCACCTTGTGTGTCCACTTTCCCGTCACGTGATCGACTTGACTCCATCACTTTCCTCGTGTGAATGCTAACTTGTAGCAAGTAGCAAGAAGATATTGTGGTTAGTATGCGTGTATGGTTCGTTTAAATTAATAGCTAATTAATTTAGGTATCGAATTTGAGATTAATTTGACTTTCACACTCCACATTTTAACAATTACCAATTCTGCTTAGACATTACTTGAATCTGTAATTCGAAATTATTCAAGCAAACCCATGTTGTTAGTTTATGCCTACACCTGGTTAGAAGCAAGTGGAATATGATACTATAATATTATTTGGATTTCTCGTTGCAAAAATAACGTTCATTCTATCGAGATGATACAGAATAAATTCCTTAGGTTCCTATATTACAAGATATTCAAAATAGGCCTACCTTGTCCATTCCAGATCCCAGATTATTGATATGAATTTTTGGCTTCCATACGCTGAAGAACGACTTACTCGATATTTCTGAGAAAAATATGAACAAAAATAATACTGATTCTTTTGAAATTCTCAAACTAATTCCATTTCATATCCCTCCAAATATATAGGCCTATAGAATAAATTTGGTATTTAATCTCTCTAGATCGAGACAAATGTCAAAACTTTTTCCTTGTTTTGACTCTGCAATTTATTACCTTTATCGATTTATTAAATTTCTGATTTTTTAATCATAATAAGCAACATATCTTTAATGTTTTCATTTCTTTTATTTTTATTGCTAATGAGTTGCATATATTAGTACCTATTTTATAACTGCTGTCCATGTGAATCATGATCAATAATTATAAATTAAATTTATGTGAAGAAGGTGTTTTGATGGGCATCTAGCCTGTGTACCTACTTTCCTGCAAGCCATAATAAATAAATAAAAATAAATAGCCTATATAGACCCTATTTTGAAAAGTGCATGAGATGTACGAACTTCCGTGGAATATACGGCAATAAACTTCAATAATAATAATAATAATAATAATAATAATAATAATAATAATAATAATAATAACAATAATAACAATAACAATAATAGTAACAATAATAATAATAATAATAATAATAATAATAATTAAAAAGGGCAGTTATTTCAGAAACTTGTTACAAAACGTAAGGAACAAGGTGTCCAAAACATTAATGTAGAATTGGTTCGCAAAAAGGTAAAAAAGAACTGAAAACATTGTACCTTTAAGCATACATTGAGCGTGCTTTTTTACGTATGGAACATGGTTTCAAGTTTAGTATCTCCGTGTGATCACAAATGTGAATTCAAGTTTAGAGGCTTCAAGCACTTGACTCCTGTAAACTATCCCCGTGTGAATCAGGCTTTAGAGTATGCACACCATTCCATCCCGGCTAATACAATGGTTCCATCTCAGCGGCCTACGTGCGAAAACTGTCCCATTTTGTATCCTCCCCTAAAGGGCGACTAATAGATAGATAGGAGCCACCACGATTTAGAACCATCGTTTTCCTTTAATGTTACGGGTAAATACGAAATCATATGGTGAATACACGTAAATACTCTATATCGGACTGAAGTTACAAATCTTCCCTATAGTCTTTAGCAGAAGCATCGTTTTCCTTTAATGTTACGGGTAAATACGAAATCATATGAGGAATACACGTAAATACTCTATATCGGACTGAAGTTACAAATCTTCTCTATAGTCTTTAGCAGAAGCATCGTTTTCCTTTAATGTTACGGGTAAATACGAAATCATATGAGGAATACACGTAAATACTCTATATCGGACTGAAGTTACAAATCTTCCCTATAGTCTTTAGCAGAAGCATCGTTTTCCTTTAATGTTACGGGTAAATACGAAATCATATGAGGAATACACGTAAATACTCTATATCGGACTGAAGTTACAAATCTTCTCTATAGTCTTTAGCAGAAGCATCGTTTTCCTTTAATGTTACGGGTAAATACGAAATCATATGAGGAATACACGTAAATACTCTATATCGGACTGAAGTTACAAATCTTCCCTATAGTCTTTAGCAGAAGCATCGTTTTCCTTTAATGTTACGGGTAAATACGAAATCATATGAGGAAAACACGTAAATACTCTATATCGAACTGAAGTTACAAATCTTCCCTATAGTCTTTAGCAGAAGCATCGTTTTCCTTTAATGTTACGGGTAAATACGAAATCATATGAGGAATACACGTAAATACTCTATATCGAACTGAAGTTACAAATCTTCCCTATAGTCTTTAGCAGAAGCATCGTTTTCCTTTAATGTTACGGGTAAATACGAAATCATATGAGGAAAACACGTAAATACTCTATATCGAACTGAAGTTACAAATCTTCCCTATAGTCTTTAGCAGAAGCATCGTTTTCCTTTAATGTTACGGGTAAATACGAAATCATATGAGGAAAACACGTAAATACTCTATATCGAACTGAAGTTACAAATCTTCCCTATAGTCTTTAGCAGAAGCATCGTTTTCCTTTAATGTTACGGGTAAATACGAAATCATATGAGGAATACACGTAAATACTCTATATCGAACTGAAGTTACAACTCTTCTCTATAGTCTTTAGCAGAAACATCGTTTTCCTTTGATGTTACGGGTAAATACGAAATCATATGAGGAATACACGTAAATACTCTATATCGAACTGAAGTTACAAATCTTCCCTATATTCTTAAGCAGAAGCATCGTTTTCCTTTAATGTTACGGGTAAATACGAAATCATATGAGGAATACACGTAAATACTCTATATCGAACTGAAGCTACAAATCTTCCCTATAGTCTTTAGCAGAAGCATCGTTTTCCTTTAATGTTACGGGTAAATACGAAATCATATGAGGAATACACGTAAATACTCTATATCGGACTGAAGTTACAAATCTTCTCTATAGTCTTTAGCAGAAGCATCGTTTTCCTTTAATGTTACGGGTAAATACGAAATCATATGAGGAATACACGTAAATACTCTATATCGGACTGAAGTTACAAATCTTCTCTATAGTCTTTAGCAGAAGCATCGTTTTCCTTTGATGTTACGGGTAAATACGAAATCATATGAGGAATACACGTAAATACTCTATATCGGACTGAAGTTACAAATCTTCTCTATAGTCTTTAGCAGAAGCATCGTTTTCCTTTGATGTTACGGGTAAATACGAAATCATATGAGGAATACACGTAAATACTCTATATCGAACTGAAGTTACAAATCTTCCCTATATTCTTAAGCAGAAGCATCGTTTTCCTTTAATGTTACGGGTAAATACGAAATCATATGAGGAATACACGTAAATACTCTATATCGAACTGAAGTTACAAAACTTCCCTATAGTCTTTAGCAGAAGCATCGTTTTCCTTTAATGTTACGGGTAAATACGAAATCATATGAGGAATACACGTAAATACTCTATATCGGACTGAAGTTACAAATCTTCCCTATAGTCTTTAGCAGAAGCATCGTTTTCCTTTAATGTTACGGGTAAATACGAAATCATATGAGGAATACACGTAAATACTCTATATCGAACTGAAGCTACAAATCTTCCCTACAGTCTTTAGCAGAAGCAAATTTTCCTTTAATGTTACGGGTAAATACGAAATCATAGGAGGAATACACGTAAATACTCTATATCGAACTGAAGTTAAAAATCTTCCCTATAGTCTTTAGCAGAAGCATCGTTTTCCTTTAATGTTACGGGTAAATACGAAATCATACGAGGAATACACGTAAATACTCTATATCGAACTGAAGTTAAAAATCTTCCCTATAGTCTTTAGCAGAAGCATCGTTTTCCTTTAATGTTACGGGTAAATACGAAATCATAGGAGGAATACACGTAAATACTCTATATCGAACTGAAGTTAAAAATCTTCCCTATAGTCTTTAGCAGAAGCATCGTTTTCCTTTAATGTTACTGGTAAATAAAGTCACACGGAGTTAGTGTGCACTCGAAGTTGGTTGCTTGACGGTTGTCAGCCCACTTTGAGGTCTGTGGATATAGAAGGAAAAAATTGGATCGGTGTCGCTTAGAGTTCCCGAGTAGCTCAGTGGTAGAGCGTTGGTACGTTAAACCAAAGGTCCCGGGTTCGATACCCGGCTCCGGAACAATTTTTCCCTCGAAATTATTCAAATCAACTTTACAGGGAATTATACCTGAAATCTTGATTTGCATAGTACTGTTTCATCTTAACCAGCGCAGACTGGCTTCCGTGAATGCAAGTCACTCTACCTTATAATACGAGCAAACAGGCAGGCATTCTTGGGTCCCGCCTGGACTGAACCTATAAAACCCGGGTTCAATGGGTTCAGGCTAAAAGTTAACTTGCTTTGTAGAGTCACCGGAACCCAAGCCTGACGGCAACCGGGTATGGGCGTGAGTCTTGTGTGATTTGCCGGTCTCTACTGGTTATTCACTTTAAGGATAGGAACCTGGTGTCCCTGACGAGTCACTTTTATTTTACGTGATGCCGAAGTTGGCATAGCGTTCCCTGGGGGATAGGCATAAGTGCTTTGAAATGAAAGAGACAACAATACGTACACAGTAGGCTACTCTTTAGCATCTCATAATGGTATGGGGTTCAAAGCACAAGATGTCTACTTTGGTTAAGAAGAGAAGACACAAGATTGAAGTTCAGTTTTATTCAAATTTACATTTATTTAACGTAACTCTCAGAAGGTGTTCAAAGTGTCCGCCGTTGCCCTGACGACACAATTACATTCTTGGGACCAAGGACAGTTGGACATCATGTGCGTTATTGTGAACTTCGTCTTCAGCAGCGGTAATTAGTGCCACTAGGTATTTCTCAGTGTCTACCAGGTTCTGATGTACAGCTGTCAAAAAAAAAAGTGGCCGCACTCGTGAACAGCGAATATTTTCAAAGTCCACTTCGGGTCGCGGCAATGTTACACGATGCATGTGCTTGTACAAGCAGTTACGTAAATATGAAAGTGTTTCATATCTGTGCCTCGTAGACCAGCGGTAGAGTGCTTGTTTAATGATTCAAAGGTTGTGGGTTCGGGCATTCCTCAAGTTTTCATTTTATTTTTTAATCGTTCTTTAGCGATGTAAATTATATTCAAATTATCATTTATATTCAGTTATCGTTCTTGATGGATATCACGTTATTTATATTTTGTTATCGTTCTTTAGAGATATGAATAAAATTCAAGTCATCATTTGTATTCTGTTATCGTTTTATAATGATATTAATAATAATTATTATTATTGTATCTCCAATGGAGGTCAGCCCTATTTTACATATGTATGTTAGGGCTATAGTTTTATACACAAAAAAGATAAGCATAAAGAGAAATGGAAAAGAAAATTAAATTAGCTTACGCGATGTAAACAAAACATAAACTATCCGTAAATTAGGCATTGCGATTGCAAACCAAATATCAGGTATCAATTTGAAACATACAAAAACATTAACAACACACATACGTAACACTTCTATAACACAAATATGCAGCTTACCATACCATACATCATAAATTAATACACAATAGTCACACAAACACAATCAAACTATAATTACGACATTGCGACATCAAGCATCTCATAACTGACTCACATACATAACAAATCAAGCATCCGTTACAACACATACACTTCAACATAGTAACCACACTTTTAAAAGTTACAAATTTGGCTCCAAAAAGAATAAATAGGACACTGTTACTAATTACTATTCTTCTACAATTTCTTAAATGCCTATGTAATAAATCTGTGAAATTCCGATATGATTAATATTCACGATTTTTATATTCTATTATCGTTCTTTAGCGATATAAATAATATTCAAGTTATCTTATTTTAAATTCTGTTTTCCTCCATTAGCATTATAAAATAATATTCAAGATATTTATATTGTTATTGTACTTTCGCAATATGAATTTTATGTAAGTAATTATTATAACACAAATAACCATCTTTCTTTGAAAAATAGGTTATTTTATTTAGATAATTAAATACGTATTATATAATATCTTATATTAATGAAACAAACCGATACTTATCATTTATATTCTGTTATCGATCCTTAGTGATACTGTATAAATGATATTCAAGTTATTTAAATTGTAATCGTTCTTTAGCGATATAAATAACATAAATTTAATATTAGGTTTGGAAAAATCCAGTTGCATAATACTGGTGTTAGTTTTTCTTTTTGTATTATTACATTACACTATCTTGAACCATAATAAAATGAAAAGGAGTAACGAGGAATTGAACCCGAGACGTTGACATCTAAATTCCGACGTTCGTCCTCTGAGCTACGAGGGCAAAAGTGTGGAAATATTTTCGGAAAAATTGGCCCAGTCACACTCTAAGATTTTCTATTGATTCGTAGAAGCTAGTCCAGGATGCGGGGGGCAAAGGCTAATTGAGATTTCCCGGTCTCTGATCGGGTCAAACATCCTGACAGAATTAATATTTAACCCTTGCCGTGACTTTCGGTGAAGTCCGGATGGCCCAATTAGTCAAATCCACTCTCCTCATCTCCACGCTTGGGCCCCCTGGAATTTAATAAGATGCGAAAGAGATAGTGGTGTGCGGAAAGCAACGGGATGTTACCGCATTTAGGCCTATCCTTCCCAAGAAAAACTGCAATCGTGAACAAAGGAAGCTTTTAATAGAAGAAGAAGGATCTTCTGCGGACCTCTGCAAAAAGAACTAAGGAAGAGACTAGTGAAGTGCTTTGTGTGGAGTGTGGCATTGTATGGGGAAAGAACATGGACATTACGACGAAATGAAGAGAAACGAATTGAAGCATTTGAAATGTGGATGTGGAGAAGAACGGTGCGTGTGAAGTGGACAGACAGAATAAGAAATAAAATTGTGTTTGAAAAAGTGAGTGAAGAAAGAATGATGCTGAAAGAGATTAGAAAGAGAAAAAGGAATTGGTTGGGTCTCTGGTTGAAAAGAATAATAGACGACATTAGGATATGTGGATCATATGCGGAGACTAAGAGGAAGGCAGAAAATAGGAAAGATTGGAGATTGCTGGGTTTGCAATGAAAGATCTGCCCATGGACAGAACACTTATGTATGTATGTTCAGAATGCCTGGAATATCGTTCTAAGAACAGACGCTATTTGCAAAGACTTGTCAATTCCATGCCCACTCGACTGCAAGATGATCGAGATAAGAGGAAAATAGACTAAATATTGAATTGTGGCTTTTTGTTTTGTTTTTTGAACGCTTAATTGTTTGAATGCTTTAAGGCCGACGCCAGTAAATTTGTTTTGTTTATGCCACGAAAGATATTTTTATTGAAAATAAAATCTTTTTTCTTTCCATTTGCAGCCACAATATCATAATGATAAAGTCATGGCATAATATATTAATGAACCTGATGTTAATTACTAAAATAATCGTAAAGAGAAAGGAGCCATTATGTCTAGTTTGTCTCTCTCAAAAACAGAACCAAAAAGAACATAAAAAGCACGAGGTTGTAGTTGAACGCAGGACCTCATGAATAAGAGGCCTGAACGCTACCATTACGCTATCGAATAACACATAGAATACTTCAATTATAACTGTAGATATCAGGCAACGTGGTCCAACAACATGTAACATCGCCTGTCTCCGAATTGTAGCGAAGATACCCGAAGGGAACTTTGTTTCAGGAGAGCGGCCACTTTTTCTTTTGACAGCTGTACAAACGTCTTCATGTGTGTCCACAAATAAAAATCAAGAGACTTGAGATAATGAGATCAGGTGACCGTGCTGACCAATGAATTGGTCCACCACGACATGTACTTCGTCGAGATGAGAAATCCAACATTAACTGGAGTGGAGTCAGCAGATACAATACTTAGCACTACGCAATCTAAAGGTAGCGTAGCAGTGTAAATAAATTAAAGGTACACTTTTCAATGCCGGCTACATAACTTCTAGGCGGATTGACAGCTTGTTGAATGGGTCATCGCCAACCATGTTCCTATGCAAAACAATCTCTGCACAACCTATCATCCCTAAAAAATTCAATACTTATTTCTGAAACATTCTATATATATAAGAAAAGAATATATATATATATATATATATATATATATATATTCATAGTTTTCTGCCTAAGTACAGGCCTTTCACTGCAAACCCAGCATTCTCAAAACTTTCCTATTTCTGCCTTCCTTTTAGTCTCCGCATATGATCCGTATATCTTAATGTCATCTATCATCTGATAACTTCTTCTGCCCAAACTCTTCTCCCATTCACCAACTCCTTCCAGTGCATCCTTCAGTATGCAGTATCTTCTCAGACAGTGACAAACCCAATTCCTCCTCTTCTTTCTGATCAGTTTCAACATCATTCTTTCTTCACTCACTCTTTCTAGCACAGCTTCGTTTCTTATTCTGTCTGTCTACTTCACACGCTCCATTGTTCTCCATATCCACATTTAAAATGCTTCTAGTCTCTTCTCTTCACTTCGCCGTAACGTCCATGTCTCTGCTCCATACAAGCTTAATCAAATTTCAGTTTATTCCTAATATCAATTCCGGTTTCTTTCACAACAGACGAAATCCTTTCAATGTGAAGTTTGAAATTTGAACCCTGAATGCAAAAGAACGCTTCATGGATCCTTCATTACCGAAGGTTTTAAATATGTAGAGGTAATTTTCAGGAACAGAATCAAATTGTTTTTCCTCATACCTGACAAGATATTTTCAATGACATGAAATTGTTCAGAAAGTCAGTCGTCGTCAATTGTTACATTATAATTACCTATGTATTTAATGATTATTAATATGGTGGTTGGTTTCTAATGCCAGGCGTTTGACAAAGTCATTTGACCTCTTGCACTCCAATATTTTTCAAAGATATTATCATGGCCAGCCACTGAAGCACAGATTTTGAGGTGTTCCGAATCCATTTCTTGGTTTGAGTTGCACAATAGGCAGTTAGGGGACTGATATATTCCAATTCCACGTAGGTGTTTGGCCAAACAATCATGGCCTGTTGCCAATCTAAATGCAGTTACAGACGATTTTCGTGATAAATCGGGAATTAACTGTGGATTATGATGCAGAGAGTTCCAATTTCTTCCCTTGAGATTGTGTTATCAAATTTTGTTTGTTGAAGTCTAAGTATGTAGATTTAATAAATCTTTTCACAGAGTAATACGTAGATTTAGTAACAGGTCTGTAAGTAGCAGTGCTGCCCTCCTTTTCTAAAGCATCCGCATTCTCGTTTCCCAGGATTCCACAATGGGATGATATCCATTGGAAAACAATTATTTTATTGAGTGATATTAATTGAGAGAGCATTTTAGTTATTTCTGCTGTGTGAGATGAAGGTGTGTGTTTAGAGACTATTGATAGAATAGCTGCTTTGGAGTCTGACAATATAACTGCATTCTTTAATTTATTTACGTGGCATAGAAGATTTCTGAGACTTTCACTTATTGCAATGATTTCACCATCAAAACTTGTTGTTCCATGCCCAAGAGATCTATAAAGTGAGAAGAGACAACACGTAACACCTGCACCGGCACCTTGTTCTCTGGAGATCAAGGATCCGTCGGTGTATAAATGAAGTCAGTTTTGTGGAGGGTACCTAATATTAAATGTCTCTAAAGACAATTGTTTTAGTATTTCAGTGTTTACTTCTGATTTCAGTATTTCTTCTGTTAAATTTAGATTATATTCTATATTTAATAGAGTCAAAGGATTTGCTATAATTTGTAAGCTTTCTTTTAAATTCGGGATATTGATTTTCTGTTTTAATACTTGAACAATGGATATGAAACTTTTTTGAGTTTTCAATCTACACAGAGGACTATATGATGATTATTAATATTAAATTCTACTATTGGACAAATTCTCTTAGCGAATTTATTTGAATTGAATTGAATTGAAAGATGAGAATTGGGAGGAGAAATTTAAAAGGTACGCAAAACGCGTCCTTGCAAGGGGTTTGGGGCTGAAAGAAACTAAATATGTGAGCTCCAAGAATGCGTGATTATCTATATGGACTATTTATTTACACTTTATATATATACATATAAACTGCTGTTGAGTGCTTATATTGTCAAACTGACATTAGTTCAGAGCAGGTAATAACAACAATCTTTCAGTAATGAATTAAGGCAGGCAACCTAAGACCCCAACACGATACTAGTTTGAGAGAAAAATTCTACCTATTCATTCTGTAATAAGATCTTGCTTTCAAGTTTACCGCAGTGTTAACATAATTACGATCTTACAATAGAGCAGTAATTGGCGATACTGGATCAGGTTAACACACTTTCATCTGCCATATTTCCAACTGGAAGGTTATATCGACGACCCAGTTCAAAAGGGACAGAACTTCAAATTTGAAGTTCAGAAAAACTTTAATTTTAAAGCTTCATGTTACTGTGAAAAATCCAATTATAGAATATAAAAACTTCATTGAGAAAATTTAGAGTAATTTCAACGACCCTATAATTTTTCACAGCACCATGAAGCTTTAAAATGCAGGTTTCTCAAATCTTTAAGTTTTGAGTTTTTTTCCCCCCCTTCTCAACTGACCCGTTTATATATACTTACTTACAAATGTCTTTTAAGGAACCCACAGGTTCATTGCCGCCCTCACATAAGCCCGCCATCGGTCCCTATCCTGTGCAAGATTAATCCACTTTCTATCATCATATCCCACCTCCCTCAAAACCATTTTAATATTATCCTCCCATCTACAGCTCGGCCTCCCGAAAGGTCTTTTTCCCTGCGGTCTCCCAACTAATATTCTATATGCATTTTTGATTCGCCCATACGTGCTACATGCCCTGCCCATCTGAAACGTCTGGATTTAATATTCCTAATTATGTTAGGTGAAAAATACAATGCGTGAAGTTCTGCGTTGTGTAACTTTCTCCATTCTCCTGTAACTTCATCCCTCTTAACCCCAAATATTTTCCTAAGCACCTTATTCTCAAACACCCTTAATCTCTATTTCTCTCTCAACGTGAAAGTTTCACAACCATACAGAACAATCGGTAATACTATAACTGTTTCATAAATTCTAACTTTCAGATTTTTTGACAGCAGACTAAATGACAAAAGCTTGTGAACTGAATAATAACAGGCATTTCCCATATTTATTCTGCGTTAAATTTCCTCCCGAGTGTCATTTATATTTGTTACTGTTGCTCCAAGATATTTGAATTTCTCCACCTCTTCGAAGGATAAATCTCCAATTTTTATAGTTCCATTTGGTACAATATTCTGGTCACGAGACATAATCATATACTTTGTTTTTTCGGGATTTACTTCCAAACGTATCTCTTTACTTACATCAAGTTAAATTTCCGTGTTTTCCCTAATCGTTTGTGGATTTTCTCCTAACATATTCACGTCATCCACTTAGACAAGAAGTTGATCCTCAATATTTTTTTCTTTCTATCACAAAATCTGATATATTTCATAAAACCTATTTCCATATTTAAATTAATTAATTGAAAATATTAAGGTTAAAATTATTTGTATTACAATAAGCAGGATAAACCATGACTGATTGCACTTGAATTTAATCCATAGCCATAATCAATGATATTCAAAATACTCATTACGTCACATTGTTTTCCTTAAAATGTAGAGACACGACTCACGAGTGTGTTGTCCACATAGATATTTCATTATGGCAAGCACTTTTACAAAACAAAATTATCAACCTTGTCTTGGTTCGCTTCTAGTACTACGAAAAGTGCTCGTAATCCTACTACTATTATCTCGAGTACAATGAAGATCAATGAGTAAACTGTGAAGTTTAAGATATGAACTGGCGAAGGGATAGTACCAACTATTGAATTATACACTTATATGTGTGTTAAAATGTTTAAGTTAGGGTATATTAAGATATAATTTCAAATTTCAAATTTATTTCAAATTTATTTATTTCAAATATACAGAATAAAGAAATATAATTACAAAACAAACAAAGAGAAATACAAATAAAATAATACAAGCAATATAAAAAGAAGATACAGTAGTATTAACAAAATATAATGTATTCTCTATGTACCAATTACTTATTAACAGGGAAAGGATTTATATGTAAATACATATTTACTTATAAAGCTAATATAATTTATATTTTGCATTATCTTTATGTTTCACAATGTGTAGGGTTGAAAAATCCTACTTTTATTTTCCATATTTTTCCATATTTTAGAGTTTAGTACATATTTTCGTTAATTTCCATATATTTTCCATATTTCATATAAAACAGTCCATATTATATTAGGTTTAACAATAAAACAAAACAAAATTCCATTAACTTTTAAAAATACATTTCAACAATAGAGATTTAAACACATGTTCAGTAATCCCTTTAACATCAGAGTTATTTGAAAATTAGCAGTCCTATCAACAATGGGAAAGTAAGTTACAAAACTGTATTAATTTAATTTAAAATTTTTAACAGACTTCAGTTGTGCAGCTCAACAGTTAAATGCCAGTCAGAGTACACATAGGTTCAGTTTTGTAAATCATACTATAAAGACGGTAAATATGCCAAAAGTACGTCATTCAGTCAATTTAAAATCAAAACTAACAAGTTACATTTCAGAATTTAAAGAAGATGGTTTATCAACTGACAATAAAATATTATTTTGTAATTTGTGTCAGTGTGCAGTATCATCTACACAAAAGTTCCTGGTGCAACAACACATTACAACTAGTAAACATCAGGCCAACAAACAACTAAATTCCAAGCAGAGACAATTGTTTTTAACACAACCAACAACATCGAATGTAAGATCTGAGTTTAACATCGACCTGTGCCGTTCTCTCATCTCTGCTGATATTCCTCTCTACAAACTAAAGAATAAGGTCTTCAGGGAATTCCTTGAAAAATATACTCAACATACAATCCCGGATGAATCAACACTTAGGAAGACGTATGCTCCATCCATCTACGATGAGACAATACAGAAGATAAGAGATGAAATTAAAGATAGTTCAATTTGGGTTTCCATTGATGAGACTCCCGACAAAGAAGGTAGACTTGTTGGTAATGTAGTTATCGGTTTGTTAAGTGAACAATATTCTGAACGAATTCTTTTACATTGTCATGTTCTAGAAAAGTGCAATAACAAAACTATAGTTAAACTGTTCAACGAAGCTATGGGTATCCTGTGGCCAAAGGGTATTATGTACGATAATGTGTTATTCTTTATTAGCGATGCTGCCCCTTATATGGTCAAAGCTGGACAAGCATTATCTGTTGTATATCCTAAATTGACTCATTTTACTTGTGTGGCGCATGCATTTCATCGTGTGGCAGAAGTGGTCAGAGACAATTTCCCTAAAGTAGATTTGTTGATTTCATCAGTGAAAAAAGTATTTCTCAAAGCTCCCAGTAGAGTTAACGTGTTGAAAGAAATGTACCCTGAAATTCCATTGCCACCAAAGCCAATTTTAACTAGATGGGGTACATGGCTAGAAGCAGTTGAATATTATGCCGAACATATAGACTCTATTAACAATGTTCTCCTTGCATTGGACTCTGAAGATGCAGTCTCAATTGATACTGCGAAAACAGTTACCTGTGACATAAGTGTGAAGAATGACTTAGCTCACATTCAGCATACATTTTCATGCATCATAAAAACGCTCAAAAGTCTCCAAAATAGGCACCTTTCACTATCTGAAAGTTTTGAAATTATAAATAGTACTGTGGAACAACTGAATCGTGGTAGAGGTAAAGTTGCAGATGCAGTAAGAGCTAAGGTGGACACTGTACTTTCAAAAAACCCTGGATATGAAGAACTACAAAAGGTTGTTGCTGTGATGAGTGGTGAATCAACAGTGAAGATTAACTTGGACTTATCCCCAGCAGACATTGTGAAATTGAATTATGTACCAGTTACTTCTTGTGACGTCGAACGCTCTTTTAGTCAGTATAAATCTATCCTCAGAGACAATAGAAGAAGATTCACTTTTCAGCACTTGAAAGAAATGTTTGTAACCTATTGTTATGGTAACAGACAATAAAAATTGTGTTTTGTTGAAACTACATTGGAAGATAAGGTACGTCCATTATATTTTTTGTTTAGTTTGATTAAAATGTACCAATATTTAACGTACATAGTCATTTTTTTATAATTTTAAGTCCATATTTAATTCCATATTTTGGTAAAAATCCATATTTAATTCCATATTTTGGTAAAAATAACTACATATATATTTACATATTTCATATATTTTTAGTCCATATAAATCCGTTCCCTGCTTATTAATATCTATATATTTTTTTAGGGTGGTTGGATATTAATCATAGATGAGGAGGAAGAAACCTACAAATTAGGAACGGTTCTGCAAAGCACGTAGGTCAAAATACCCGTGCACAGGAGTTAAGGGCACATTGTGATAGTGATAATACATCTGTATGTATAATTTCTGAATAAATCCACATCTATCCATCCGTCCGGCTGAATTAACAGACAACACTTCTACTGGAAACATTGTTGTAGAATTCAATTGATTAACCTGAACTTATTTTTTAAAATTACATTTTTAAGTGACCTGCACAACAACGAATACAATCACGCAATCTCCTCTGAGAGTTCATCGTCACTCTCTGCAATAAACCACGGTCAATGACTCTAATTTCATTATTTATGTTTTACTAGCCGTACCAGTTTGCTCCGCTACACCTGTTAGAAATAAATATAAAGTAATTACATAATTAAAATAGGACGTTTGATCCAGGGAACATTCGTGTTTGATAGAAGGATAAATCCTTTAATATGTTACGTAATTTAAATTGTATTTAAACAATTAAAATGCGATCAATTTGGTTCAGAGACCACTCATTTGGTGCAATGACTCCTTTAACATGTTTCTTAATTGTTATTACATGCAACGATAGTTTAATGAAGACTGACATATCATTTAGTTTTAATGTGTATGCTTTATATTACTTACTATATGTTTCCATTGAATTATGGTAATAACTTAATTTTAACTCTTGTTTTCTACGTCTTCAGTAAATGGCGCTTGGCCCACTATGGTCTGAACCCTTCAAATAACTTAAATAGTGATACAGCATATATAGTGATATGTAATTATATTTCTTTCTTTCGAACATGTAAGAATTCACGATCTCCTATGTACCATTGCCATGGAATGAACAAATGTGCTTTTGCTTCCTACTCAAAAATTTTATATTTTGCACATAGGAGTTACTGCAGGAACAACAATGCTATAATCTGAGGCGGCGGTGAAAATGTATTATATTGTTATTTTAAAAGTCTTGTATCCTGTCCTTAAATATCAGTCCTATCAAAATTTTGCATAGAATAAAACTTGCCGGAAATCATTTTTAAAGAAACGTTTGTTATGTAACATTTTTCACAAAAAGCTATAATAAGCGAGATATATTTATTCAATTCAGGCCCGTTTAAATAAACGAATGTACAGAATAGCCTATCAAGTTTTCTGTGCATAAGAAGCTATTTTAATCTTACCTGTCCTCCATTCACTCAGACGTTACTGTAATAACATTATAGCATTATGTCCATCTAGAGAAACTACACTTTCCAATGAAGAAATAATAATTAATTATACAAAGCGGTTAATATAGCCTCCATTATTACTTCATACAAACACAGGAACGTTCTCTCTAGGCTATGTTTCATAGCTTTCGATTATTGTTGTCCAAGGCCCCGTATAGACGAAGTCATTTGTTTTCATTTCATTACACCGCCTTAGATGGCATTATATTTTAATTTTAAAACTCATTTATCTCATTAAATATCAGTCCTATCAAAATTTTGCAAATAATAAAACTTATCGGAAATTATTTTCGAAGAAACGTTTGTTATGTAACATATTTCACAAAAATCAATAATAAGTGACATATTTCGATTTATTTAATTCAGGCCCTCTTATAACCCCCCTTTCAAATAATGTATTTTGAATGTCATATAGCCTAAAATCTATGTTACAACGAATTTAATTTATATTCCAATTTTCATCGAAATCCGTTCAGCCATTATTGCGTGAAAAGGTAACAAACATCCAGACAGACAGACAAAAATTTCAAAAAAGCGATTTTCGGTTTCTGAATGGTTAGTTATACACGTTAACACCAATTATTTTTGGAAAATCGAAAATTACCAGAAGAATTTTGGCTACAGATTTATTATTAGTATAGATTCTAACTGCACTATGATGTGTGATCTGTTACATTACACTTTACTTTTCAAATATCCCCATAAGAAGATGACGGCTGCCGTAAGATTAGGAGAACGTGGCGGTCAAGCTATATCTCCAAGTCGTAAAATTATGCGCCCAAGAAACAAGATTCGCAGACAGTTCATTGATTTATAAGGAGTGTGTGCTGCCGCCCCATCCTGGTGGAATCAAAACACATTATGGTGATTCATCTCAGGCAGTTCCACGATTCCCAATATTTCTTGGTACCGATCTGCGTTGACACCCACAGAGCGGTTACCTTCTTCATAGAAACAAACATACTCAGGGTTGTTGAATTTACCCACTCCCTTCTGAATTGTGATATTAAAAATAAACCTTGTGTTACGGGAAGGAATTCTTCCATGTCGTGGAATATTAAATTCATTTCTAAATCTTCTCTGAACTGGTGTGATTGATTTAAACAAAATATATGCTGTTAATGGACATACACGTTCTGCCACCGTCCAGTTAACAACTCAACCGGAAAATGTCAACAATGAGAAGAATCAAATTTATGGTCCAACTGTTCGGAGGCCATGATTAGTAAAGAATGGTGTCTAAGGCGTTGGATAAATAACAAATTATAATTAATTATATAATATTAATATATATATTTTTTTACTTTAAACGTGTATTTTCGTCTTTTTGAAGTTTCAGGGATTATTTAGAAGTGTTCACGGAACTAATGTGATTAAAATAATTTCACATTTTACTTCTGTAAACTTAAGAGGAATATTAAAACTTAATTAATCAGCGTGACTGTTTAGCTCAGTTGGCTAACGCGTGTTGTTTTAAAATCCTATAAACCAAACTTCATAGGTTCAAGTCTCCTCGCATCCCAAAAGGTAAATTATTACAAGATTTTAAAGAGATGCATATTAGATATGGATGTAATGTACAAATTACGACGTAGCAGATAGAGAAAATAGAAGGAGATTGAGTGTATGTATATTTAAAAAATGGTAATAAAGAAGTAGAAGTAGTGACATCTTAGTAACTAATATATTAACTACTTGAGTAATAGTTCAATGGAAATGTATACGTGTGTACCCGGGTACTAGGAAAATACTAATGAACTGTGAGATAAAATTCAAACTGTGAGGTAAAGTCTAATGTTGAATAATAGCCTACTTTACACACGCAAAAGTATTTAGTAAAGGCATATTTTTCGTTATGGTCATGGATAAAGTAAATTAATAGCACAACAATAATAATTAAATTTCTCACGAAAATTTAACGCATTTACTAATAGGCAGGCTACATGTATATTTGGTATACTTTTTCCTTCAGGACAACCCCTATTTTAGGGTAAGTTTGTTTAAATTCAAAAAATTTCATTTACTACAAGCATAGCAACCAATATTTCCTCCAAAACATAAAATTGCTAGAAACGGCAGTGTTGTGAAAAACGTCATGACCTTCTTTAACACCTTGTGTATTATGTCTCCCCTTAGAGTAAACTATTCAGAACGGCCCCTAGGTTCACTCAGTCTCCTATAAAATTGAGTACCGGGTCTTTCCTGGGGGTAAAAGGCGGTCAGAGCGTGGTGCCGACCAAACCACCTCATTCTAGTGCCGAGGTCATGGAAAGCATGGGGCTCTACCTTCATGCCCCCTAAGTGCCTTCATGGCATGTTACGGGGATACCTTTACCTTTACCTTTACCTTTACCTTTACCTTTACCTTAGAGTAAACTATATCGACAGAAGTCATTTCTGTACATAGAGATACAGGAGGAATAGCAAAAATCACTTTTCTAGTGCCATAGGTGCCGGAAAGCTGTATTTCCATTAAAATTAGAAATATTATTTTTCTCTGTAAGAAATTAAAAATGGCTCTGATCTATAATGAAAATCCCTAAACAAAGCTGAATGAAATTTCTGCTGCTTCGGACAAAGGATCCAGAGAGATATTGGTAATCATTTCGAAGAATCGAAAGCTCTACTATAATATTAGATGGAAACTCGCCTGTGACAAATTTGTAGTTTGTTATGATTATGATTATCATGATTGTTTGTGCTAATATGGCTACTTTATTTAGTTTCGTATCCTAAAGTTACTTACTTAGTACCTTTGATTAATTTAAATTATTCGAATTATTCTAAAGTTAAATCTTTATTGTAGAGAGTCTAAGTCGATACTATTGGCAATTTTTCTAAATGTTTTACATAGGTTACTCCCAATTCGTTCTTTTCAACAGGCCACTTCCCTCCACTCATAATTACACAAGCTTTTAATGTTTCCCTTTGTGTTTTTAGTTTCTCACATACATACAGGGTGTTTAAAAAATATGGGGCATAATTTCAGGTATGTATTTCCCACATGTACACAATCAAAATAGTTTATTACAACATGTGTCCGGAAATGCTTTATTTCCGAATTATGGCCTTCACAACATTCAAATTCACCGGAACGTTTTTCTTTCCGCAGGTCGTTGCCGTCAAAGGAGACATTAAGAAGGTACTCTGACAGTTCATTCCGAGGCGAAGGTTACATTCAGTGTTGTGTAGGCGTTAGACTGGGCGACATGTATTCAAATCGAGAGCTGGCAGAGATACACTTCATGTACGGTAAGGCGGACGGCAATGTTGCGCCGGCTCGTCGTTTGTACCAGGAGAGGTAGGCCTACCCACAGCGACAATGTCCAGATCGGAAGACATTTGTACGTCTCTATTACCGTCTGTGCGAGTATGGAAAATTTAACTCTCCTGCTTTGGGAAGGGGACGACCAAGATCTACAACTACAGAAGTACAGGAGGAGATTCTGGAGGCTGTGAACATGACTCCTTCTATCAGCAAAAGAAGGGTAGCGTTGCAAGTCAATGTTCCTCGTACGACTGTCTGGGACTTTTGAAAGAGTATCAATTGTATCCTTAACATTTGCAACGTGTACAGGCCCTGTCACCAGCAGATTACCCTGCACGAGTTAGGTTCTGTCAGTGGTTCTTGCAGCAGTGTGGTGTAAATCCGAACTTTCCTGCCTTAGTATTATTTACAGATGAAGCACAGTTCACACGAGATGGCATAACAAATTTCAACAATCAGCATGTATGGGCGTATGAAAATCCACGTGCAACTGTTCCATCTCATCACCAGGTGCGGTTCTCCCTCAACATGTGGGCCGGTATCATTGGTGATCGATTAGTTGGACCCCATGTACTTGTAAACAGACTTACGGGGCAGGCGTACACAAACTTTCTGGAAAACACCATACCTCATGTTTTAGAAGACACTCCACTGATCCATCGTCAACACATTCACTTCTTGCGTGATGGCGCTCCTGCACACTTCAGTCGAACGGCTCGCCGGTACTTGGATCGAGGGTTTCCTGATCGATGGATAGGTAGAGGTGGCCCAATTGCTTGGCCTCCACGCTCACCTGATCTGAACCCTCTCGATTTCTACTTGTGGGGCCATTTAAAATCATTGGTTTATTCGTCTCCGGTGTCTGATTTGGAATCCCTTCGGAATCGAATTGTGGCATGTTCTGAGGACATACGCAATACTCCTGGAGTTTGGGATCGTGTTCGCAGGTCAATGAGACATCGATGTGAGGTCTGTATTCAAGCAGGAGGTGGACATTTTGAACATCTTCAGTAATGACAACGACCTGCGGAAAGAAAAACGTTCCGGTGAATTTCAATGTTGCGAAGGCCATAACTCTGAAATGAAGCATTTCCGGACACATGTTGTAATGACCAATTTTGATTATCTACATGTGGGAAATACATACCTGAAATTATGCCCCGTATTTTTTGAATCACCCTGTATATTATGTGGTCGACTGATTGTTCCCCACCTTCACACACGCACATTGTACTATCTTTAATTCTGAATCGGTGGAGATAACTATTGATTCTTCCGTGCCCGGTCAGCAGTGTAGTCAGGTTTGGAGACATACGTATTTTTAATTTGAGTCTCCCTTGAATACTAGGGAAGAACAATTTAGTAAGGAGTCCTTTGTTAGTGGATTCCCATTCCTCTTTCCAGCTTTCCTCGGAGATGGCTGCTAGCTGATGTTTGACTTCACTTATTGTGATGTTGGCGTAGCAGATCTGTAGGTCGCCGTCGCCCGCTGCCTGCTTCGCTGCCATCTCGTTGCCATAATTCCCAACGCGAGCTTTCACCCAGCAGAAGTCACCTGCCATCCGTCCTTCTCCAACAGTCGCAGGTTCCTCCTGATGTCGTCGATGAGGCTGTGGTGATTGCGTCCGTTCCTTAGGGAGTCGAGGGTGTTTTTGCTGTCGGTGTATATAGCTACTCTTCTTTCATCAGTTTTTGTAACATCATTGAGTCCTTTAATGTGGTCTATGGCTTTCTAGATGGCAAGTTGCTCAGCTTGGGTATTTGAGCATCTGGGAGATAGTTTGAATTGTAGTCTCCGTCTTATTTCATCGTTGCAAAAAACTACTACTCCTGCCCCAACCCCTTGTTCACGCTTGCTTCCATCCGTATAGATTTCGTATGCATATTGTTGGTTTCCCGTGTTTGCGTGATTTCCCCAAGTTCTGCTGGCTGTGTCCAATTATTGTACGATGTTGAGATCCCCGTACCTATTTGTTGTTTTTGCATAGTGCAAGTCTACAACCTCTTGGATCTTACAGGCAATAGGTGTATGCCCTGTCACAAAGCACAGCGCTTCATATGAAGTAGTGCGGAAGGATCTCGTTATTCTTATGTTGATTAGCCTCTGCACCCGCTTAAGTTTCTGGAGGTTGTATTTCTTCTCCAAAGCTTTTGACCAAACTGGAGCTCCGTACAGTCCACACCTGTGGAGTAACGGTCAGCGCGTCTGGCTGCGAAACCAGGTGGCCCGGGTTCCAATCCCGGTCGGGGCAAGTTATCTGGTTGAGATTTTTTCCGGGGTTTTCCCTCAAACCAATAGCAGCAAATGCTGGGTAACTTTCGGTGCTGGACCCCGGACTCATTTCACTGGCATTATTACCTTCATATCATTCAGACGCTAAATAACCTAGATGTTGATACAGCGTCGTAAAATAACTCAATTAAAAAAAAAAGCTCCGTACAACAGCAATGGCAGAACTGCTCCTTTATATATTCTCAAGGCTTTATCATTTAGTCCCCAATTTATTTTGGCAGTTCTGGAGAGAGCGTTCACCAAGCTTATGCACTTTTGTGAAATATATGTAATGTGCTCATTGAAGGTGAATCTTTGGTCTGTGACGATACCCACATACTGTATTTGGTTTTGTCGACTTCTTCCAGCTTTCTCCAGTTGAAGTAGATGTGTATGTTTTTGTTCTCTCTGCGTTTCCTCCGTGTAATTAGCATTGGTATGTATGTATGTATGTATGTATGTATGTATGTATGTATGTATGTATGTATGTATGTATGTATGTATGTATGTATGTATGTATGTATGCATGTACGTACGTATGTATTTATTAACACTACAATTGGGTATACACCCGATGGCAATGATATAAAATATACAATAATACCATTATAATTCTACAATAATTACAGCAATAAAAGAAAGAGAAAAATAAAATAAAATAAACCCAAAATTTATTTCCAACTATAAATAAATAGATGCAATAAACCTAGGACTATAAATAAAATCTATTCTTTAATAACGCCTACAATAAACCTATCTTATAAGTACTTCTATTTCACCCAACTATTACCAATTTAAGTAATTACATATCACCTTAATTAATTACAAATCAACTTAATTAAATCATCTTAATTAATTAAATATCATCCTAATTTATTTATATATCAACTACATTACATATCATCTTAATTACATATCAATTTAATTAATTACACGACAACTTAATTAATTACATGACAACTTAATTAATTACATGACAACTTAATTAATTACATGACAACTTAATTAATTACATGACAACTTAAATATTTACACTGCACCTACAATTACATTTTCAGTCTAATCTTCTCAACCTTTCCTTAAATGTATTGATTTTGAGAGGACCACCCTGAAAGATTGCCGTAGATAAGCTTTTCCAGTCTACTATTGTGCGGTTAACAAAGGAACATTTTGCCACGACCGTTCTTTGTTTTCTACATTTAAACTTCCTAATATGATTTGCCCTGCCTAGGTATGAAGGTGTTGCTAATCTAGCATTGATGTCGGTCCATGCTTTGTGTCCCATTTGTGTCTTAAACAATGCAGTGAGTCTGGTTTTCGTCGCCTTGATTTGAGAGATTCCCACCAATAGTAATATGCGTTACAAGCGCGGTATGTTGAAGTTTTCATGTTCGAGGAAAAGTTTGAAAAAGCGAAACGTAGTTGAGCTTTTATAATTTCCGAGAATTGAAAGAAAACATACCGCTCGTGTATCGTACATTATTTTGTGCGAAGATCGTTTATTACATACCTGAAAGAGGAATTTCTAATTAGTCGCAATGAAATCTCCATCTTGGTTTCTGTTCAATGACGGTAAATTTGCAAAACAAAAATATCTATCTTCACCATTGTTGCTTTAAAATGTTTTCTGTGTTTACTCTACTCCAGCAGGCCGTGATATACGTCTGTCTTTTTCCCCCCCAGTCTATAAATGCGAACTTAAAACAAACGGATTCCTTAATGTTACATGCATCATGAATGCAGTAACTTTAGTGGAGTTGTAGAGTTTACTTAATATTTGTAAATATTTAAAAACAATAATTAACAGTGCAATTTAGGTGAAATTGCAGTGGTAAGTTCCAATTTATAATTATTACTATATTGAACGTCTCTAAAAATAATATGTTAAAAGCCTAAAGCAGTAATATGAATATGTCACTTAAGCGGTAAGAAGAGGGATATTGTTATGTGTGTTAGGTTGGGAATACTGAATGTGGAATTTTAGACTTTCCGCGGATTGGTTTTGTGCGGAAACCATGCAAATACGCACAATCTCGCACAATAGTAATATACGTTACAAGAGCGGTATGTTGATGTTTTCATGTTCGATGAAAAGATTGAAAAAGCGAAACGTAGTTGAGCTTTTTTAATTTCCGAGAACATGAAAACAAAAATACTGCTCGTGTATCGTACATTATTTTGTGCGAAGATTGTTTATTACATACCTAAAAGAGGAATTTCTAATTAGTTGCAATGAATCTCCATCTTGGTTTCTGTTCAATGACAGCAACTTTTAAAAACTAAAATATCTATCTTCAACATTGCTGCTATAAAATGTTTTCTGTGTTTACTATATTCCAGCAGGCCGTGATATACGTCTGCCTTTTTTTTCCCCCATTCTATAATTGCGAACTTAAAACAAACGGTAAGGTTATGCAATGATTTATTTTTCATTTTAATATTTTGACAATATTATTTATATAACATATTGCAGTAATAACATCGGCATCTGGAATCTTGTTGATTTTTTCACGGCTTCCTTAATGTTACTTGTACCAGGAATGCAATAAGTTTCGTGGAGTAGTAGACTTTACTTAATTTTTGCAAATATTTAAAAACAGTAATTAACAGTGCAATTAAGGTGAAATTGCAGTGGTAAGTTTCCAATTTATAATTATTACTATGTTAAACGTCTCTAAAAATTATACGTTAAAAGCCTAAAGCAGTAAAATGAATATGGCGCTTAAGCGGTAAGAAGAGGGAAATTGTTATGTGTGTTACTTTGGGAATACTGAATGTGGTATTTCACACTTACCGTGTATTGGTTTTGTGCGGAAAGCAAGCAAATACGCACGATCTCGCACAAAAGTCTTTTACCATCTCTTCGCCATGTCCCTTATCTCTTTTCCATGTCGATGATGATGATGATGATGATGATGATGAAGAGGAGGAGGAGGAGGAGGAGGAGGACGACGACATCTTGATAAAAATATGTCAAAGTTGTTTCATTCTCTTATTTGTTATTTTATCGCGTAAGAAGTAAAGAGAATGGAGTAAGAGATAGAGCAAGAAACGATATTAATGAAAATTGCAAAAATAAATCAATATCAATAAAACTGAGAAAACTTACTTCCATTAATTTGAATTACATTACGAATGTACAAAGTGGGTAGAGTTCTTCTTTGCACTGGTAGACTTTATTTTTTCCATTTATTGTAAGGATAGGAGTAATGGAATTAAAAGTTCACGAAGCTCTATCGATCAAACGCCATCGGGCTAGGGAACACGGGGAGTGAATTATATGCCAGACAGAACGGATTTAAGGGCATGTGCAATCATTTATCCAGTGGCACGATGTATCATATCCCGGAATAAAAGGGTTGCTTGTAACTCATTCCTATGGAATATGTAGTGAGGAATTCTTGTAGTCTACTTACGTTTAAACGTACCAGTTTACAGACATTTAAAATTTACAGAGGGTTTTAAGGGGTTATGTACAGCTTACACCAGTAAAATTTTTGGAAATATTCAACATTTTTTTCCTCCATTGCTGTATCTTGTACAGTAGTGGAAAAAAAAAAAAAAAAAAAAAAAAAACCGGACCGACCCTTTTAACTGATTTCAGAGCCTTGTTCACTCCAGAGCACGATAGACTGGTAACTAAGACTTTCGTGGTTCGAATCCTGCCTGGGAAGGAAACTGTTTTTTGTTCCTTATTGAAATGTATTCCCAATACTTTTCGATTGCTGGTAAAATTCATATCATTGGGAATAATGAGTTAATTAAGTAGTAAAATATCGCTGCGAAAGGATCCATACGACGGCGGTGGTATACACATAAGCTACACTTATTGAATGAAACATATCAAAGTATTATTGGCCGACTATGAATGCCGTAATCATTTAAGTTAAGATTTTCCAGTAAGTGTAACTTAACAAAGTCATACTTACCGGCATAAAAGGACTACGTTACTAATTTTATACCGTATTTTCTACAGTATATTATGAGTCAGTTTTATTTAAATACTCTGTTACGTCAAAGTAACTGTATGTACTAAGAGCAATGGGCGATTTACTAAATCTAAGAAATTTTTACAAAACATTTTAATTTCTCTGTTGGAAAAGAAGATTATTTCACAGTTAATTTTAGAATTTTCACGTGAATCACAGCCAAATATTGCCCATACTCATGTCGAAAACTATATGTGCCAGGAAAAATAGAGTGGAAGGCAACCTTTTACAATCCTTCACACACATAACAGATCATGTCATTTGGGAACGTTTTGTCAAATAATATTTTTTCATACGACCAAAGTTTTTGTAATATTTCGATAAAACGAATGTTGCAATGTTGCAACGTTGTAGACAGTAGCAGTGTTTGCTTCGCGAGATCATTGCACCCCAGCATACTAAATGCCGCTCCAATCAACTACTTGGCAGGGTATGTACACACATACCGTTTTGTAAACAAAAACATCTGATGAGAATGCAGTCAAATCAAAATTTATGTAATCGTAACATGTCAATTACATGAACTATGTTATTCTTTATCTATGATGAAATGTTCGTTATTGTGTCGTTTCAGCACTAAATTTAGTACGAACAAACACGTAGTTTGCTGGGTAACTATCGGTGCTGGACACCGGACTCATTTCACCGGCATTATCACCTTCATTTCATTCAGACGCTAAATAACCTAGATGTTACTAAAGTGTCGTAAAATAACCCAATAAAAAACATATTTTCCGTTACATTTTAAGGCAATTTCATCAATAACATAATAGAATGAAAAATTATGCATAAAACAAAATTAATCTTTTAAAAACAGTATTATTTTACATTGAGAATCACACAGTTGATGTCACTCCAACTCAATTACAATACAATGTTTGGAAGAAATAAACAACTTTGAAACTAAATGAAAATGATACACATTAAATTTTGTATACCATTCTCTACAGTGTCTTTTAAAGGTATTGTTCAAGTGTCCACCAGTTGCGTGTCTACAACTTTCACACTCCTGATCCAGTAATGTCACGGTATAAGCGAGCAGCCGCAGCGGCATTGTGACCAGTTTCGCCATAATTAATAACATGTCCAGATACGATTAGAAAACTGTGGCATCTCGTTGTTTCAACTGCTTCGAATTGCACGTAGGCTGCAACTAATGACGAAGTGAATGTAAGCGTATCGTCCGCTCCGTACACCTAGCTCGGCCACATGGTTTGCGTACGTAAGAAACAGTGTTGCTAGCGTGTCACAGCCCTGTTCCCATGCAATGTGTACACGATTATTAACGCGATTTATTCCAAATCTGTGTTATTTTCCATGCAAATACTACTGTAACATGATCATACATAGCTTATTCTATCATCCTATATGAGATAAAAATCCAATTTTGAGCAGTTTCATGAGAAACTTAATCATAATTTCAAGTTACAAAAAAAAATATTTTTTTTTTTTTCAAAAACCGTCCTTCTGAGAACAAAATATTATTAGACTTTCTTGTTTGTCATAATTCGAGATATCATACCCTAGGATTGCAAAAGGTTACCTTCCAACCTGTATACACATGTGCCCCTTTCAAATCTCCCCACATTTTAATTAATCACTGGTAGCAAAGTATGCGGAATTATGCACTGAGACTGGTATTAAAAGAAAGAGAAACTCAAAGCATTTTCATCGTCTTACACTAATACACCTCTACATATGCACCATTGGTAGCACGAACAATATTATGTCTATATTCGATTTCGTTCCACGTTCTGTCCAACATGCCCATTGATATTGTTGCAATTGTACCACGGATTCATTCAATCATAGTGTTCTGTCCAAGGTCAGGTTTTTCACTGCAAACCCTGCATTCTCTAACTTTTTCTATTTTCTGCCTTCCTCTTTGACTCCTCATATGATCCATATATCTTAATGTTTTCTATTGCCTGAAATCTTCTTCTGGCCCGAACTCTTCTCTCGTTCATCATTCCTTCCAGTGCATAGTTCAGGAGACAGTTCATTCTCAACCAGCGGCCCAGCCAATTTCTTTTCCTCTTTCTCATCTGTCTCAGCATCATTCTTTCTTTATCCACTCTTTCCAACACAGCTTCGTTTGTTATTCCCTCTGTCCATTTCACACGCTCCATCCTTCTCCATATTCAGATTTCAAATGCTTCTCCTCACTTCATCGTATTGTCCATGTTTTTATTCCATACAATGTCTCACTCCACACAAAGCACTTCACTAATCTCTTCCTTAGTTCTTTCTCCAGAGGTCCGCAGAAGATGTCCCTTTTTCTATTGAAAGCTTCCTTGGCCATTACTATTCTCCTTTTGACTTCTTGGCAGCAGTTCATATTATTGCTTATAGTACGCCCCAAGTATCTGAAGCTGTTTAGAATTCACAAGTTTACCTTCTTTACTTTTTTTCCTATGATCATGGTCTTTGTCTTGTTGGTATTTATTTTATTTCCCATACTACTCACAGCTGTCACTAGCTCCAGTAGCATATCCCTTGGTATCGTCTACTCTTCTGCTAACAACGTCATATCATTCGTAAATCTTATACACTTTATACTTCTACCTCCTACTATCACTCCTCCCATGTTCTGAAAATAGTTAAATAAATCCTTCAAGTAGATGTTGAACAGGGTAGGTGATAAAGGGTATTCTCGTCGTACTCCTGTTCCTATTTCACTTCCTTCTGACATTTCTTCTCCTATCCTGACTTTGACTCGTTGTTTCATATAAAGGTTACTGAACAGCCTCCTCTCTTTCCAATTCACGCCAATTTTCCTAGGATCCCCATCAGTTTATTCCAATCCATTCTGTCAAATGCCTTTTCTAGGTCCACAAATACTGTACACACTTCTTTACTCTTCTCTAGGTTTCTTTCGCCGATTTTTCGTAGCAGTCCAATTGCATCTCTCACGGGTTCGTAAATCTTGAAGATCTTGTACTGGAATCGCAAACACATGGTCTTTTACATAGTCTCAGAGGAAGAAGTCCGGTGGAGTGATGTCTGGCGGACATGGTGGCCACCAAATTGAGAGGCCCAGTCAATACGATCCAGTATTTCAATAGCGAATGTCTATCGTCTCGGCCTATCATCTGGTTTTATTTGTTGAATAATGTGCACATTCTGGGGATACAAATGAAGCTGCTTATGAAGCACTAGATGCACAGTTGAGCTTGACACGTGACGGAGTCAGGTATACAGATTTATGGGGGGGGAGTGCGATTCAGCTTGTGAGACTACGAATTTAAAACATTTCAGATATAACCTACCTCTTTTTAAAACTTGTTGCTTTAAACTTGGAGATTCAGTTTTATATTTGTCATTGTCGTGTTGAAGTGAAATGTATCAACAGTTCTCATTTTTCCGCGAGAGTACAGAATAATAATGTTATTTCATATAAATGCCAAAATTTGTGAAATTAAGTTTAACAAAATAATTTGTGGAAGCTCTAGATAAAGACACTGAATGTTTTAAATACTTTTGTGTTAAATTTGCCTCATTAATCTGTGAAAAAAAATTGAAGACGATATATTATTTGACCTACAATTTCTAAAATTCATGATGGACAGGCAATACGTGAATACTATGAGTGGAAATGTAAAGGATGCCTAGAATGCGTTTGGTAACGTTTTTAATTTCCTTGGAAATATAAAAGACGCAAATTATGTTGACATAGTTTAAGTGATTTTTACAAATTTTCAAGCAGATTGGTTGCAACATAAGTGTCAAATTATAATATTTCCTTCATTCTCATCTAAATTATTTTCCTGAAAATTTGCGAGATTTTTTTTGAGGAACAAGGTGAAAGATATCACTAAGACACCAATAATGGAAATGCGGTATCAAGAGAAATGAAGTGTTAACATGGTCATTTTTACTATTGCTGGATGTTGAAAAGGGACTACTCTGAACAACGAGGAAGGCAAAAAATTTGAAGTGCAATATTGAGGTAGTGTTGTGGATGTGATTGTTAATGGTTAATAGGGAACCTTAATCGAAATTTTATTATTAAATGCTTGTTGAAAATAATTTTCATGACGTTTCACAAATCAACAACTTCATTTCTAGGTAGCAATTAATTTATTAGCATTTATTCATTTTTTTATGATGTGTATGACAACCTGACAAGTTGGGAAAAATTGAAGACCATTTTCGAATTCAGCACCAAAAATTCGTTAAGAATCGCATATCAGATGCAAAAGAACAAATCATTGTTACGAATGATGAAGTCGTTGGTGATGAAGTTGAAGACGATGATGATAATGGCGATGATGATGATGATGACGACGAATACGATAAGATAGGCAATATATTAAATATATTGAAAAATATTTTCAGTTTGTATTATCTCTGCTGTTACAGAACGTACTTTCTGCTTTTTCAGTTACCATCATTTTATGTTTCACAGCGGGCTGAAGAACATTCCTACAAATACAGCTTGACAATGACGAAGTGGAATAATATGAAGACACCTGAAAGCAACATACAGAAAGAATGCTCAATTCAACATTTCAGAAAGTATCATAGCTGTTGTTATAATTGAACAGGAGTAAGACATATACATTGTACATGTAGGAAGACCAAAACGGAGAGTGAAAAGTGTGATGTATAGTTTTATTGTGGATTAGAAACAGGCGTCTCACGTCGTGTTATTTAATAATGGAAATCATTCTGAAATCTTCCTCCGTTAAGGAAATTTCTAATCAACCTGTACAAATTTCTTAGGTTTGAACAAATCTCCTGATTTGAAACACGGTATCAAGAAACTTCTACACTCATTCAAAGAACTTCGACGTCTTATGTTATTGATAGTCAATTTCTAGCATTCGCATCTAGAATTCTTTCAAGAAACATTGGTGAAGTACAGAAGACGAGGCGAGACCTGGCATGTGAGCTGTGCGAGAGAAGAAAGAATGAGCTATCAGAAAGAGAGTTTGTTACATAATGGCTAATATTATATTGACTATTACACGGCAGTTATTTCAGACTAAAGCTCGATTCACATTATACGGAACGTCAACGTCACGTCACGGACCGGCAGCGTTACATCAAAACATTGTACAACGCGTTTTGTATGGTAGGGTTTAGAGACTGGCAAATCACGCAAGACTCACGCCCGTACCCGGTTGCCGTCAGGCTTGGGTTCTGGTGACGCTACAAAGCAGGTTAACTTTTAGCCTGAACCCATTGAGCCCAGGTTTTATAGGTTCAGTCCAGGCGGGACCCAAGAAAGCCTGCCTGTTTGCTCGTATTATAAGGTAGAGTGACTTGCATTCACGGAAGCCAGTCTGCGCTGGTTAAGATGAAACAGTACTAGTTTGAAACCTAAGTTCGTTGGCTATTTAGTCACTTCAAAAAATCTTTATCTTATGGTCCAACACGGCAGATATTTCTTGATTAAAGAAACACAGTTTTACGATTTATTGCGCTACAGAATTCATAAAGTAATAAGACAATATTATACATTTCATATTCCTGCAAAGTGCATCTGACTCAACAAAATAGTAACATTTCGTAACTTGTGACTAGTTGAGAAGGGAAGGGAAGGGAAGGGAAGGGAAGGGAAGGGAAGGGAAGGGAAGGGAAGGGAAGGGAAGGGAAGGGAAGGGGGGCAGGGGAGAGGAGAGGAGAGGAGAGGAGAGGAGAGGAGAGGAGAGGAGAGGAGAGGAGAGGAGAGGAGAGGAGAGGAGAGGAGAGAATATTTCATTTTAGCTTTTTCCTTATCAACAATACCTCATGAATACCAGTAAAATGTATAAAGTCTTTCGTTCTTCAGAATATTGATTTGCTATTTAACTTCTGAGGGACAGATTTCTTTTTATTTATGAAGCTGAAAGTTTGAATCGTTTGCATTAAATTTATATTACTACAATGAAAAGGAAAGTACAAGTAATTTATAATAACTGTTGGCATTTAATGGATATTATGTTGACCAGAAAGAGAAGAGAGAAGAGAAAAGAGAAAAGAGAAAAGAGAAAAGAGAGAAAAGAGAGAAAAGAGAGAAAAGAGAGAAAAGAGAGAAAAGAAGAGAAAAGGGAGAAGGGAGAAGAGAGAAGAGAGAAGAGAAGAGAAGAGAAGAGAAGAGAAGAGAAGAGAAGAGAAGAGAAGAGAAGAGAAGAGAAGAAGAGAAGAGAAGAGAAGAGAAGAGAAGAGAAGAGAAGAGAAGAGAAGAGAAGAGAAGAGAAGAGAGAGAAGAGAGAGAAATATGTTGAAAAGATATTGGTAACAATTATTATGAATATCAACTTTTCTTCCTTCCTATATCTAGTAGAGTGATTTGTGTTTTACTCCAGTCTTGGAGGGGGGAGCAAGCGGTGTTTCCGGGTCTCTAAAGGTATAGACAGGTTAATATTAAAAATGTTAGTAAAAATAAAATGACGTCCCTGTATATTCTTACCTTTCATCTGGCAAGCAAACATTCTCATGGGGGCAGACAAAAAAATTAATTTCTTTTCTTCCACCATATTAACGCTATCAAAACAAGTGCTTGTACACATTTTGCCTTTTAGGAACTATTCTTACGTGATCCTCATTGCACACCTGTTCTGGGGCATCCGCGTACAACATCCAGCAATAATCCGCTATCAGGAATCATTCCAGAACTTTGATAGCACTGCTCCACTGACGTTCGCCTTCCTCATCACTTGCAGTAGAGGAGGCAAGACCTGTCCTGTGACCTTATCATGCGCAGTGGCTATATCACCAATCGATATGGAGGGGGAAGATAGGTTTAAAGGTCGACGATAGTAATTTTTTTTCTCACTGTCCATAAAGATTTTGATTCTAATTTTTTCTATGCTTTCCTTAGACATTTACATATAAATCCTAACATTGCAGCGCAATTGATTATCTCTTGTAGGAGCTACGACATTGTTTGAGAGCATGGACTACTTGTGTCGAGGATTTGATGCAGGTGTGTTTTTATGTGCCTGCATATTTGGTATTGTTCTAGTGTGTCTAGTTTCTGGTTTTTCGGTTGGAGATATAGAATTTCCATGTCTGTGTTTATGTTGCTGTAGGTATGGTTGGCATTTGTGATATGTTCTGGGTATGTGGAAGTGATATATTGTTTATTTTTATTTTATTGGGTTATTTTACGACGCTGTATCAACATCTAGGTTATTTAGCGTCTGAATGATATGAAGGTGATAATGCCGGTGAAATGAGTCCGGGGTCCAACACCGAAAGTTACCCAGCATTTGTTAGCATTGGGTTGAGGGAAAACCCCGAAAAAAACCTAAACCAGATAACTTGCCCGACCGGGATTCGAACTCGGGCCACCTGGTTTCACGGCCAGACGCGCTAACCGTTACTCCACAGGCGTGGACGTTATATTGTTAAAAGTTGTGTAATCAAGATGTATAAATAATATATTATAATTTCATAATTAGCTCAGTAACAATTACGAAAAAGAAACCTCATTATTCATATTTATGTACAAACCGTTAGGTTCATTATTTTCATACTGCAATATCAAGGTTGGGGAAGTTGTGCTTGAAGCCAAATATGATCCTTGATATTTAGCAAATATGTGCAATGGAATGCAGGATCTGAGAGCTTCGTACTCAAAATAAAACAATTAACTGTCACGATTCAGAGATGTGATGCTCTAGGAACCGACAACACATCATGGGTGACGTGATGCTTCCATTTTTGTTTTCGGACTTGAGTCTCAATTTCATTAACACTGTATTCGTTCAGATATCCGGTTTCGTAGTGATCGATACTCGTTAATAATGAACTCTCTACATAATTAATTGGAAGTGTACTGAACTGTAATGACGGATAATAATTGTATTTCCATTTGAATTAATTACATTAATTACACCGGAAACATCGGCAAAATATTTCAAGAAATAAAATCATTTATCGAGTCATTGATACAGGTTTATGTAATCTATTTCGGTCTATGAACGAATTTAATCTGCCAGTTCCTTCGGGCAACTACTGTGTCATATTAAACAAATTGCGTAGGCGTCCTTTGCCACTCTTTCGTGAAACGTGTAACAATTTCACTTTTTCATATTTGTCCTGAAATGGGTAATCAGAAACTCCAATGTGACATCAACATCGTTTTTTTTCTGTCTAGTCATGTGTCTTTGTCAAAATAATTTATTTATTTTATTTACTCTCTTCCACACCATCAGAAATGCAATACAAGTACAAGAAAAATTATACATCATTGCAATTAATCTACTGTAATAACGAGTGACAGAATGAATATGACACAAAAAGACAACTGAATATACAAGTAGAATTTGAAAATAATAAAAATTAGTCTAACATATTAAATGATGCAAAAAAGAAAAAACAATCGAAACTCTGTTAACACAAGAAGTTTAGGAATTAAAAACAACTAAATATTTTGAGGGAACCTAAGAATATTACATTTTTACAAAAAATGGGATTATTTTATCTTATTGTGAAGAAAAAAAAATAAAGTACACTACCCGTCAAAAGTTTTCGTTCACTTATCGCAACTATGGATTTGTGGTTATAGCAGGGATTTTGTTTTGAATATTCTATCCTATGAAGAGTCCACTGCAAGAATGATGGATGTCACTTTTTGTCGAAAATGAACCAAGACTGTCAATGCATAGCTTAAGACATATAGAACGTACATAGAGAGTTATATGGCATTAACACTGATAGTCATTGTCCAGTAATGATCGTTAAATCACAGTTAAGCTTTGAGCGCTAAGCATTTCAAACTTTCAAATGCTTCTCCTGCAAAATGTATTCCAAATGACATCCATCATCCTTGCAGTGGACTCTTCATATCATAATGCTAGAGAGAGAAAATATTCATTTTGTTGGCCTATTTAGTTTTAACGATCTGTTTGTACATTGAAATAAAGTATAAAGATTTTTCATTGCTGATCAAAAACTTTTGACCGGTAGTGTACTGTATGTTATTGATAAATAATTGAAGTGAAAAATAGTATAAGCCGAGAGAGAGACAAACGGAATGAAATATTATATAAGCGGAAAAAAGCTGAAGATATTTGAGTTATGTTTCTCTCTAAATATATTGACATTCGACGTTTTTCTCCCCAAGCCTTTACTCTTATGTGAATTTGTTTATAAAATTTAAATACAACTCTCCGTTGTGGAAATGCAGCCCCCCCCCCCAAAAAAAAGGAGAGAGAGAGAGGAAGTGAGGGAGAGGGAGTTGGGACAGGAGGATGGAGAGAGAGAGAGAGAGAGAGAGAGAGAGACAGAGACAGAGAGATCGCTCCTCTGGCAATAATATAATTATTATAGACCACTTGAAAACAACATTAGAATATGTTGCAAATCAAGATTTTCAGGTATAACTCCCTGTAAAGTTGATTTGAATAATTTCGAGGGAAAAATTGTTCCGGAGCCGGGTATCGAACCCGGGACCTTTGGTTTAACGTACCAACGCTCTACCACTGAGCTACTCGGGAACTCTAACCGACACCGGTCCCGGGTTCGATACCCGGCTCCGGAACAATTTTTCCCTCGAAATTATTCAAATCAACTTTACAGGGAGTTATACCTGAAAATCTTGATTTGCATAATACACGTCACTGTTCGTTAACAGAAAACCACAATTTAAGTTACACGGAGTTAGTGTGCACTCGAAGTTGGTTGCTTGACGGTTGTCAGCCCACTTTGAGGTCTGTGGATATAGAGGGAAGAATTGGATCGGTGTCGGTTAGAGTTCCCGAGTAGCTCAGTGGTAGAGCGTTGGTACGTTAAACCAAAGGTCCCGGGTTCGATACCCGGCTCCGGAACAATTTTTCCCTCTAAATTATTCATTAGAATATGTTATTCGGTTAAAGGTGTACGAGAAAAAAATATCCTCTTTAGACTCCATGATGGTACATGAAGGTGGCATAAAGGTAAAGCTTCATCCGTACTGCAAGCACAATAATCCTTACTAAAAATCAAATTACGAACATGGCTATAGTTATACAGGTTGAACCTTATGTCATTAGTTTCAGTGTTTTTTTCCCCTATAGAAACAAGAAAGCTTTTAATACAATTTTGCTAGTTTTTGCTTTCTTTTCGAGATAAAAATTGTTTTTTTTATGGGGTTATTTTACGACGCTGTATCAACATCTAGGTTATTTAGCGTATGAATGATATGAAGGTGACAATGCCGGTAAAATGAGTCCGGGGTCCAGCACCGAAAGTTACCCAGCATTTGCTCGTATTGGGTTGAGGGAAAACCCCGGAAAAAACCTCAACCAGGTAACTTGCCCCGACAGGAATTCGAATTCGGGCTACCTGGTTTCGCGGCCAGACGCGCTGACCGTTTCTCCACAGGTGTGCACTAAAAATTGTTTTATATGAAATATTTCATAACGTGTTTCGGGGAAGTCATTTAACTCCCAATACGCTTAGACAGCAATAATAAATTACTGAAATAATTTTAATTTGTCTTTAAATATGTAGAAATTTGATCCGAACAAATGTAACATTGTAAAATTCCTTTGCAGAGCGAAAAGTTACTTAAGTTAGGATCAAATTTCTACACATTTAAAGGATAAAATTAAAATTCTTTCAATAATTTCTAGTCATAATACACTACACTCTTAAATTAAAGTTTATTAGGAATTAAATCAATGTCTTTTCCAAAACACGCTATGAAATATTTCATAAAAAACGATAATTTTTATCTCAAAAAGGAAGGAAAAACGAGAGAAATTGTATTATTTTTTTTTTTCACTATTTCATAGAATAATTCCCTTACAATAATGACATTGCTTAAAAGTTACATTTAAAAGATAAAATTAAAATTCTTTCAATAATTTCTTCTCATAATACACTACACTCTTAAATTAATTTGAGTGTACTAGGAATTAAATCAATATCTTTTTCAAAACACGCTATGAAATATTTCATAAAAAAACAATAATTTTTATCTCAAAAAGGAAGGAAAAACGAGAAAAATTGTATTATTTTTTTTTCACTATTTCAAAGAATAACTCCCTTAAATTAATGACATTGCTTAAAAGGTTAACCGTATAGTGTTATGAAGTTGAATAGCCTATGTCTTAAAGAGTAAAACTGTAATTAATTTAATTGTCGGCTATAATTTCGTGATTTTAATTATTTGTCTATAGAGCGGGTGAAGCAAGAATGATACTGAAACTGATCAGAAAGAGAAAAATGAATTGATTGAGTCACTCGCTGAGAAGAAACTGCCTACTGAAGGATGCACTGGAGGGAATGGTGAACGGGAGAAGACTTCGGGGCAGAAGAAGGTTCGAGATGATAGATGACATTAAGATATATGGATCATATGCGGAGACTAAGAGGAAGGCAGAAATAGAAGAGAATGAAGAATGCTGTGTTTGCAGTGAAAGACGTATATGTATATAAGTTTCTTAATTCTAAGAGTAGAATTTGAACGAATTAATGTATATAATCTGAAGAGGAAAGTTGTTTTGTCTACAGTAATCTCATTAAATTTTTTGATTTTATCCATAAATCTGCGAGTGGAAAACGAGAAAATTTATCTAAAGAAAATCAAAACTCGAGTGGGATTTAATTGAATATTACACGATTAAGAAAAAAGTGTATGAAGATTAGAAGAAATAAAGTACTCTAATAAAATACTTTGACTTACTAAAATATGTACTAAACTGTCTTGGAAATGTGCTATTGTAATTTCTCATAATTACAAATATTCCGCTAGATGGCAGTAGTGTGTTATGATGAGCAAGGTCCATCGAGTAACAGCTGTTCGACAGTAACATCTAGAAACCTTTATGACGAGCTTTCTCTTGGTATCAGTTGTGCCTACTATACAATCTTCATTGAACTCAATGGACAATTACTAGTCAGGAAGGCTTTGTTGATTCAGTTTAATTTTTATTGAAACAGTTACATTCCACTTCAATTATCAATTATATTAAACAATCTCTGATGCGTGACTCCAAATTATCTCTTATCGGGCTTTCAATTTCTTACAACTCTTCGAAACCGGCATCAAGCACTTCTTTCTATCCCTTATCATAGAACGTCTCTATACTCATCCTCCTGCACTGTAGAAATACCTCGTCTCTGGAATTAGTTACATAATGACGTCAGGGACTGCCGGACTTTGTCACAATTCAAAATTAAATTGGAAAATTTTGTCTTATTTAATGCTTTTAGGTATTTCTAGAAGTGTTAATTTGTGTTTTTTACTCTAGATTAAAATCGCAAGTTTCTTGTTTATGTTAGTTAATTACTTAGGATACAATTAATTATACTTAATCACTCATTTATAGTTTCTGTGACTGCACCTGTGTATATTTTTGTGTGACTTTACTTTGTTTATAGTGTTTTTCCCCCTTTTTATTTCTGTTATTGTATTTGTATTTCTGATGATGTGGAAGAAAAGGCCTGATGGCCTTAACTACACCAGAATAAATAAATAAATAAATAATAAATAAATAAATACGCATAATTCATACACCATGACATAACCTAAATAATGTAAACAAGGAAAATGAGAGAAAAGCTTTAATTAAGGATGATGAAATATATATGAATCATTTTCAAAGATACAATTATTCAAAGTACAATGTTGGCAAACAAAGAAACAAATGCGAGGAAGGTGATGAAAATTGTAGGATAAGCAGCCATGATGGATTGAAACATGATTTTCGTAGCGTTTTATTGGTGAAAAGTAGCATGACGTAGTAAAAGTGTAATAGTCTATGAAATATTTGTACATGTAAATATTACTAAAGAGTATTTTATATATAAATCGAAGAGAATTAGAAACAGAGCCTACCACATTACTTCACTATTAGTGTATCTGGAAAATACATACTAGGTTCAAAAAGTTCCCGGAATTTGCTAGTATCATAGAAACAACGTACCTTAAACACTATTCTACAGCATTACCTTCAAAATAGTTGCCTTCCGCAACAACACACTTTTGCCAACGCGTGTAGAGTTCCTGGAAGCAGACCTGGAAGCCATTTTGTGAAACCCGTCTTAGTGCTCTCGTCGCGTTTGCGATAACCTTTTCAGCATTGAATCTCCGTCCTTCCAGATGACTTTTCAGACGGGGAAACAGAAAGTAATCAGGTGGTGAGAGATCAGGAGAGTATGGTGGGTGATCCAAAGCAGTTATGTTGTGCATGGCAAGAAAATACTTTACAATAATTCCGCGATGAGCAGATGTATTGTCATGCATAAGGAACCAGTTGTTTTCTACCCACTTTTGTGGACGTTTCCGTCTCACTGCGTCCCGGAGGCGATGGAGGATTTCTACGTGCAATTCTTTCGTTACAGTACGACCTTCTGGAATGAACTCATGGTGGATGAGACCCTGAGAGTCGAAGAAAACTTCCAACATAACTTTGCCTTTGGAAGTGTCCCTAGGAAATTTTTGCTTCCGTGGAGATGTTTTCGATTTACACTCAGATGACTGTCGTTTAGGGACAGGGTCGTACAAGTAGCACCAAGTTTCATCACCAGCAATAATTTTGTTTAAAAAATCACCATCTTCATCAGCCATACTGATCAAGTCCCCAGCAAGAGTCATTCTTGTTTCTTTCTGTTCTGCCGACAACATTTTCGGAACTAACTTCTGAGACATGTAATGCATGTTGAGATGCCTGTGAAGAACATTTTGTACACTTCCGACTGATATTCCGACCTCTGCTGCTATCTCTTTTATGGTTTTACGTCGGTCGTCCCTCACAACATTACGCACACGCTGAGCGATTGCTTCATTTGTTGCAGTTGTTGGTCGGCCGCTGCGTACGTCATCTTCGATGCTATCGCGGCCACCAGAAAAGCGTTTATGCCAGGCATACACTTGAGTTTTTTTCATTGCTGCTTCGCCATATGCTTTTTCCAACAATCTTAATGTCTCTGCAGGAGTTTTGTGTAACAAAACACAGAACTTGATGTTTGTACTTTGCTCTGTGGACATAATTACAAAATGCGACGAACAAACAAAACACTATGATAAACAATTGCCTACAACTCAAAACCAACAATCGCCATTATCAACAAACTTTAAGAAAATGACATCATGAATGTTACCAACAAAACAAATGTATAATATCCCTTGTTATATATTAATACGAAAAATGGTAGTAAAATTCCGGGAACTTTTTGAACCCAGTAGTAAGAATAAAAATGTGCAAAACAATAGACTCCTGTATGAATGCATAATGTAGGCTACTCAGCAGACATGAACATTTCTGTCCCTTTACGATTATTGGACTTATTTATTCTGAAATAAAGTAATATTTAACGTGCAAATATACAAAGTAAAATATGAATTTTTTAAAAACTGAATTAATATTTTTAGCTTGTACTGACAAACTAATTATCGTATTTGTATTTCTGATTTGAATGAACGAACGTGTAAATAAACTGGTATATTCTAGCGACTGAAGCTAAGGGTTTAATATTTTATATTTACGAATTAACAGTTGATCATATAGACATAGCAAAACATTTATTGTATTCTGGTGATGTCCTGTAATTTACATCGCCACTTGTTTGTATTTCATTTTATAATGACATACCTAATTGAACTGGCAGTTTTACACAATTATGGAGTTATTATAATTCAGGACATATCGTTGATAGCAAATAGGAGAGTTTTATTAGTTATTGTATTGTATTTATTTACATTCCATGGTATTCGTACATCGCTTCACAGCTAGAATACGGAACATGTCAAAAAAACTTAATAGTAGCCTACTGTAAGTCTTAATACAATCACAGCCTAGTTGAAATTTATACCGAAGAGTTTCACAGGTATAACACAAGGGGTTAGTATCGATATTTAATACAAGACAGAGTCGGCCTCGGTAGCTTAGTCGATATAGCGCTGGCCTTCTGTGCTCGAGGTTGCGGTTTTTATCCCGACCCAGGTCGATGGCATTTAAATGTGCTTAAATACGAGGGGCTCATGTCAGTAGATTTACTGGCATGTAAAAGAACTCCCGCGAGACAAAATTCCGGCACACAGGCGACGCTGATATAGCCTCTGCAGTTGCGAGCGTCGTTAAATAAACCAGATTTCTTTTTTACAAGACAGAAATATTCATGCAGCGTTGATGAATAGAAGGCGTGAGAAATTTGGTACTTCTTTAATTTAGCTGTAAGTAATCTAATGTTTTGAGTTTGATTTTTTTATATCCACAGGGAGGCTATTAAACATTTTTACTGGCATATAACGCACTAATTTTTGATAGCATGATAGACTTGTCGATGGAGTATGAAAGTCATCCTTTGACGAGTTTTTATGCTTTGAACTGTTGAATTAGTTACAAAGTTTTCACGATTACATACAAAGAATTTTATTAATGGAAAAATGTACTTCGGCTTTTATTATTCTCTAACCTGTTTTAAATTTTTAAATAAAAGTTTTATAATAAACTACCATACTATTCCTTAATATTATTTTGTGTTACCACTTCTTGAAATAACCTGTAATCATCACTATTATTATTATTATTATTATTATTATTATTATTATTATTAATATTCAAGTACCAGAACATACATCATTTGTAAATGTACATAAATTACAACAGATACAATGAAACGAGGCGAAGCAAAGCGAAATAATTATAAAATATAGGTCACAGAAATGGACTTGCCTGAGAATAATAATTTGAAAGACATGTTGGTTCAGAAATATATTTATTAATTGAGAATAATAAGATTACTGTACTATAAAATAAACAGCATTTAAATAAAACATTTAAAAATAATATGATCTGTTTAATACAAATCTAAACCCCTTATAGTCCACACATGTGGAATAACGGTTAGCGCGTCTGGCCGCGAAACCAGGTGGCCAGGGTTCGATTCCCGGTCGGGGCAAGTTAACTGGTTGAGGTATTCCGAGGTTTTCCCCTCAACCCAATATGAGCAAATGCTGGGTAACTTTCGGTGCTGGACTCCGGACTCATTTCACCGGCATTATCACCTTCATCTCATTCAGACGCTAAATAACCTGAGATGTTGATATAATAACTCATTTTAAAAGACTTGATGAGTAAAAGTAGTGTTTGGTGGGACAACTGACATAGATTCGATGATGATGATGATGATGATGATGATGATAATAATAATAATAATAATAATAATAATACAGTAATAATAATAGGCCTAATAATAAATTTATTCCCAGTACTTTTCGATTGCTGGTAAAATTCATGTTCTTGGAATAATAAGTTAATTAATTAGTAAAATATCGCTGCAAACGAAAAGTACTGGGAATAAATTTGAATAAGGAACAAAAAAAAGTTTCCTTCCCAGGCAGGATTCGAATCACGAAAGTCTTAGTTACCAGTCTATCGTGCTCTGGAGTGAACAAGGCTCTGAAATCAGCTACAAGGGTCGGTCCGGCTTTCTTGCCACTACTGTACAATACATTAAAATATTTTGAAGTGAGAAAATTAGTGAAAACTATTCCGTACTTATGGAAAATATTTTAATTAAGTTTAATCAGTGAAGTGATGTAAGGTCGTCGATAAGAGAATGAGTGGGGTAGATATTGTACGTCCTTAGTATAAGGAGTTCTGAGATATTGCGTTGATACCTTTTCTGAAAGTAGTAATTACAAAACACAGTCAAGAGACCACTAGAACTGGTCATTTTATTACTTGTCCTTTTCTCTCCTTTCAACTCAGTTCGACCAGGTATGAAGTGGAAGTTAATTCTAGAATTACGATTTTCTGTTAGAAAAGAGAGATACGGCAAGCAGTTTCTGGTAGGTCATTAATGAAGAAAAATGAAAAGTCAACAGAACTATGCCAAGCCAAAGAGGAACAGAGGTTTAATTATTAAGCTTTAATATTATTTTAACTCCTGCATTTACTGCAAAAACCCGGAAGAGTGGTTATTAAGTGATCCAGACCTTGTCTCATTCAAACGATAGGCATGATAACGCAAAACACACAAAAAGCAGCATTTGTGATAAAGTTTCTGGTGGATGTAAAATTAACCGAAGTTCACCCGCGAGTTCTAGCTCATTCTGACCGCTACTTTATGTTTATCCTGATAGGTCTACTTCAAATTTACTAATAGGCATACCCTACTCCGCCTATTTAGTAGAATGTGTTTAAGTCTAAAGAAAGAAGAAAAACAGTACAACGTGGTCTGTTGTGACGAGAATCCAAGTCCCCGCATACCGGTAAGACATCGTGTCACAAACACTTTCACGTCTGAGTACTTGTGACAAAATCAATATTATTCAGCGCCTTGAGAATGGCGTAAATATTAAGGATATTGCTGGAGAGTTAAAGGTAATATTTACTTGTTTACTTGTTTATTTGTTTATCTACTTTTTGCTTATTTATTTACACATTTATTTAGTTATTTACTCATTTATTTATTCATTTTTCGTTTATTTACATACATATACATTATTTAATTATTGTATTTTATATCATCATCATCATCATCTTCATGGTAGGCTGTCTCATGGCCTGTTCCAACTCAGAGAATCTCTCCATCTGGTTACTGGACGTCCTACGTCCGATATCCTTTTGGATTATAATTTAAAACCTGTTTTGTTATAGAATTATGGTCCATTTTTTGTATATGATTATACCAATTAATTTTATTTGTATATATTTTATATAATAATAGGCCTACTTATGATAATAAACAAAAGTAAATATTACAGTTGTGTGATTACATTTATAAAAATCATCAAAAAATTAAAATAACAAACATGTTTCGGGCTTGAATGCCAACCCATTCTTAGTGCAGAAACTGAAATGATATAATAATAAATTGTTAATTATGATAAAATTGATTACCGGTATATATTAAGTCGAAAAAGTGAGTAATGCTTTAAAAAGGGTTTAATTTGTGGTCCAGTTCAGAGATATCCTATATTTCGTTTCCTAATAATGAATTTATTACTATAAAAATAACTTCATTTAAGGGGCGTGGGTATGATGTCTATACGATTAAAGAATTTCAGTACAAAAGTTTAGTTCAATATTTCTAGTCTTAGAGTGGGATAAAAATGTCCATGGTTCTACAATAAATCATTCTGAATTCAGTGGTATAAAAGATAACTAATCAGTTTCCTATCCAAGTGCAAAGAAAAGCCCTAACTGATAACCTGTTTTCCCACTTTGCTAAGTGTACCTCATTCTTCAGGTGCATATTATTTGCTACTATCTCTACTCATAGGCTATACCTTGTATTTTTTAAGATATCAAGTAATGTACATTGTAAATTGTAAAGCAAACATTATTAATCACCCTTAGTGAAACAGAAAAAATATTGAACTCTGATTAATATTTTTTGCTATATTTTTTTTTCAATTCATATATATATATTTTTTTCCTCGTGTAGTGTGTGTGATATTCATAAACACGTAGGCCTACCTCTACTGTGTAGAACATATGTTGCAGAAAAGACTAAGAATTTCATGTAAAAAATTCAGTAGTTTCAGGAAAAGATGCCCTTAAGCTTGGGAAATATTAACTTCCGAAAAATTTCATTTAAATATAAAAAGGATATATAAATTGCATGCGCCGCCAAATTTAAAGAGGCCAATTAAAGGACTTGTTGTTGTTTAGACAACTGTCCGAAGACAGATCTGGACCTCTCATGTGATAAGCAGACATCGGATTCTAGGGCAAATGCCTATTTTGTTTCTCTAGGAGAAAAGTAAAAATAATTATTAATATTTGTGTTTCATGGAAATTGAAAGGTATTCAAAGAGTTTTATAGTGCCCTAAAATGCCCTAAAACGGTTATTAGAGCCTAATTTGTTAATATTCGCCTAAAAATGCCTAACTCACTGTAAAGTTTCGCATTTTACTCTTACTTTTTATAATTCTTTTATTGATATTGATATTGATATTTATTTGTCATTCAGCTTTACAATTCACAGTTATGGTGGACCTTCACATTTCTGTTTTTCGATCCACCATCCCTTTAATACATATAACTCTTTTCTATTAAGGTATTCTTTGCCGAGAATTTCTTGATTGCTTTCTAATGTTCTATTATGACTGAATTGCTATATGTCCTTCCCCCTCTATCCTCTTCTATTCTCTCCCTCCTACCTAGACTGTTTCCCTTCCATTTCTAAATTTCCTATTTTATTACCCCTATCCATATATTTATTTCGATAATACTCCTACAGTTATAGTACCCCTGCTACTACTCCCAATCCAAAACATTGAAAAACATCAAATATCTAATTCACTTAAATTACACTTCCAATTTCTTTCTCATTCCACTTCACATTTGTTCAGATATCATTGTATTCATTGTTTGATAGTTTATCTTATTACACTCTTACCCTATCTTCTTACACTAACACTTTCTTCTCTGTTCCTTTTCTTACACTTTTGCCACCCCTAACTTTTCTGCACTCACTTTTTAGCACTCTTCTTCTTCGCTATAACCTCTCCAACGCCCTATCTATTCAGTCCTCACAATCATTAATATCTGGTAGTCGCTTCATTCTTTTTATAATTTATACATGCATTCAATGCGAAATTTAAGGCATTTAAAAAGTGGAAAGTTTGCTTCACACCGGCCATGAAACCATTGATAAAGGAAACAAAATGTTTTGAATCTCACGACACTCGCAATAGATTTCACCGAATTTAACATGTTTGGAGGCATAAATGCCGACAAAGAACCAACCTTAGTTTTGAAGCAGGCAACAATCACAACATGTGCTGCTACCGATTCAGAGATATACTATACTATAAAAATGACTGTTTTCGGTCTGAAACCGATTAGCTGTACTGCCCTTCAGAGTGTCATAAAATCACAATTTTTGGAGAAAGAGTGTTTTTGAAATATTTATGAAAAGTCGTAAAACTGCGAATTAGTAGGGTAAACCGTTACAAAATATTTAAAAGAATGGCCCTCCTAGTGTTAACACTACCAGGAAATGCAACAATAAGTGGAACTTTGTATTTTTATCCAATTGAATCTCAATAACAACGGTTCATTTGAATGCTCGTTAACAGTTGCTCTTTCCCTCACCTTATTTGTGTTGAGAAGTTTTGAGCGGTAGGACGTTTTCCTGTGAAGTTTAACGCGATAATGCCGAAAAATATAAGTGCAAAATCTACATTGATTCGGCAATGGCTAACAGAATATTCAGAATTCACTTATGATGGAAAAATAATATTCTGCAAGATTTGTAGCAAACAGGTATGTAACAATAGTTGAAATATATAAATTCTATTAATTTTAATGAGTAGGCCTATAATATTTATACATTGACTGAGCTATCCTGAGGTATAATTCTTTTTAAGACCACTACACTTTAACCTTTTAAATTCCGATAGTTAAAGTATTTGCAGGTCATTAAAATTTTGATTGTTCAAACCCACTAACTTTGTGACAGAAATACGGCAATACAACAATTAGGATTTTATTTTAATTCAGTTTACTTTACATTTTTAGATTTCGCAAGAAAAGAAGTGCCACCTAAAGCAGCATGTGCAAGGAGCGGCTCATAAGGCTAAAGCTCAGCAGAAAAATCAACTGCAACAAACTTTACTAACACAGCCTACTTCATCCAATCTCAGCAGCAATTTCTATGCTGATTTAACCAGAGCGTTTGTTGCTGCTAACATTCCCTGGAATGCAATTGAAAATCCGGTTTTAAGATAGTTTTTACAAAAATACTGCAAACAAAATATCCCATCTGAGTCGACCCTAAGAAAAAATTACTTAGACAGAATATACAATGAAACTTTAGCTTCCATTCGGGAGGATATAGGTGATTCTTACATATGGGTCTCTGTGGATGAAACCTCAGATCCTATGAATAGGTATATAGCAAATATGGTAGTAGGAAAACTTAGTCCTGATGGACCTTCGATTCCACACCTCGTATGTGTTAAGGAACTTTCGAAAGTGAATAGCCAAGCCATTGCTTATTTTGTAAATAAAGGCCTACAATCTTTATACTCAGGTAATATAGACGATTCTAAAGTTCTGTTGTTTTGTACTGATGCTGCCTCATACATGGTTGCTGCAGCTCCACTTCTTAAAACATTTTATCCTAACCTCACGCATATAACCTGTCTAGCACATGGCCTTCACAGGGTTTCTGAAACAATCCGGAATTAATTTCCTCTTGTCAATTCGTTTATTTCTAACACAAAAAAATGTTTTTGTAAAGCCTCATCCAGGATTTCAATATTCAGAGAGAACTTTCCAGATATCCCACTCCCACCTCAGCCGGTTGTTACACGATGGGGAACCTGGATTCAGTCAGTGGTGTATTATTCTAAGTATTTTAAAGAAGTGGTCACAGTTATTGATAAATTACCTGAAACTGATAGTGCAGCGTGTGTGAAAGCAGTGAAAGATTGTCTGAATGACTCACGAGTGAAAAACGATATTGCCTACATAACATCAAACTTTTCTTTCATACCTGCAAGCATTGAACAATTAGAACGTGAAAAACAATCTCTTTGTAGCCAAATAGCAATAGTAAAGGAAGCTCAAGTGAACATACATTCTGCTTTGGGCGAAACTGGGGAAAAAAGTTAAAAATAAGTGGGACAACGTATTAAATAAGAATGTAGGATTTTCATTGTTGGAAAAAGTATCAAGAGTGATATCGGGGGAAAGTGTAAATGTTCCAGTAAGTATTGATGTTTCTATTGTACCTAATTTAAAATTTGCGCCTCTCACATCAGTTTCGGTTGAAAGAAGTTTTTCTGCTTTCAAAATGATTCTCAGTGACAGTGATTCTGTGGAGAATTTAGAAAAAATTCTGGTGGTGTACTGTGCAGATAATTATAATAAAGTCTGAGCATGGAACTGAGTTTCAATAACTTAAAATGAGTAATCTTGATATCAATAATCATTATTTCATTAGTTTCAATATATTAAATTTGTGCAGCTCTGTTTATAAATATAATATAATATAATATAATATAATATTCTTTTTTAATGTTTGAACATACTTGTTTGTGCGTATTTTAGTGTATAACTAAAAATTTCAGTGAAAGAAATAAGTATGATACCTTGCTGTGCCTAAAATGCCTATTTTCATTAAAATAGAACCTAATTTTACAAATTTTGACCTTATTTTAGGCGCCTAAAACTGCAATTTTTAGTGCCTAAAAATCCGATGTCTAGTGATAAGGCACCACTTATGAGGCAATTAGGCAAGAAGACAATGGGGTAGGATGGCCAATTTCTCTCCCCGTCTATTGCACACATCGCCGATCAACTACATATTACACTAATCAGACTTTAGATGCAAAAGCAAGTTTTGTACTTCTATAAAAAAACACCAAATAAAAAGATATGATTTTTTACTTCTATTAACTATCCAGTCCCCATAATATTGCAGTTCTAGAATTTATCTTTTCTTAACTACCCAATATTTTATATTTAAAAGGTATTACACAAACGATAATATTTACTATATCAAATTAAATGTGTAAAGAGAAAATTCAGGACAGGAAAACATACTTCAAGAAGTGATGACTAAAGAGCAATTATAATATGTAACCAGAGTTTAAATTAATAATGAAATATTAAAATTTACAGGCAAGCGTAATAGTTCTTTTGTTAGAAATTATTTAAAAAACACGTATCGTGAAAGTTATATATCCCTCAAATACAGAGGTGCAGTCTCTGAGACCGCTCTAAAATGTTTAATGTTGAATTGACTAGATCCCGTCACTTTACAAATGTGAACGCTTGTGTGCTTTCTGGCGGGAAGCTGATGGTGCAGTTCACTTAGCGGTATTCAATTATTTCGTATTGTACTGAAGATATTGCACATAAAATACTGCAAGCGGTCTCGTAGACCGCACGTCTGTGCAACTGGACTGTGTTTCTCCGTTCTCGTAATGGATTCTACACAAGGCCCTTCACAAAAAGTTAGTGTTAGTGATGAGGACTTTGACAAGACAGTGTTTGAGTGGACGGAGGACGAGGATAGTGAGATTGAATTTGCAGGAGAATAAGATTACGTCCTTGAGAGTGATCACCAATGATTGATTATTGAAGGCATCACTTATGAGGCAACTAGGCCAGGTGATAATGGGGTAGGGTGGAATTTCTTTCTCCCGCCATTAAAAACATTGCCTACTAGCTACGTATTACACTAGTCAGACTTCAGATGCATACAAACAATTTTTCTTCGCCTAACACATATAGTCAAGTAAGATGTAATGCCTGATAATAGATTTACATTTCAGCCAGAACCTCAATCAGAGGAGGTGAGAGGTCGGCGCACATCGCAGCTATAGAAACCACTCACTATCTCTCGTGTAGTCTGGATTTGTGCGAGGCGGGCCTCGCATCTTGCATGCTTCGGTTCACAAAAACCAAGGCTTTAAAGCAGCCATGGCGAAAATGTGATCGTGCGCCGTGCCACTGTATAACATGCAACGTGCATAGCACCTAAGGAGGGAGGCAGACACCCGAAGGGGAAATGAAACAACTGTCTGACTTATTAACGGATTTTCATTTTCCATACGTCAAGCACTTAAATATAATTTGATACAGTATAAGGTTACAAACTAATGTTTAGTAAGTGTAACGAAGAACAGAATGAATAAGAAAACATAGGACACATTATCACAACCTAAAATTAACTGTCTTCAGAGTTTCTCTGCGACAGAGTTTCAAAATCAGGAATTATGTTACTTACTGCCAGTCGTAGTTGATCACGAAGGTATTTGTCTGTCAGTCGTGATCTAAATTTGGTTTTTACTATTTTCATTGTTGAAAATAATTTTTCACAAACGTAAGTTGTAGCGAACATGGCTTCAACACAGCAAGCGAAAGAATGAAGCTTCGGATATTATTCTTTGGCAAAGCTTTGAAAAGTTCAACATTTGTCAAGTCCTTACATCTAGCTTCCATTTAACATCACATTGTAAATCTGCGAGTTTAAATTGAAGATCTAACCGCAATATTCGCACATCTGGTGAAAAAGGATCTACGTACAGAGATAATAATAATAATAATAATAATAATAATAATAAATAATAATAATAATAATAATAATAATAATAATAATAATAATAATAATAATAATAATAATAATAACACTTAACCTTTCAATGTTTCATGAGTGTCATGTAGGCCTAGTATAATGCCGTTTATGTTGTTCAACCGTTTTCCTCGTAATACTTGTGAACAAATCATACATATATTATTCTGCTAATGTCATTCAAAACTGAACATTAATACATATTGAGTTTTGATAGAGGCGTTATACAGGTTGATTCACTAGGGTTTACAGTCCCTTACGGAGCTTACTTCCGAAGACATTCTGAGCAAAATATGTCATATAAACATTTGCCCTAATCTCAATATTTTTAGAATTACACTAATTTGAAATGGTTCGTAAAATACCATTAATCTTGAGTTTTAAGGGTAAGAGTATATTACAGATAAAGAACGAATTATTTAGAAGTATCATTTCTTTAATTAGCTAGTATTCTGAAGCTAAAAATGTGTTGTGAATTTCATAGTAGCTTCGTACAGATTTTTTTAAACTACAAAATTACATTTTCTTACGCGTTTATCACAACAATTGTTAAAAATCACGCCACTCTTATATATTCTTCAAGACTGTGCATTAGGATGCATAATTAAACTGTAAAGAATCAAGTTCCTAAAGTCGTATGATTTGTAATAATTTGTGTGATAAGTGCGTAAAGTTGACGTAATTTTTAGTTGAAAATTGAAAAACAAAATCTGTACAATGCAATTAACAACACATTTTTAGCTTCAAAACACTAGCGAATTAAAGTAATGACACTCATGAATAGTTCATTCTCTATTTGTAATATTTTTTTACCCTTAAAACTAAAGAAAAATGGTATTTTACTGACAAATTCAAATTAGTGTAACTCTGAATATGCTGAGATTAGGATACATCAGAGACCGCACGTCTGTGTTGACAGCTCACATTACGCAAGTATGTTGAGGGATATTATAATACCGACAAAATCTCTAGAGAGCCAACCAGAGATTCAATGAAGTACAGCACCACAAAAATGGCGGAAGAACCAATTTATGCCAGTTTCTTATATTGCTGTTGCTGCTGGTCGCGACAATCTTTGTCTAAACATTTTCAAGGTATCTCATATACAGTATAAATACGCTCTTTAAGTGCAGCTTAATTGCTTCCAGGAACTTGCATTGCTACTATTAAGTAGCGACGCGAGTTTTTGTTACGGAGGAAGATCAATTCAGTTTACTACGCCTGTTGTGCTATCGACAAACTACTCCTGTATGTAAAGTGGCCTGAGTACGTGAGTTAGGTGCTTGATTACAACGCTACCTCTCTGTCCCTTTTGTAAGTGGCAAAGAGCTAGTTTCCATGTGGTCTTGATACGGTAAGTGTAGCAATAATGGATGGGGATTGCGTAGGACGTGGGCAGAAGATGATATTGACATAGTTTTGTGGTTAACCTTTGAAACATATTGAATTAAAGTGCAAGCGAATATTAGTTCAGATTATGTATTACGTCATCAGTTATGAGTCAGCATTGCCATATTTAATATAACTCTAATTCAAGAATATATAGGCTAGGGTGTGTGGGATATAAGTGCCATTATTTTAAATGATGATTATTCATGTCCAGGGAAAGGATTTATATGTAAATACATATTTACTTATAAAGCTAATATAATTTATATTTTGCATTATCTTTATGTTTCACAATGTGTAGGGTTGAAAAATCCTACTTTTATTTTCCATATTTTTCCATATTTTAGAGTTTAGTACATATTTTCGTTAATTTCCATATATTTTCCATATTTCATATAAAACAGTCCATATTATATTAGGTTTAACAATAAAACAAAACAAAATTCCATTAACTTTTAAAAATACATTTCAACAATAGAGATTTAAACACATGTTCAGTAATCCCTTTAACATCAGAGTTATTTGAAAATTAGCAGTCCTATCAACAATGGGAAAGTAAGTTACAAAACTGTATTAATTTAATTTAAAATTTTTAACAGACTTCAGTTGTGCAGCTCAACAGTTAAATGCCAGTCAGAGTACACATAGGTTCAGTTTTGTAAATCATACTATAAAGACGGTAAATATGCCAAAAGTACGTCATTCAGTCAATTTAAAATCAAAACTAACAAGTTACATTTCAGAATTTAAAGAAGATGGTTTATCAACTGACAATAAAATATTATTTTGTAATTTGTGTCAGTGTGCAGTATCATCTACACAAAAGTTCCTGGTGCAACAACACATTACAACTAGTAAACATCAGGCCAACAAACAACTAAATTCCAAGCAGAGACAATTGTTTTTAACACAACCAACAACATCGAATGTAAGATCTGAGTTTAACATCGACCTGTGCCGTTCTCTCATCTCTGCTGATATTCCTCTCTACAAACTAAAGAATAAGGTCTTCAGGGAATTCCTTGAAAAATATACTCAACATACAATCCCGGATGAGTCAACACTTAGGAAGACGTATGCTCCATCCATCTACGATGAGACAATACAGAAGATAAGAGATGAAATTAAAGATAGTTCAATTTGGGTTTCCATTGATGAGACTCCCGACAAAGAAGGTAGACTTGTTGGTAATGTAGTTATCGGTTTGTTAAGTGAACAATATTCTGAACGAATTCTTTTACATTGTGATGTTCTAGAAAAGTGCAATAACAAAACTATAGTTAAACTGTTCAACGAAGCTATGGGTATCCTGTGGCCAAAGGGTATTATGTACGATAATGTGTTATTCTTTATTAGCGATGCTGCCCCTTATATGGTCAAAGCTGGACAAGCATTATCTGTTGTATATCCTAAATTGACTCATTTTACTTGTGTGGCGCATGCATTTCATCGTGTGGCAGAAGTGGTCAGAGACAATTTCCCTAAAGTAGATTTGTTGATTTCATCAGTGAAAAAAGTATTTCTCAAAGCTCCCAGTAGAGTTAACGTGTTGAAAGAAATGTACCCTGAAATTCCATTGCCACCAAAGCCAATTTTAACTAGATGGGGTACATGGCTAGAAGCAGTTGAATATTATGCCGAACATATAGACTCTATTAACAATGTTCTCCTTGCATTGGACTCTGAAGATGCAGTCTCAATTGATACTGCGAAAACAGTTACCTGTGACATAAGTGTGAAGAATGACTTAGCTCACATTCAGCATACATTTTCATGCATCATAAAAACGCTCAAAAGTCTCCAAAATAGGCACCTTTCACTATCTGAAAGTTTTGAAATTATAAATAGTACTGTGGAACAACTGAATCGTGGTAGAGGTAAAGTTGCAGATGCAGTAAGAGCTAAGGTGGACACTGTACTTTCAAAAAACCCTGGATATGAAGAACTACAAAAGGTTGTTGCTGTGATGAGTGGTGAATCAACAGTGAAGATTAACTTGGACTTATCCCCAGCAGACATTGTGAAATTGAATTATGTACCAGTTACTTCTTGTGACGTCGAACGCTCTTTTAGTCAGTATAAATCTATCCTCAGAGACAATAGAAGAAGATTCACTTTTCAGCACTTGAAAGAAATGTTTGTAACCTATTGTTATGGTAACAGACAATAAAAATTGTGTTTTGTTGAAACTACATTGGAAGATAAGGTACGTCCATTATATTTTTTGTTTAGTTTGATTAAAATGTACCAATATTTAACGTACATAGTCATTTTTTTATAATTTTAAGTCCATATTTAATTCCATATTTTGGTAAAAATCCATATTTAATTCCATATTTTGGTAAAAATAACTACATATATATTTACATATTTCATATATTTTTAGTCCATATAAATCCGTTCCCTGTTCATGTCACAAGGGGGAAAAAATGTCCTTACAATTTTTTTCTAACTGTAAGCTTAATATTTAACTAATTACTGAAGTTTAGACTATTAGACATTTTGCAACGTTGCTGGATGGGGAAAAGGGAATTTAGAAGAATACAGTACAGCTGAAGCGGGGAGGAGGAGGTTTAGAAGTACACCGAACAGCTCAAGCGGGTGCAGACATAGCGGTACTAAACAGATGCTCTGTTCTAATGCAGGAGAGGACCATGATAATACTGTTGTTTACATAAAACGAGCAGCAAATACAAACTTTCAATCTCATTAATAGAAGATTATGGTAAATTTACATTTTCTGTAACAATATTGCTCCCTTTTTTAATTGTAGGTCTTAAAAATAAACAATAATGGTTTTCTGCACAAAATCATACGAACGTTTTTCTAATGCAACTTTCTAATCTCTCCTGCTTCCGTAAAGCAGTATCATTTTTAAACAAATTTCTGGTTGTGTGATTTTCGAAACGGGTATGGTGACTCCTAGTTTCTAATAATCGTTGAGAAACTGCTACAAAAGTTCTCCGATTAGGTAACCTTCTTTGAGGAAAACGTTAACGCTACATCTTTCTTGCCTCACTTGAATTACGACGACTTTCTCCATAAATTAACAACATATGATATTCCTAAACTGTGAATGACATTGTAAGTTGTTTATCGAATACCCTGTACTGAACTGCAGTCCGCTCGGCAGTATAGCTATGCACAGGGAGCTTTAACTCGGCTGACTCGTACTTCCGTCTGTGCAGAGTACTGCCTACTGAACGTAGCCACGTCTCTCACGCCAGAATATTAACAAATTTAAGCATATGTTTTTATCGAATTTCACGAAAACGTACTAGTAGAACACACAAATATTTATTTAAACTAATATTAACTCTTTGCTAGATATACCTACTGATGTAATTGTTTTCGTAATTTTACTAACGACATAAGCAGTATAAAGCAAATAAAATAAGAAAATAATTTTTTTTTTCTGGGAAAACTATCAAGTTTTGACCTTATGTTGTATTAACATTTTTTGATCCTGCAGAGCATCTCCGATGACTGTGAATTGGACGGCACTTATAGCCCTTACACCCTTTATAACGCTGTGATTAGGCAAGTAAATAATATACTAGTACATATGAGAGTAAAGTAACAAATTTTCTGCGAATTATCCACAAAACCACATAACATATTTTAGCAATCACCTCATTGCAGACCAATTACAAAAATGATATAGGTGCAGCTTATCCTTACGAAGTGTACACGATTTCAAACGCTAAGTTTAATTAATTCATAGAATTGTCAGTAAAATAGTCATAAGTAATGATATTCATTACTATGTACAGCACAAAGAAAGATAAATAATGATGGATACACACTTTTAACACTTATAAAATCACTGATTAACTTTATAACTTCTTTACTGTGTTAACATTAGAAAATTACCTGGCTGACCAGTTTCGAAGTAGTATTTTTCATTGTCCGAAGCCTAATGAAGGTCCCGCGCTACTTTTTAGTTTCCTGTTGTGGCGGGGTGTGTTCATGATTGTCTCGAAAATGTTGTGTGTTTTGAAATTGAGTTGAGTGATTAGGAGATGCTGTGAGTGAGTCTTTGTGTGTTTGTAAATATCATTATTCTAGAGTGTCAAGTTTTTGGGTTTTTGTTTGGATGTGTAGTATATTCATGTCAGTGTCTATGTTGCTGTAATTGTGATTGAAGTTTGTAATGGAAACTTGACATTAATACTCGTACTTACATCTACTACAAGTTGGGACAACATTATAAGGATATTGTTAAAACTTCTGAAACTGAATGTCAGTATAGCACTAATTCCGAAACTTGGAAATACAAAATTATTTGAAAAATATATACACACACAGGTTAAACCGTAAGTGACGTCATTAATTTCAAGGAACCATTCTTTGAAATATTTCAAACAGAAAGGTTTAATACAATTTTGCTCGTTTGTGCTTGCTATTTGAAAAAAGAAATTGTTTTATGTGAAACATTTCATATCGTGTTTCGGAAAAGCCAAGTAATTAATTCCCAATATACTCAGTCAATTTAAGAAAGCAGTGTATTATGATAAATGATTGAAAAAATATTACTTTAGTCCTTTAAATGTGCAGCAATCTTATCCAAACAAATTTAACACATTAAAATTCTTTTGTGCGAGAGAGTGCGTATTTGCTTGGTTTCGGCACAAAACCAATCCGCGGAAAGTCTAAAATTCCACATTCAGTATTCATAACCTAACACACATAATTTCCCTCTTCTTACCGCTTAAGTGACATATTGATTTTACTGCTTTAGGCTTTTAACATACTATTTTTAGAGACGTTCAATATAGTAATAATTATAAATTGGAAACTTAACACTGCAATTTCACCTAAATTGCACTGTTAATTATTGTTTTTAAATATTTGCAAAAATTAAGTAAAATCTATAACTCAACTAAAGTTACTGCATTCGTGATGCAAGTAACATTAAGGAAGCCGTGAAAAAATCAACAAGATTCCAGACTCATCATAGACTGGGGGGAAAAAAAGAGAGACTTATATCACGGCCTGCTGGAGTATAGTAAACACAGAAAACATTTTAAAGCAACAATGTTGAAGATAGATATTTTTGTTTTGCAAATTTGCAGTCATTGAACAGAAACCAAGATGGAGATTTCATTGCAACTAATTAGAAATTCCTCTTTCAGGTATGTAATAAACGATCTTCGTACAAAATAATGTACGATACACGAGCGGTATGTTTTCTTTCAATTCTCGGAAATTAAAAAAGCTCAACTACGTTTCGCTTTTTCAAACTTTTCTTCGAACATGAGAACTTCAACATACCGCTCTTGTAACGCATATTACTATTACAGATGAAACGTTATATTGGAACAAATTTCTGCACATTTTAAATGATAAAGGTAAAATTATTTCAATAATTTATTGTCATTATACACTGCTCCCTAATACTGACTGAGCATACTGGGAATTGAAGCAATGACTCCCAAAACACGCAATGAAATGTTTCATATACATATATGTGAGGGCAGCAATGAATCTGCAGGTTCCTTAAAAGCCATTTATAAGTAAAGAATGCAACTCACTTAGGCCTAATCCTCTCTCTCTAAATCTGATTGTTATAGGAGAGGATGCCCTTTAAAGACAACTAACATGCAACCCAGTGTGGCAGTTTTATTGAGTTCGCCATAGACGATAAGATATTTTCAAATTTTCCAGTTTCATAGCCCATTATTTAACTCTGTTTTCTTAAAAATTGAATAACTTCAAAATAAAAAATTGTTCTGGTACCGGGTATTGAATCCGGGACCTATGGCTGAAGGCTTAACAGAAAACGATAATTTAAGTCACATAGAAGAAGTGTGCACTCAATGCTGGATATCTGACGTTTTGTCAAACTACTTGAGGTATGTAGATAAAAAAATGGAATAATTGATTCTAGGACTGGTAGGGTTCCTGGGTAGCTCAGTCGGTAGAGCGTTGGCGTGCTCAGCCAAAGGTCCCAGGTTCGATACCCGGCCCCGGAACAATTTTTCCCTTGAAATTATTAAAGTCCGCCTTACAGATTTGTTCTCAAAAATTGCCTGAGAACTCTCAGTGAAACAATATACCCCTAATGAAGGAAATGAACTTACCTACTTATTAACAAATGAATTTTAAGGAACCCTCGGGTTCATTGCCGTCCTCACATAAGGCCACTATCGGTCACAATAGCGTGCAAGATTCATCCAGTCTCTATCATCATATCCCACCTCTCTCAAATACATTTTAATAATATCCTCCGATCTAAGTCTCGGCCTCCACAAAGGTATTTTTCCCTCCGGTCTCCCAACTAACACTCTATATGCATTTCTGGATTCGCTCATACGTGCTACATGCCCTGCCCATCTCAAACGTCTGGATTTCATGTTCGTAATTATGTCAGTAGAACAATACAATGCCTGCAGTTCTGCGTTGTGTAACTTTCTCCATTCTCCTGTAACTTCATCCCTTTTAGCCCCAAATACTTGTCTAAGAACCTTATTCTCAAACATTCTTAATCTCTGTTCCTCTCTCAAAGTGAGAGTCCAAGTTTCACAACCTTACAGAACAACCGGTAATATAATTGTTTTATAAATTCTAACTTTCAGATTTTTTGACAGCAGACTAGATGACAAAATCTTCTTAAACGAATAATAACACGCATTTCCCATATTTATTCTGCGTTTAATTTCCTCCTGAGTTTCAATATTAATAATAATAATAATAATAATAATAATAATAATAATAATAATAATAATAACAACAATAATAATAATAATAATAATAATAATAATAATAATAATAATAATAATAATAACTTACGAATGGCTTTTAAGGAACCAGCAGGAACATTGCCGCTCTCAAATAAGCCCGCCATTGGTCCCTATCCTGTGCAAGATTAATCCACTCTCTACCATCATATCCCACCTCGCTCAAATTAATTTTAATTTTATCCTCCCATCTATGTCTCGGCCTTCCCAAAGGTCTTTTTCCCTCCGGTCTCCCAACTATATGCATTTCTGGATTCGCCCATACATGTTACATGCTCTGCCCATTTCAAACATCCTAATTATGTCAGGTGAAGAATACAATGCGTGCAGTTCTGTGTTGTGTAACTTTCTCCATTCTCCTGTAACTTCATTCCTCTTAGCTCCAAATATTTAACTAAGAACCTTATTCTCGAACACCCTTAATCTCTGTTCCTCTCTCAAAGTGAGAGTCCAAGTTTCACAACCTCACAGACCAAGTGGTAATATAACTGTTTTATATATTCTAACTTTCAGATTTTTTGACAGCAGAGTAGATGAAAAAAGCTTCTCAACCGAATAATAGCAGGCATTTCCCATATTTATTCTGCGTTTAATTTCCTCTCGAGTGTCATTTATATTTGTTGCTGTTGCTCCAAGATATTCGAAGGATAAATCTCCAATTATTATAGTTTTATTTCGTATAATATTCTGGTCACGAGACATAATCATATACTTTGTCTTTTTGGCATTTACTTCCAAACCTATCGCTTTACTTGCATCAAGTAAAATTTCCCTGTTTTCCCTAATCGTTTGTGGATTAAATGAACATCAGATTGAAACCTTACATAGTCATTCAGTCAATTTCCAGGTCACTTTGAAAGACGCGACATTAGTCGGATCTTTTTCGATTTCATTGCCATCCAAATCTGCGTCATTATTTGTTACCATCACTATATGCTTTGTAAGCAACACATGCGATTTAAAATATTCTTAGGTAAGGAACTGCTTCCATACTTTCTTACGTGTGTGAGCCACTCCTCTGACAAGTTTGCTGACAGAGAAACTACGGGGAAAGACACTGAACATTAATCATTCACAAGCTTTCAGTCCGTTGCTGCATCCCGCAGTGTCCTGCAGTGAAACTAATGCATGTTGAGTAAGAGGAACACAAGAAAAGCGAATAGAGAGCGACATGTAATTCAAAACTCGTGATGGTACTGGAAGCAAATATGTTACATCACTTGGCAGGCTTGAAAAGGAAGATAAACCAACAATCAATTAGTGGATATGAGAAAAAATGACAGATCTGGAACATGGAGGCGTGAGCGTTGTACCCTTGAGCCGGCCACCTGAGAGGGGAACAATGGAAGACTCAAGGAATGCTTAGAACCAGTTAGGAAGCCTTCAGCTGATTGTCGGTTTCGTAATGGCGGTACATCTGCCTGCAGTAAATTGACCATTTTTGATATTAATTACTAAGGGAAATTTAGACATGCTGAGACATGTTGTCTTGTGCAACAGATGCGCAATATCTTGGTTCCTGTACTACACACGAAAATATTCAGACAGTGCCAGCGATTAATTTTCTAGTTAATGCAATACCTATACGTAATTTAAAAGCACCTACATAGTTAATGAGGCAGGTTATGAAAGGTACATTCTGACGTTTGCTTCTCTGAATACATCGTTTCATTTTCTGGTTCGACAATCTGACTAGAAAAAAGTTTCGCAGTTCTTTTTAGTCTCTTCAGAAAAGTGTTCAAATACTTCATTTCTACATTGGACACACTGGAAGATCATTTCAAACACGTTAGCAATAACGTATCACAGCCATAATCAAACCATGCAAAACATTTCACAAACTCCAACCATAACTACAGCAACATAGACACTGACAAGAAAATACTATACAGAGTGATTCATTATTTGTGTGTGTATTGTATAGGTGAAACTAAGACTAAAATGTTCTATACAACTTTTTCTCAAAACCTTTAATTCCAGAGTTTCAGTAGATGGCACCTATATCGCAGTAACTGCATAGGCATTACTGTTCTCCCACACATTTGGTGTGGTATTGTGGGGAATCAGTTACTCGGACCTCGAGTTCTACCTCCGCGATTGAATGGGGAAATGTAGCTCGCATTCTTGGAACACGAATTGCATGGTCTGCTACATGATATTCCTCTTGCAACGCGAGTGAACGTATGGTTTATGCACGATGGTGCTTCTATGCATTACTGCCGCAACGTAAGGACGTATCTCAATGCTGCGTATCCAGATCAATGGATAGGCCGCGCAGGGCCAACTCTTTGGCCAGCCAGATCACCCGACATGGACCCTCTGGACTTCTACCTTTGGGGTCGCCTGAAGTCGTTTGTGTATGTCTCTGCTGTACCTAACGTAGAATTACTACAACAGCGAATTGAACGTGATGAGATGAACGGGCTGCGTAACGTTCAGAGATCACTGAGGCGGCGAGCACAGGTATGTCTTCAAGTTGAAGGACAGCACTTTGAACATGCATTACACTAAGAATTGTGCAAATGTGTAAAGTCTAGAAGAAATTGCTTTACATTCTTTACTGTGTTTGGTTTTAGTTTACAAAACTTGCATAAGTAGACTTCCGAGGATATGGGTTTAGTGACTGGTTGTTTTTGTACTGAAGTCCAAATGCACAGTATGAAAGTGATAATTAGTTTACATTTGGTGTGTTACCCTTTCTTTGTTTGGGAGAGCAAGTTCCACGCAAAATTGCGTTAACTCTGGAATTAAAGGTTTTGAGAAAAAGTTGTATAGAACGTTTTAGTCTTAGTTTCATCTCTACATTACACACACAAAGTATTTACACGTAATAATGAATCACTCTGTATATCCACCCAAGAAAACAGAAACTTGACACACTAGAACAATATGAAATTTATAAACACACAAAAACACACCCACAACACATCCTGAATACTCAACTAAATTTCAAAACACATATCCTTTTCGATACAATCATAAACACACCCCAACACAACAAGAAATCAGAAGATAGCGCTAGAACTCACTAGGATTCAGAGAGTGACGCAAACACGTCGAAACTAGTCAATCAGGTAATTTATCTACATTAATCTCATTAGAGATTTTAATTTAATTAGAGAAAATCATAACTCGAGTGGAATTTAATTGACCATTACAAGATTAGAAGAAAGTATGTAAAGATTAGAAGAAATAAAGTATTCTAAAGCAATAAAATATTGACTTACAAAAATACTGAACTGTCTTGAAAAAGTCTTGTTGTACCATCTCATATTTACAATATTCCGCTACATGGCAGCAGTGTGTTATGATCAGCTATTTTCTTGTTAATAGTTGTGTCAACTCTACAATATATGGTACAATCTTCATTGAAATCTATAGACGATTACTAGTCAAGAAGGTTTTGTTGATTCAGTTTAATTTTTATTAAAACAGTTGCATTCAACTTCAATTATCCATATATATTAAACAATCTCTGATACGTGTTAAATTCATCAAATGCGCACTTTAACATAACGTAGGCCTATAAAATATTTTGTGAATCATTATACAGTCTCAAAATATTTCAACATGAGCTTTATGAATATACTATATTAATGCATAGCGCAATGTTGCAAGGTTACGGAATGTTTACGAGCACGTTTTCGTCGGTGCAATCAGTCATCTTAAATTCAACACAAGCCCCTCGATGTTTAATCAGGATTAATACAGTATGCCTGACGATTTTACAAAAGCAAACAAAGTAAGGTAAAGGTAGGTAATATTGTGATACGAGTAATATTGTGATAGTTCTTTTTGAGAATTTATTACAATTTTACTTAGCGAGAGAAGGACCGGTTTTGTCCAGAAACTTGTCCACGAACATTCCCTCAATACGTTGACGCAAAAAACCGACCTTCCTCTCGATCAATAAAATTGTAATAGATTCTCAAAAAAGAACTATCACAATTTTACCAAACTTTTATCCAACATAATTGAACTTATTTTATGCACTAACAAGCAAACAATCTCATAGGGGCAGATACATTTTTTTTCTTCTACCATGTTAAGAATATCACAACAAATGCTTATTCAAATTTTGGCAACTCGAGTGCAATTACGAGGGCCGTGAAAAAAGAAGTTTCCAGAAAGGAAACACAATTTCGTGGTAAGATTTATTGCAACAGACACAGAAATTGTTTAGCTATATTTCAACATATTTTCCACCGAAATTGAGACATTTGTCATACCATAAGATCAACTTTCGTATCCTATGTCTTAGAAGTCTGCAGCCTGGGATCGGAACCTGTATGTGACAGCCGTCCGCACCTCTCTGTTGATCCCACGGTACTTGAATTGAATTGAATTTAACGGAGGAGGGCACTATGGCCCAGCACTGCGACCTGTTAAGATTTATTGCGCTTACCCTCGGGTGACGTATTCCCAACCACACCAAGCTGAGCACACTAAGGTTCTGTGTGCCCAGGTTTCGAGCAGGCAACCCTCTCGTCCCTAGGCCAGCACCCTCCATGCGTCACCAGCTGGCGTTTGGAGAATGCTACGGAATGATAATGAAATAGAGAAATGGTGACTGAATGATGTAAATGCCTAATTTGGGATAAAACGGGAGAACCCCGGGAAAAACCGCAACTGCGGCTTTGTCCGCCACAAGTGTCACTACGGATTTTTTCAATGAAAAATTTCCAGATCTGACCTGAAATCGAACCCGAGCTGTCTGACAATCTGAAGATCTGACCATTGAACCACCGCAGAGGGTTCGAAAGTACGATAATTGTCTCAATTCCGGTGGGAAATATGTTGAAAATAACTCAGCAATTGTTGTATCTGTTCGAATAAATCTTTCCGTGAAACTGTGTTTTCTTTGTGTAAACGGCCTCATGGAAGTTTACTTTCTGGACGGCTCTCGCAATTACGCTCCAGTGGCCAAAATTTGTATAAGCACTTGCTTTCGTATTATTAACATGTTGGAAAAAAACTTTTTTATCTGCCCCCTCCCCCCATGAAATGTTTGCTTTTAAGTGCAACTACTGTGCCATCGCTTCATAGCAGTCGTAGTCCCTGAAAGTAATTCCACCACATTTGTGTAACATGAAGACTGCCCAGCTATTTCGCATTCCGTGCTCACATCCTCGTTTAAGGTGTAATAACGTGCGATTAATAGAAGGGCCGATTAATAGAAGCATCAAAAAATCTCAGAGTGGACCTTGTTACGAATCACGCCTCAAGTGTCTGCATCACCTTGTCGCGTGCATCCCATTCACGATATCATGCCACGAAACACAACAAAACCCACTTGCCTTACAGCTATAACCAGACTCATAATATATTCCAATCCACGCGAGGTTGATTAAAACAAAACAACAAAACGCAGTACCTCAGGCAAGGATAAGAGCACACGTTCGAAGATATATTGATGACTCTGATTTAATGATACAGTTGTTCAGATTCGAGCGTGTCGAATCTTATCTAAATTTATCTCTCAGTATGTGAAATATATTAGAGTTTAAATGAATATAATTCTTAGGTGTTACATTTCAATAAATCATAATTATTATTTTGGCTAAAGAAAGGAGATGCACTACCACCTTTACTTATTAACTTCACTCTAGTCTAGAACATGTCATTAGGAAAGTTTAGGATAACAGAGGCGGTTTGGAATGAACGGGTTACATCAGCTTCTTGTCTAAGCGGATGACGTGAATATGTTAGGAGAAAATCCACAAACGATTAGGGAAAACACGGAAAACTTTATTTGAAGCAAGTAAAGAGATAGGATTGGAAGTAAATCCTGAAAAGACAAAGTATGTGATTATATCTCGTGACCAGAATATTGTACGAAATGGGAATATAAAAATTGGAGATTTATCCTTCGTAGAAGTGGAAAAATTCAAATACCTTGGAGCAACAGTAACAAATGTAAATGACACTCGGGAGGAAATTAAACGCAGAATAAATATTGGAAATGCCTGTTATTATTCGGTCGAGAAGCTTTTGTCATTTAGTTTGCTGTCAAAAAATCTTGAAGTTAGAATTTATAAAACAGTTATATTACCGGTTGTTTTGTATGGTTGTGAAACTTTGACTCTCACTTTCAGAGAGAAACAAAGATTAAGGGTGTTTGGGTGCTATTCATAGACATTTCGCTAGCCCGCGCTACGAGCGTGCTAAACAGGATTTCCTATGATATCATATAGCTAACACTGGTTTATGAATACGGAAAACGTTAGTTCCCTGACCATTCACCGAAAGCCCGCGCTAAGAATATCTATGAATGCGGCCCTTTGAGAATAAGGTGCTTAGGAAAATATTTGAGGCTAAAAGAGATGAAGTTATAAAGTTACACAACGCACAACTGTACGCATTGTATTCTTCACCTGACATAATTATGAACATTAAATCCAGACGTTTGAGATGGGCAGGGCATGTACAGTAGCACGTATAGGCGAATCCAGAAATGCATATAGAGTGTTAGTTGGGAAGACGGAGGGAAAAAGACATTTGGGGAGGCCGAGACGTAGATGAGAGGCTAATATTACATGGATTTGAGGAAAGTGGGATATGATTGTAGAGGTGTATTATTCTTGCACAGGATAGGGACCAATGGCGGGCATATGTGAGGGCGGCAATGAACCTGCGAGTTTCTTGAAAGCCATTTGCAAGTAAGATAGTACACCACAAGGAATATGCTAATAGCCCATAACTTCAATATTCGGGCCACTTTTCCCTGAGGCTTCCTGCATCATGTTTATTAAGAAGTTTATCTATTTCATTTTTTTTGGATATGACTGAATAAAAGGCATTATGAAAGTAAAAAAATAAATCTTTCCAACAACAATCACATTTCCATCATTTTGGCCGTAATATAATACATATCACGAAAATAAAAGAATGTTAATGAAACGAGGATCGTTTCATAAGCAGGCAGCGAATTTTCGTTCCCAAACAAGTTAGGAAAGTTATCGGTTAGTATATCCTGGAGTTCTAGGTTCAAACTCTGATCATAAATACTTTCGTCAAGATGCTATGAAAGGCATAACCTAGTTCGGTAAATGATAATAATAATGGTGGAGAACGAAAACTGTAAGTAGGATTGCTACTAAAGGCTGGTTCAGAATAAACCGGAAACGGAAACTACAAAAAAACGAGAACGGAAATAATGTTAAAATGACTGTATTTAAATGTGGGCATTCACAATAGATAATTGTGAATGCTCACATTTAAATGCATTTATTTTAACAATATTTCCGTTCTCGTTCTCGTTGTCGTTGTCGTTTTTGTTGCAGGTTTATTGTGAACCAGCCTTAAATTGAAATGATCTGTCCAGCTACTTTTTAATCATATAAACGCACTAACACTACGAAACTAGCTTTGTACAAAATATTAGTGCTACAGATGACAGAAAATATAATTAGATCGACATTTTACTGAACTAGTATGGACAATATATTACAGAACATAATAGTAAACATAACATATATACTCTGTATAATATATATACATATACATATATATATATACACACACAATCTATTTATTTAACGGAATGAACTCCATTGCGGTGAACAAAAACATACTCGTATATTTTGACATTATGAAATTCATATCTTTTACTATAACTACCATTAAAAATTTGTTTAAGTTAAGAAAATATCCTTCCTACGTCACATAACTTTACAGGGACAAAATAATAATAATAAGAGAAAACAATATACAAATTAGCAATATTTACATTTTACACAATATATACAAATAATTTATTTATCAAAACCTATCTCTTGCAGTGACCGAAAACATAAATTCTGAGGTTATGAAATGCATGTCTTTTACGATGCGAAAACAAAAATGAATGAGATGTATAAACAATTGAATGGTCTTTTATATTTAAGTATAAAAATATAGGTGTGCCATTTGTGCTGGCTGAGGGTGGAAGGTGAAATCTAAAATGCAATTAAACTTGGTTCTAGATTTCCCCCCCTCAATATCTAAATAGACTTGTTGTTTTGCTTAAATTGAATTCAATTTAAATAATTAGTTATTTAGACTGCGAAGCTTTGAAATGAAAATCCTGTAGCCTATATTGTACTATATTATAAATAAATACTCGCTTATTACGTATATGAGAGTAACGACTTTCTACCTTACTGCATCCGACTGTTGTCCCTTTAAGATTACAGGATAAAGAACCACATATCGCTCTCACCCTCCGTATTATCTGGATTTTTTCTCACCCGGATGTCCTTCGGTCCGTATAGTCCGGATAATCGGGACTCAGAAGGACACTGGAAAATCTGCCAGTACTGTTTCAGTATTGTGATTCTTAAACATTACCTCGCAATAACGTGAAAATAAGCTTAATTGTTGGAAATTAAAAGTATGGTATGATAGATATTAATAGAGATCAATATTTCTTTCAAGGAGATAATTACTTTAGATTTTACAGCATGTCTTCGATCCTGCACCTCAAGAGTCCTATCGCATGTGCATCCGTGTTAAGGCCCAAAAATCTCAAATATAACTTTAAGTAACACCTTACAGCAGGCATGCCAAAACCCTGCACATTGTGCAGTAGTCTCTGTGCGATGTGCCCTTCCTAATCCCCTACCTGGAGGGAGTGGATCGCCTTGGAGGGGAACGCGACAGGGCTATACAGACCTGCAACAGCAAATCAGCTTTTCTTTCAGTAACGCAGTTTCAATACGAGAGCTGATTTGGCTGTGTCTGTGAATGAGTTATGATAAATAAAGTGAGGAGTTCACAGATAATGTTACGGGTAAAGTTAATGTTACGGGTAAAGCATGGAGGGCACCACTTTATTATGAGAATCTTGAGAAAGGCTAGCCCCAAATCGAGGGAAATAGCATATCTAACGTTAGTGCGACCGTTAATGGAATACGGAACTACATGTTGGGATCCCTATAGAATATATCAGATAAATCCCTTAGAAAGAATCCAGTATAGGGCAGCTAAATTTGTTAAAGGTAAAAGAGAAGATGGAAACGATACGATAAAAGAATTTAAATGGGAAACTTTGGAAAACAGATGTAGGAAAACTAGAATAACATCACTGTATAGAGCACATCTAGGTCAGAAAGCATGGGTAGACATAACGGCTCGGTTAGAAAAGCCAGTGTACTATGGTAGGAACGATCATGATTTTAAAATCAAATGTAGGAAACAGAAAACGGATGTAGGTAAATTCTCATTTTTAAATAGAACTATAAATGATTGGAATGACCTACCTGCAGCGGTCTTTGAGGGCTGTCCTTCCTTAAGGAGATTCAAGAATAACTTAAAAAGTTGTGTATAAAGTGCAAATTAAAATTAAGGTGACATTCAACATTTAATTTTTTAAGGTGGCGAGTTACTTCCTTGGTGTGAATTGTAAATTATTTAAAAATAGCGTGTAAGAGGGCCTTAGACTAGAAATGTTTAGTTTAAATGTAGTTCTGTTTATAAGTATGCGTAAGGATGTAATTATTTGACTTATTTGAACTGTTGTATCAGTGAAGCGAGGTGAGTCAGTGAAGTTATGGTTTTACAGTGCAGTGAACAGTTCCGATCAGTGAATTTATAGCGTCAATGAAAAGTGTTCTATAGTGTCAGTGAAATGTGTTTCAGAGTGTCAGTGAAATGTGCTAAAGTGTCAGTGAAATGCGTCATAGTGCCACTACAGGGAATGAGATGAGAGTAAAGTGAAAGACTATTGAAACTTATGTAGGGCCTATACATAATTATGCAGGTTGTATTGTAAAATTAGTTATTTTATTTATGTTTATTATTATTGTGTTAAATTGTATTGTGTATTCTTATTGTATTGTGTATAAAATTGTATATGTATTGTAAAATTGTATTGTGTATTGTAAATTTTATTGTGTATTGTTTATATTGTATATACCACTGCCACCGGGTGCTTGCCCACTTGCAGTGTAAATAAATACATACATAAAGGAGAAGAGAAATTACGAATCATTAACATAATTGTTATAATGTTTTCCTCAGCCAACAATAATTATTTTAAAATGAAAGGCTTTTATCATTCCATGTCGAGGTAATATTGTTGTGACAGTTTAGATCAGATCAGTAAAGTTCTCAAAATATGTTATTGCCAGTGCTTATTTCTTAATCACGGCAAAACGAACTTGACAATGGTGTTGTTTAGGAGTCTGTACTAACACAGTCATCAAAGACTAGACGACTTACGACTTTCATTTCATAAGCTGGTAAGTGATGAGAATATACTAAGGAATACATATGAGGCTCTTGAGGTTGTAAAGAGGGGAGAAAGCAACTATATGCAAGGCGGAAAAATTTTCTGGAAAAATATATAATGGCAAATTTTCCATCTGACGTCACTAGATTATGCTAAAATACTTAGATTAATAAACCTTTAAACCTGACATAAATAGAATATCGTTGATTCACAGCTTGTGAACTACACTTTTAATTTCTTTCAGTAATGCTTCCAACTTGACGATACTGCTCTCAACGTTTTCCAAATAAACTTCATATGTGCATTTAAATTCTAAGCTTAATTTATATCATTTATTAATATTAATGTTAATTTATATTTACATGCAGCAAGGGAATTATATCAGTGTAAAAATTTCACAATGTCCTACTGCATGTAATTAATTGGGAGTATAATATTTTCTTCAACATTTGTGTACCAATGGTCCCTATAAATAATAATGCTCGACGAACAATGAAAGAGTATAGTCTATTACTTTAAAATAATTAGTACTTACTACGTGAAATGAAATACTTGTTCATTGTTTGTTGTTTCGAAATTACTGCAATATTTTTTTCTTCAAATACTATATAAAAATCATATTAATAAAGAATGCTTTACAAACCACTACTTTGTGAAATATGACAAGGAGAGGACACGTTCTTTATATCACCGAATGAAATAATATTGTGTGAGATGAAAGTACAAGAAGTACTGTTTAAAGTTATACCTGGTATGGGTGGCCAATGGCCCCTCGTTTTGGAAATATTGGCTATTGTTTGTGACATACTTCCTTTAGGTGCCTAATAGGGAAGCATTATACTGTGTGGAAGCGTAGCCCATATGGTTGGGTGCTGAGTTGTTATCCAGGCAACCCGAGTTCGAATCTTAACTGGTCCTATATTTTTTTCTTTTAATAATGATTAATAGTGTGATCACAGTAATCTATTTACATATATGATATTTCTCAATGTATTGAACGCTTCATCATGTTTTAAACAAATTATTAATTAACTAACATTATATTTTAGAGGATAAACAAAGAAAATTTTGCTCACGTAGGCAGGTCACTGGTGTCTGTTCTGTTTCTATTCCATTTCATTTTGTGCATGATTCATTATGATAAATGTCATAAAACCACACAGAACATAGGCCTACATATTTCCTGCACCATGCACAGCAAATGAAAGAAGGTTGTCCATAGTCACACATTTTTCCGCACTTCTGCTGCGAAACAGACATCTTTCACATTCACAAACACTTCTCGTTCGTTTATTAATTTTGATGCATACCACCCATAATTCAACATGGATTTGAATATAGGAGCTGACAACTGAAAGTGAATTAAGGAGTGAATTTTCAGGGCATCCTCCCTTGAAGTAATTTGTCGTCCAGTTTGTAAAAGGCAAGAGCTATTTAGCAAATATTTGATAAAAATCTTCACCTGTCTAAAGCAATAAACATCGTAAGACTGGCATAATCCAGTACATTTGGGTGAAATCAGTTTCAGATTGCACGTTACTTCATTTTCTTCATTTGTAAATATTTCATCATACAAAGAAGGATTTACCTGCCCTTCCCGCCAGTCTAGAATTAGAAGAAATGCCTGCTCTTTCACATATGTCTTTATTACTTTCTCCAGGCATTGCTTATGGAGTTGAGATGTCAGCTTCACTGATGAAGAACGAGTTACACATATATTTCCGAATTTAGAAGTAAGTTCATCTACTTGAAGTTGCACTCTTGGGGCAAATTGTCCTTTTGGTTTTAATAATAATAATAATAATAATAATAATAATAATAATAATAATAATAATAATAATAATAATAGTATCAAGTTTTAAAACATGAGAAGGCATTGGGATTCGAACTTGGGTTGCCTAGATGACAACTCAGCATCCAACCGTATGAGCTACGCTGTTACATAGTATAATCACAGTCTACTATATACAGTCACGAAGCTTGAGTTTTGAGGGTGCTAGACATAATAGACTGTGACGGTACTATTTTGCATTGCCTGTAATGAGGCGATATTAGCGACCCTAGTGGTGAGCAACTATCTAATGTTTGCATATTTATTACGTATTGAGCTTCGCGACTGTATATACTAGACTGTGGTATAATATTTCCCTATTTGGCACCTAACGGAAGTATGTCACAAACAATAGCCAATATTTCCAAAACGAGGGGCCATTGGCCACCCATACCAGGTATGACTTTAAACAGTACGTCTTGTACTTTCATCTCTCATAATCTTATTTAATTCGGTGATATACAGAGCGTGTCCTCTCCTTGTGAGTAAGCCTAAACTTTCTTGTATTACTATTGTCAAGTATAGACAATGATAATAACCGTGTTTTTTTCCTTCTGCTAAGTGTGTTTATAATGTACAAATGCCTATTTAATCCAATCCTAGAAGCGCAGAATAGATTATTGTACACCCCTCCAGCTAAGAAAGGGTAAGAGGAACGCTCGAATGATGCAGTCTGCACAGACCGGCGATCCGCGCACAAAACTGCACATTTAGAGTCTGATTTCTGGCATGACAAGCATCTGACAGGCATCAGTCTTCCGAACACACTTCAAGCTAGAAGTTAAGTCGGGATCGTTGTTAGACTATTTATGGTGAAATTAGTTTTCAAAAGAAGTACTGAATGTGAAGTGTAGTCTCGTATAAAGAAAACTGTTTTAATAACGAGAAAGCCAGAGCTGTTATGAATCACAACTCTTGTCTCGGGATCAGCACGCAGCTCAACTGCAATAATTAGTATTCATGCATCGCATGACAATTAAGGTACAACCCATTTGGCTTCTATTAAAGTTTCAAAAGCTGTGTTGTTCCCTGTACTAGCCGAAGACATATCTTCGTCATTTTCATTCGAATTAAGTACCTACAAGGATAAAAGTACTACGGAGAAATATTGCCACCATACAGGGTGTTAAAAAATTCAATGTTTTCAGAGGTGGTAGTAATCAAAACAATAGAAAATATCTAATAAACATGTGCCATAAAATTAATACATTCGGAGATTTCCATTGTATTCTTCACCTGACATAATTAGGAACATTAAATACAGAAGTTTGAGATAAGCAGGGTATGTAGCACGTATGGGCGAATCCTGAAATGCATATAGAGCAGCCGTGGCGAAAATGTGATCGTGCGCCAAGCCTCTGTGTAGCATGCAACGTGCATAGCACCTAAGGAAGGAGGCGGACACCCGAAGGTGAAGTGATTCAACTGTCTGACTTAATAACGGATTTTCATTTTCCTCACGTCAAGCACTTAAATATAATTTTATACTGTATCAGGTTACAAACTAATGTTTAGTACGTCTAACGAAGAAAGAAATGAATAAGAAAACATAGGACACATTATCACAACCTAAAATTAACTGTCTTCAGAATGTCTCTGCGACAGAGTTTCAAAATCAGGAATTATGTCACTTACTGCCAGTAGCAGTTGATCACAAAGGTATTTGTGTGTCAGTCGTGATCTAAATTTGGGTTTTACTATTTTCATTGTTGAAAATAATTTTTCACAAACGTGAGTTGTAGCGAACATGGCTTCAACACAGCAAGCGAAAGAACGAAGCTTCAGATATTAATTTTTTGGCAAAGATTTGAAAAGTTCAACATTTGTCAAGTCCTTACATCTAGCTTTCATTTAACATCACATTGTAAATCTGTGCGTTTAAATTGAAGATCTAACCGCATTATTCGCACATCTGGTGAAAAAGGATCGACGTACAGAGATAATAATAATAATAATAATAATAATAATAATAATAATAATAATAATAATAATAATAATAATACTTAATCTTTCAATGTTTCATGAGTGACATGTAGTATAATGCCGTTTTATGTTTTACAACAGTTTTCTTCGTAATACTTGTGAACAAATCATACGTTTAATATTCTCATCATATTGGCAGGAAAAAAAAATGCGTCCTCCCATCCTATTTGAAAGTTTGGTTTTTTAGAGTTACTTGGTTTAGAGAGACACATAACGACGGTACGCCACTCGCAGGTCAGGGACAAATACAAATGGAACGGAGTTTTACTCCAATGAGTGAGAGGGTGGGGGTTGGGGAAGTAGGAAGCAAGAGAAATACATAGCTATGATTGCGAGCCACAATGTGCTCGAGAGTCACATTTTCGCAACAGCTGATATAGTGTGTTAGTTGGGAGGCCGGAGGGAAAAAGATCTTTGCGGAGGCCGAGACGTAGATGGGAAGATAATATTAAAATGGATTTGAGGGAGGTAGGAAATGACGACAGAAAATGGATTAATCTTGCTCAGGATAGGGACCAATGGCAGCTTATGTGAGGGCGGCAATGAACCTCCGGGTTCCTTAAAAGCCAGTAAGTAAGTAATCGAGAAAGCACATATTTTATATTAAACATTTCATAGCGTATGTTGACAAAGTTACTGAATTAATTTATAATATGCTGAGTTAATTTAAGTGAGCAGTGTATCATGGTAATAAATTATTGAAAGAATTTTAGTTTTTTCCTTTAAATGTTTAGAAATCTGATGCGAACAAATAGGCTATATCATTGTAAAATTACTTTTTAGACAGTTTCATGATGACTCTTCAATTTTGATTTTACTTCCGAAAAATTATTGATTTCCGCATCCATATATTAGCGTGCTTAAAATTAAATCTGCGTCCCTAAAATACATTTGAGCACGCTAATAAGGAATACTGAAATATTAATATGCGTTACAAGAGCGGTAAGTTGAAGTTTTCATGTTCGAGGAAAAGTTTGAAAAAGCGAAACGTAGTTGAGCTTTTTTAATTTCCGAGAATTGAAAGAAAACACACCTCTCATGTGTCGTACATTATTTTGTACGAAGATCGTTTATTACATACCTGAAAGAAGAATTTCTAATTAGTTGCAATGAAATCTCCATCTTCGTTTCTGTTAAATGACGGCAAATTTGCAAAACAATTATCTATCTTCAACATTGTTGCTTTAAAATGTTTTCTGTGTTTAATATACTCCAGCAGACCGTGATATGTCTGTCTTTTTTTCCTCCAGTCTATGATGAGTCTGGAATCTTGTTGATTTTTTCACGGCTTCCTTAATGTTACTTGCATCACGAATGCAGTAACTTTAGTTGAGTTATAGATTTTCCTTAATTTTTGCAAATATTTAAAAAAAATAATTAACAGTGCAATTTAGTTGAAATTGCAGTGGTAAGTTTCGAATTTATAATTATTACTATATTGAACGTCTCTAAAAATAATATGTTAAAAGCCTAAAGCAGTAAAATCAATATGTCACTTAAGCGGTAAGAAGAGGGAAATTGTTATGTGTGTTACGTTGGGAATACTGAATGTGGAATTTTAGACTTTCCGCGGATTGATTTTGTGCGGAAACCAAGCAAATACGCACTATCTCGCACAAACTAATTATTCGAACTATTGTATTTATTACAAATATTCACAACAGTTAAACAATCACCATAGCTTACTATATATCCGAAGGCCGTGAAATCTCTTTCCATACGAATTTAATACTCTTTCGTCTTTATTATTTTGAATTTTATTCAGCTTCCTCCAAGTGAAGGCTGTCTAGAAGACAAAGCTTACCAAAAAATTGTTGTTTTTTTAGTAAAAGGTAGGTACACAATTATAATGAAAAAAAAACAATGGAGAGAGAAAAAAAAAGAAATAACACAATAATAAATAATTGAAGACGACTACACAAAAGATCATTAATTCCAGAAGAAAGAAAATTTCCTAGTACGGTATCTATTTGCTATAAGGTGATCACAGTCTTCTATTTGGCACTAGCTGCAAGACCCAACTTAAGTGAGCAGATCGCCATAGGAAAGAGATCAATCTATTTAAGTGTAGAGATGGTTTCTTAGGATTTTTATAGATCCCTTCACTGCAGACAGAGATACTTCAGTGACAAGAGTTTGTCCTAGACCAACTGCTTGGAAAAATGCGCGAATCTTTTTGTGGTGGTCTCTCTAGCCCCAATCAGTAATCCAATAATTTCAATCGACGTTAGATGATATTTTCCCTTATAATATGGTATAGTGGGGTCGTATATGTCGCATTTTTCATGATGTATGTACCTCAGCAGGTTGATTTTCGTACGTTTCCATCCTTATAGTTGGATCAATTATGAATCCGCTTGTTGATCTTGTCGGGATAGCGATGTTATCAATGCTCCTTGTAGATGTATTTATGGACAAACCATGGATCTCCTCCTCTACTTGGTAGTCTTTTCCTCGCAGGGCCGATGCTAGGAGGGATCGAATCTTGTGGTGACTACTATTTCTCAGTAGTTCTCCACGAGGACAGGCTCCCAGAATGTGAGCAAGTGTTTCTTTCTCACTCCGACAATGTCGGCAGTGGGTTCCATTCTGAGACCTACCTGGTAGAGCACGTACTGGGCATACATCATTGGCAGTCATCTTAATAGCGTCTTTCCATTCGCTGCTGGTCAATCCATTCGGTTTAGATAGTCATTTATTACCACGCATGTATTCTTTGTATAGAATGACTTCCTTTTCTTTCTGAGGCAACGTACACCAGGAATCAAATTCTTTGTCTCGTAGGAGTTTTCGTAAAGATGGTACATTTATCTGATCAGAGGAGTCAATATTTGCCAATCCAAGTTTATCCAGACTTGCTTGTCTTTCGTTTGTCAAATCACGTGTATTTGAAACATATATGTTGTTTGTCTTTGCAAGCAATTTGAAAGCGTTGATAAGCTTCCCAGCTTGCTTTATAAAGACCAAGTCCAGAAGTTCGTCAGTGCGAAAAAATGAATCTACAATAAATATTGTCTTAAAAATATAAATATATTAGCGATTCTCGAGAGACTGTCTAAAAATATCGTTTTAGGCACTCGCTATGTTGTTCACCTCCCCTTCGGGTTAGTAGACTATCTTCACTTCTCGTACTTAAAACGTATCATTTCGCAACTTGTTGCATAAACAGTTATTGCACAACGAAAAGTTACATTTGTACAGATCAAATTTCTACACATTTATAGGACAAAACTAAAATTATTTCAATAATTTATTAAAATAATCTGATGCTCTCTTAAAATGACTGAGCATAGTGGGAATTAAATCAATGGCTTTGCGATAACACGCTAAAAATGTTTCATACGAAAGAATTTTATCTCAAACAGAAAGTAAAAAGGAGCAAAATTTAATTAAACATTTTTGTTTGAAATATCTCAAAGAATAACCTCCTGAAATCATTGATATTACTTAAGGTTCACTTTGTATATAGGTCTAGGAGCTACTTTTCTTTTGTAAATAAATGATTCGGAGCTCAGCTCCAATTCTTCTGTAATTTAATACCAAATGCTCGGAATTACACCGTTCTTGCACTGAAAGGTCGGGCATATTTTTTAACATATGAAACAAGCAAAACATTAATTTGACCGAAAAGTGGAGACACCCCCTTTTTGCAGGGAGCCCTTCAATTTCTCTATACCTATAATATTGGAGACTAAAATTAATTACACATTTGACCATATTATTTTTTCCAATTACTATTCACGTACAGCGGGGCATGCTGTTCTCTATATGTTGACATGATAACGTAAATATTGAAATTTGTTTAATTTCCCCATTAATTACTGCAGATTTCAAAGACAATTGTTTGTATTGAAATGTAAATAAAGTTCAGGTGCCGGTAAATATTTAAATTCAATTAATGTTAAACATTATAATTTGTTAAAAGCGTAGCTTGCTTTTCGCTTTCGGAAATTGTGGATAGACCTATTTTCTCTAATTCCTCTAATATTGAAATATTTAAAGTTTTCACTGCATTATATTCGTTTAAGTAAAATTCCAAAAATGTTAATACATAATTCCAAAACATGTTCTGCTGGAAGCTGAAGTAGGAATGTCGGAGAGACAGTACGTCATCAGTGAGTGCTACTTTATATGAAGTCTCTACAATCTTCTATTACATATTATGCTGCACAATCAAGTGTTTGAAACGCGATCTGTGAAAAAAATAGTGGAAAAAAACGAAGGACACAGTGTTTCAAAAAAATTAAATTCTGTCATAATATGTAAGTTCAATTTATGTAATGTAGATTCGATTCTCGGCGTGGGCAATGCTAAAAATCTATCTTCCATCAACGGGCAGGACCGGATTTAGCTATAGTGCCGCCCCTAGGCTGTGCTAAACTTTGCAGCCCCCCCCCCCCCAAACTCCCACAAACAATTTATAAGCAGTTAAAATATAGGTCATGTTTACTTTAAATTAGTTTTAAATGAAATGTTACAATTCATAAAACAAATTACTGGAATATAAATACATACACCTATCTTGTGAATTATCTTTAGATTTCCTTTGCTTTTTCTTCACAGAAAGCACTGACGATGTCATCAATGTCCATCTGAAGAAAGAAACATATTCAAATTTATTTATTGTTGAAACAAAATTGATTTGTGAAAGGCAAGCTGTGGTTTATTTTTAAGCACTGGTTTTGTTGGTGGAATAATTTTTACAACTATTTCTTACTTCGATAGGATGTATAAAGTAAACTGAAAAATGAACTCCAACTCTTTGCTGAATAAACGTTTTATAAGGAAATATATAGTGCACATGTTGGAATGTGATTAAATAGTATTGTTGACGATATATAGGCTATTCGAAATGTAATTGAGAGTTGTGGTTACTATTCATAGCGACACATCCAATTTGATTTTCAACAATGCATTCTTGTTTATACAAGCAGTTAATTTTAAACAGTTTCAGAGTATTATCGCCGCGCTCTCATGGTTAACATGTCGGCATCATACAATAACATGCGGTGTTCTTTTAAAACATAATTTTGCCGACCGATTGTTGCTGTGTAGGTTTTACTCTAAGCGTCACGTCAGTCTACTTCCTCGATAAGAATAAGCACTAGTTTGTTATATTGTTAAATGGCTATTATTGTTATTATAATTACTATTTTATTTCATATATGAGTACGTTGACATTCTTAACTCTTAATGATAATTTTTAATTACATACCTTAAAGTTCGTCCTCAGCACAAGACATTGCAACCTCTGTTTTAGTCCACGTGGATTAGACAAGTATGTGTCATTTAATAATGGAAGCAGCTTATTGGTTGGAATATTGAAATTGAGGCCAGTGATTGGAGCGGCGACATAAGGAATTGAAAAGAATAATGCAATTAAATTTCAAAGACCTGCCGAATGTTATGCACGAGGCCACTCAAAGACCTGCCGAATGTTAACCATGAGAGCGCGGCGATAATATAATAATGTGATACCGGTATTACAATGTAATTTTATTATGCAGCTGCACACTTTCCTTTTACTCTCGCCGCGACCGCGACAATGCGATGAAAAAACAATATCCGACTTACACAAGATGTTCAAGAACACACTTCAGAAGATATTTACCAAGTGTTTTAAAAACAAATTTCACTGTAAAATGAAGATTTAAAAAAAAAAAAGAAAAAAGAAAAGGAGAGAGAGAGAGAGAGAGAGAGAGAGAGACCGCACCCTGGAAATTGCCGTCCTAACCAATTGCCTGGGTTGCCTAGTCCTAAATCCTGCACTGTCCACAGGACTGGGCGTTTGTGCGTTGTATTGTGATCGTCCTGTGATGTATCTGCGATGGTTCAGAGTCATGTCGATCCCATGAGCAGAGAGGCCCACTCTGTGGGATATCTAGTGTAGGCCTACGGTCTAAAGAATCTCCCTCTTCTACTCGCAGTGGTGTGCAAGTCTGATAAAAGGGGAGGTTAAGCAGAGTTTTTAGGTCGGGTTATTATTAAACCAATGTAATAACCTTTTCTAGAAAAACTTCATTGAAATTTAATTATTATCTAAATAATGTTCTAATTAACAGAACGGATTGTGTAAAATATCTAGGAATTTTCATTAACACTAAATTGTATTTTCATAGTCACGTTGATTACATTTATAATCACGCAATCAGAATGTTGGGAATAATAGGCCAATAAATTAACTTATTCTTTTTCTACGCCCGATTCTCTTTTAATGCTCTACTATACATTGGTGCGATGAAACTCGAATATGCATCTGTAGCTTGGAACTCGATTACAACTACGGACTCGGCTAAATTAGAAAATATTAAAAGAAAATTTATATCGTTGTGTTCACTCAGATTTCTGCACATTAACTCCGGATATAGTTATGAGAGAAAATGCGAATACTTTAATTGTCAAAACCTATATGCTGGACAACATAAGCTCGATTATCTGTGCTTTTGTAAGGTCCTCAAAGGTGATATATTCTGACTTCTTCTTAAACAATATTAGGACGCATGTTTATATGACTTTTTTTTTCGATTAATACACACACACCTAAACTGAGCTCTAACCTTAGGAGAAATGCCGCTGCCCCTGTTCGGAAGAGCGCCCTTCGAGGGGCGTTTTCTATAGCACGCAACACTGAGAAGTTTTTAAAAGAGAAAATTGGTTAAATTTTCAGAAGGAACGTAGTTTGGAATGTGAAGAATTCATGCAGAATGTCAGTTGCCTTGAAAACATATTACATTGGAAAGAATATATCGGTGTACTTAAAATAAGAGTGATTATTTAACACGTTAAATAAAGAGGTAGAACACTTCAAAATGAACGCGAAACGCACATTTCACTTCACTTTGTATGTGCAAGGCATACCAAAAACCTGAACTAATTTAACCTAACCTGTCACAGATTCGTATACGCAATCCATACAGAAAGCCTAACCTAAATTGTCACAGTTTCCCTCACTGTAGGACATAGAACAATTCTCGTTGGAAGTTTCAGTGTCGCGTGCTATGGAAAAGCCGTAATGTTTATCGACGTACACTTTGTCACACAAACAGAGGAATAATAATTGTAAATTTATGTAACAAAAAAGTATAATAATATTACTCACTTCATCGTTTAGAAATAGACAGATTTTGTACGCGGCTCGTTGTGTGGTTATGACTTCGGCATCTTCATCCACATCAGCTATTGTGTTCTCCAATGGTGATATTGCAGATTGCTTCAGGTTTTGTATATCGCGTCGAATGCAGGAAAGATCTGTATTGGTTAATGAAAGTTCACTTTCATATAGATTTCTTTATCACATTAGACGCTTATTTATGAAGTCAGGAATCGTCTTCTCTCAATTTCTTTTTCGGTACTTTAGAAACACATTGACTGTTTAAGGTCTTATTTCGTTCATGGTTGTGTTGGAGATTAGATTTTTGAAATTATATGTCCCGGTAAACAATTCTTTAATTAAAAACTTTGCTCGGACACCATTTTTAACACAGCACTATTTATATAAACTATATAAATTACTTCATGTCTGAAATAAAGTTTAAAACCACAACTGATAGAAGATTTCTCCCATTATGTCCCACCATAACACAGCAGACCTCGTCCACGATGCCAGTCCCTTGTTCACTGTCAACTGATTACTGTAAGGGCGCCTTCCTGCTTTCCACGTGCTTACGTATGTCCACAGCGCCACTCGTAAACTGATGGCGCACGAGGCATCACATCACAATCGTACGCGATTTGAAACCGAGCTCTTGTATTAGTTTATTACTGCAAAGGAGCCTTCCTCGTGCTTACGTATGTCAACAGCGCCAATCGTCAACTGATTATAACGCCAGCCGTACGGAACATCACATCACTGTCGTATGCGGTTTGAAAACAAACTCTTGTATTAGTTTATTACGGCAAAGGAGCCTTCCTCGTGCTTACGCAGGTCCACAGCGCCACTCGTCAACTGATTATAACGCCAACCGCACGGGGCATCTCATCACTGTCGTATGCGGTTTCAAAACGAACTGTTGCATTAGTTTATTACAGCAAAGGATCCTTCCTCGTGCTTACGTATGTCCACAGCGCCACTCGTCAACTGATTATAACGCCAGCCGCACGGGGCATCTCATCACTGTCGTATGCGGTTTGAAAACAAACTCTTGTATTAGTTTATTACTGCAAAGGAGCCTTCCTCGTGCTTACGCATGTCCACAGCGCCACTCGTCAACTGATTATAACGCCAGCCGCACGGGGCATCTCATCACTGTCGTATGCGGTTTGAAAACAAACTCTTGTATTAGTTTATTACTGCAAAGGAGCCTTCCTCGTGCTTACGCATGTCCACAGCGCCACTCGTCAACTGATTATAACGCCAACCGCACGGGGCATCTCATCACTGTCGTATGCGGTTTGAAAAGGAACTGTTGCATTAGTTTATTACTGCAAAGAAGCCTTCCTCGTGCTTACGCATGTCCACAGCGCCACTCGTCAACTGATTATAACGCCAACCGCACGGGGCATCTCATCACTGTCGTATGCGGTTTGAAAAGGAACTGTTGCATTAGTTTATTACTGCAAAGAAGCCTTCCTCGTGCTTACGCATGTCCACAGCGCCACTCGTCAACTGATTATAACGCCAGCCGCACGGGGCATCACATCACTGTCGTACGCGGCTTGGAAACAAACTGTTGTATTAGTTTATTACTGCAAAGGATCCTTCCTCGTGCTTACGTATGTCAACAGCGCCACTCGTCAACTGATTATAACGCCAGCCGCACGGGGCATCACATCACATTCGTACGCGGTTTGAAAACGAACTGTTGCATTAGTTTATTAATGCAAAGGAGCATTCCTCGTTCTTACGTGTGTCAACAGCGCCACTCGTCAACTGATTATAATGCCAGCCGCACGGGGCATCACATCACTGTCGTATGCGGTTTGAAAACGAACTGTTGTATTAGTTTATTACTGCAAAGGATCCTTCCTCGTGCTTACGTATGTCAACAGCGCCACTCGTCAACTGATTATAATGCCAGCCGCACGGGGCATCACATCACATTCGTACGCGGTTTGAAAACGAACTGTTGCATTAGTTTATTAATGCAAAGGAGCCTTCCTCGTGCTTTCGTATGTCCACAGCGCCACTCGTCAACTGATTATAACGCTAGCCGTACGGGGCATCACATCACATTCGTACGCGGTTTGAAAACGAACTGTTGCATTAGTTTATTAATGCAAAGGAGCCTTCCTCGTGCTTACGTATGTCAACAGAGCCACTCGTCAACTGATTATAACACCAGCCGCACGGGGCATCACATCACATTCGTACGCGGTTTGAAAACAAACTCTTGCATTAGTTTATTACTATAAAGGAGTCTTCCCCGTGCTTACGTATGTCAACAGCGCCACTCGTCAACTGATTATAACGCCAGCCGCACGGGGCATCACATCACATTTGTACGCGGTTTGAAAACGAACTAGTATAGTAGTTTATTACTGCAAAGGCACTCGTCAGTTATAGCGCCAGCCTCTCGGATTATTATAATAGCACATGGTTTGAAAACTTTTGTGAAAATTTATTACTGCAAAGACATATTTTGTTTCTCTAAACAGTGTGCCGGACGTTGCGTATGTTCAGTATTTATACCCATTAAAAGAAGACTTTGGAAGGGAATGAAATGGAATTTACGGGAGGGAGACTCTATTGCCCAGCACTGCGAAGTGTTACGATCTATTGTGCTAATCTTCAAGCAAGACGCATTCTCAAACCCACATCGGCTGACTTCACTAAGTTTCGCCGAGTCCCCAGGTTTCAAGCAGGCAATCCTCGACCCTTAGACAGCCCCCTCTGTACGTCGCCAGCCGGTGATCGGGGAATGATATGGATTGATGACGAAATGGAGAAATGGTGGCGGAATGATACAGATGCCTAATATGTAGGCTAACCAAAGCAATCAATAATCATTTTATTATATTTTAAAAAATTGCAAATAAATTTCCGACATATGTTTTCAATCTCGAAAGGAAGTCTTTTAACAGACGTGTCGCTCGTAGGTTGATCAAGATACCCTTTTATGATATTAATGAGTTTTTAATGATAATATTGTTGAGTGTTTCTGATAAAATTTTATTGTCTTTTATGTTTCTTGTTTATTTTATATACATTATTTGACTCTGCCAATTGCACAAACATGTGTTCACTCACTATACGATACTCAATATAGGGAAAGAAAATGGGAGAACCCTGAGAAAAAACCCAACTAAGACCTTGTCCGCCACAAGTATCATTATGAATTTTCCTAGAAAACATCAGAGATGTAACCGGGACTCGAACTCGGGCCGTCTACATGACAGGCTGAAGATCTGACCACTAAGGTAAGGGTAAAAGAAGACATTGGTTAACATTTCGAGTGCTCGATCCGGAACGGGTCCTTCCAGTTACGCTTCTTCGGCCCATTGTGCGCCCTATATTTTGCGGCGTCTATGGCTCAAGTGGTAGAGCGCTGATCTTCCATCTAGGCTTCCCGTGTTCGATCCCCAGTGAAGTCGTTATAGAATTTGTGGTGGAAAAATCGGACGTTGCACAGGGGTTTTCTCGGCGTACTCTCGTTTCTCCCAGTTATTCCACCAACACACACCATCTCCCCCTCATTTCATCCCTCATCCGATGCTTGTATAGGAAGGGCTTGGGGCTTCGGGGCCCTGGGACTTATCAGGCTGTTCGTCGTGAAACGGGGCTTAGCTCTATGAGGAGCTGAGGCAGGATAGCCCACCTTCAGCGTCGGATTCACGAATACCACCCGGACCACCTATCGGACTGGACAATTATCGCGCAAATAGAGAGCACAATAGACAAAATCGTGCCTAAGAATACGGAGCCGTCCAGGGTCCTGCCATCGTAAAGCCAATCACCCAGCGCCTTGTATTTACGGTGATTGTCGAAATCCTACGAGTAATCCCGGTGACATCCGTGAGTAAGATGGCGACACGTGCGCCATCCTGCCTTAGGCCTGATAGAGCCAGGTTCCACTCGCTGACGAGTAGCGTAATAAGCTCCAAGGCCCGGACCCTAAGCTCATCGTACGAGTATAACAGCATCGTAAATTCGTTCTACCTCAAGAATACAGCACAGTCTTTTTTTTTAACTCTTATTAAAAACAGAAGATCCTTGCCGGAGTTTGCTATCACAGTATCACCAGAGGAATCCAAACGGATACTCTGTATTTGTTGAATTATACACTACAACTTACAATCGTTAATTTCTACAATATAAATTCAATATCAAAATAATATTCTTTCAAATTCATAAAACTTCTTTACTGTTCCATGGTTGTCCATAGACTCACTGCAATAAGAAAAATTCCGTTCCGTCAATGAAATCTAGTATGGTTTTACAGGTGAATTGTTATAAATGTAGTTGTTCTACAGCAATGGTGGACATTCCTACGGCATTGCGCGTGTACGTGGCGGAATATACTGGATTGCTGTACTTCGGAGCTCCATTAGTGATACAATGTCTTTCGCAGAATCATATGAATCGAGAGGATATCACACTTGCAAGAAAGACGGTTCTTTCATTTCTCATGTTTAGGATTAGTTACAAATATCCAGGACGCGAACTTAAATATGTATATTCTTAAAATAGGTCACCTGTTATACGAGTTCAAAGAGCACAGACTCAGTGATTTTCAAAGGATGGAGAAAGATTTCAATATTTTTGCCACTCCTTTTCATGTTTAAATTGAAAATGTTATTCAAGAATTGCAGTTAGAGGTACTGGATTTGCAGAATGATGGCTTCTTGAAAGCAGAATGTGAAGTCTACTGGGGGCTAAAATTCTTTAAAAGATGTCCAGTACTACATATCCACTGCTTAGACAGTTTGCTTAAAAATAATGAGTACCGTCATTTCCCATAACTATGGTCCTGGAACATAACTATTGTCCACGATACAACTATTCAAATTTTGTACTCCATAACGTAGTGCCTCGTTTATCTGTATTCTTGCTGTACTGTAGTTTGAATTCAAGTCACTGCAGCTATCTACGAACGGTCTATGTTACTTCTACAATGATCTTTGAATGGTTGTATCGTGGATTATATTTGTGTTCCAGGACCATAGTTATGGGAAATGACGGTAGGTATTCATCAACCTACCAGTGCGAACAGCTGTTTTCTAAAATGAAATTTATAAAGTCCAGCCACAGATCCCGCTCAAGCGATGCTCATCTCCTTGCGTAACTGAAAATAGCATGCACAGATATCAATCCCAATTTCGAAGAAATTGCTTTGAAAAATGATTAAATAAATCTCACGTTAATGGACTATTCTAATTACATATGGTAGGTAGGAGTGTAGTGGCGCAACTGTCTGTAAATCCGTCACTGCACTGTAGAGTGCAACTCCTCCCACAGTATGTAGTTGCCATTTAAATTCTGTCTTGTGGGTTGCGTTCATTTTGCCCACCACTGCTCTACAGTAAATATAAAATTTGCATTCACTTTTATGGTTTTACTCTTTTCACTAACTTCACACAATGCAATACGTCTTGACTATATTCGCAATCCTAATTGTACAATTTCGTTAAATTCTTGACTGTCCATGTTCAACCAATTCTTTTAGAAATACTAATTGACCAGCACCTTAGATGGGACACACATATTGCATGTTATGTAATAAATTACGCAAAATTGTATATAGATTTGTTATACTTCGTTCTTACCTCCCTATTAATATATTTTTGAGATTAATTTATTTATCCTTGGTACAATCTGTATTACGTTATGGCATTATTGGCTGAGGCAGTATTTCTAAATCCATAAGAAAACCGCTACATTTACTACAAAAGGGAATACTCAAAATTTGTCTGAAAACTCAATTTCAGAACACACACACTCTTTGACTCCACATTACACTAGACAAACGCATCCCCACAGGAAGCAAAACAAAAGGCACCGGGACCAGCACCAACCAGTTCTGAACATGGCCCATAACAGGCTGAAACAGTATAACCAGGTACGGTAAAATTTAACACGAGAAAGACATATAATACGTAGTCCGTGCAAATTAATACCTTTTTTCATTACTTATGAGCAGGGAACGGATTTATATGGACTAAAAATATATGAAATATGTAAATATATATGTAGTTATTTTTACCAAAATATGGAATTAAATATGGATTTTTACCAAAATATGGAATTAAATATGGACTTAAAATTATAAAAAAATGACTATGTACGTTAAATATTGGTACATTTTAATCAAACTAAACAAAAAATATAATGGACGTACCTTATCTTCCAATGTAGTTTCAACAAAACACAATTTTTATTGTCTGTTACCATAACAATAGGTTACAAACATTTCTTTCAAGTGCTGAAAAGTGAATCTTCTTCTATTGTCTCTGAGGATAGATTTATACTGACTAAAAGAGCGTTCGACGTCACAAGAAGTAACTGGTACATAATTCAATTTCACAATGTCTGCTGGGGATAAGTCCAAGTTAATCTTCACTGTTGATTCACCACTCATCACAGCAACAACCTTTTGTAGTTCTTCATATCCAGGGTTTTTTGAAAGTACAGTGTCCACCTTAGCTCTTACTGCATCTGCAACTTTACCTCTACCACGATTCAGTTGTTCCACAGTACTATTTATAATTTCAAAACTTTCAGATAGTGAAAGGTGCCTATTTTGGAGACTTTTGAGCGTTTTTATGATGCATGAAAATGTATGCTGAATGTGAGCTAAGTCATTCTTCACACTTATGTCACAGGTAACTGTTTTCGCAGTATCAATTGAGACTGCATCTTCAGAGTCCAATGCAAGGAGAACATTGTTAATAGAGTCTATATGTTCGGCATAATATTCAACTGCTTCTAGCCATGTACCCCATCTAGTTAAAATTGGCTTTGGTGGCAATGGAATTTCAGGGTACATTTCTTTCAACACGTTAACTCTACTGGGAGCTTTGAGAAATACTTTTTTTCACTGATGAAATCAACAAATCTACTTTAGGGAAATTGTCTCTGACCACTTCTGCCACACGATGAAATGCATGCGCCACACAAGTAAAATGAGTCAATTTAGGATATACAACAGATAATGCTTGTCCAGCTTTGACCATATAAGGGGCAGCATCGCTAATAAAGAATAACACATTATCGTACATAATACCCTTTGGCCACAGGATACCCATAGCTTCGTTGAACAGTTTAACTATAGTTTTGTTATTGCACTTTTCTAGAACATCACAATGTAAAAGAATTCGTTCAGAATATTGTTCACTTAACAAACCGATAACTACATTACCAACAAGTCTACCTTCTTTGTCGGGAGTCTCATCAATGGAAACCCAAATTGAACTATCTTTAATTTCATCTCTTATCTTCTGTATTGTCTCATCGTAGATGGATGGAGCATACGTCTTCCTAAGTGTTGACTCATCCGGGATTGTATGTTGAGTATATTTTTCAAGGAATTCCCTGAAGACCTTATTCTTTAGTTTGTAGAGAGGAATATCAGCAGAGATGAGAGAACGGCACAGGTCGATGTTAAACTCAGATCTTACATTCGATGTTGTTGGTTGTGTTAAAAACAATTGTCTCTGCTTGGAATTTAGTTGTTTGTTGGCCTGATGTTTACTAGTTGTAATGTGTTGTTGCACCAGGAACTTTTGTGTAGATGATACTGCACAATGACACAAATTACAAAATAATATTTTATTGTCAGTTGATAAACCATCTTCTTTAAATTCTGAAATGTAACTTGTTAGTTTTGATTTTAAATTGACTGAATGACGTACTTTTGGCATATTTACCGTCTTTATAGTATGATTTACAAAACTGAACCTATGTGTACTCTGACTGGCATTTAACTGTTGAGCTGCACAACTGAAGTCTGTTAAAAATTTTAAATTAAATTAATACAGTTTTGTAACTTACTTTCCCATTGTTGATAGGACTGCTAATTTTCAAATAACTCTGATGTTAAAGGGATTACTGAACATGTGTTTAAATCTCTATTGTTGAAATGTATTTTTAAAAGTTAATGGAATTTTGTTTTGTTTTATTGTTAAACCTAATATAATATGGACTGTTTTATATGAAATATGGAAAATATATGGAAATTAACGAAAATATGTACTAAACTCTAAAATATGGAAAAATATGGAAAATAAAAGTAGGATTTTTCAACCCTACACATTGTGAAACATAAAGATAATGCAAAATATAAATTATATTAGCTTTATAAGTAAATATGTATTTACATATAAATCCTTTCCCAGCTTATGAGCAAAAGTTCATTGATTTATGATACAGGAACATGGGGATACAAAAAAATCAAAATCCTAGTGTCTGCATTAAATTTGCAACAACACCTTTATCTACAACCCTAATAAACTGTACCTCTGGGTGAAATAGAGATCCTCCCCATATGGAAGCGATTTGTGTGGAGTGTGACATTGCATGTAGCAGAAACATGGATATTACAACGAAGTGAAGAGAGGCAAACTGAAGCACTTGAAATGTGGAGATTGAGAAGAATGGAACGTGTGAAATGGACAGACAGAATAAAAATGAAGCTGTGTTGGAAAAAGTGGATGAAAAGGAATGTTGCCGAAACTGGTCAAGAAGAGATTAAAAAAAAATGGAATTTGTTGGGTTTCCTAGTGGAAGGAATAGTGAACGGGAGAAAAGGTCGGGGCAGAAAAAATGATATCAGATAATAGACGGCATTAAGATACATGGATCATATGCGGAGATAAAGAGGAAGGCAGAAACCAGGAAAGATTTTAGATTGCTGGATTTGTATATTTATGTTTCTATTTTGTCTGTTATTGCAAATATTTCAAGGTTTGTCTAATTTCTATGTTATTTAATTCTGTCTTTCCTTATAGAGCCTTTAACAGAACATAAAAACATAACAGTTTCATTTCTGCTGCTGTTATATTACTCAGATCTTGTATTTTTCTGACACAGGATTCAAAACTGTAGGTATTGCTAATGTTTTACAAAATTTTAATTTTATCTCTTTTGTTGCTTTGATATTAAGTGGTCATTTTATCGTTCCATGTCTTAAAATTCTGCTATCGTATTCATTATATCACTGTCGTAATCAAATGAGATGTCACATCCTAGGTAATTAAACAGGTTTACTTGTTCGATGATTTTGTTTCCTATGACTATTTTGGATTTAATTTACTCTTTGCCTAGGAATGCCATAACCTTGTTTTTTTCAATGGATAATCTATTTAAAAATTGTACTGTTTACATATTTTATGTAATTCAAAACAGTTCTTCTGTACTTGCTACTGTTACCTGGTCATCAACATATAGTAATGTTTTCAAATAATTCCTTTTTATCCTATTTCATTTCTTTATTTGTTTCTTCATGGAATTTTAATTTTTTTTAATTCATGTGTAGATGAAACAAATCTGAAGAAAGAATGTAACTTTGTTTTACTCTTCGTTAGTGTAAATGTGATTTTACTTGCTTTATTTACAATTTTTATGACAATACACTAAAAAATTTAATTCAAAACAAAGAAAGAATGCTAATTCTACTTGAATTACCTTCACCTGCCTACCTACTAAAGGCTTTACCAATAACCAAAAATTTATTTAAAAATAGGGTTAAGGACTTACTACTAGACGGTAGTATATTATACACACTATTTAAAGGGTTTAATTGATGTTTTGTTATTTAAAGTGTTGTATCAGTGAAGAAGTGTGTTGTGTCAATGAAGTGTGAAGTGTGTTGTGACAGTGAAGTGTGTTTGTGTCTGTGAAGCTTTATAGTTTATAGTGGTAGTGCAAAGTATTTGAACAGAGAAATCTCTTTGAAGTATTAGTGAAATCAGGATAGTATCAGTGAAACGTGTCGCAGTTCCAGTGAAGTGAGTTGACAGAGAAATCAGTGCAGTGGTGAAAGATACTTGTACAGGTATGAACATATCATACTCGTGGGTTTTAGTTCGAACTTAGGGTTAAGATAAAAATTAGATTTACTTTAAATATTATTTTAAGTGATCGCACTTCATTTAATTTGGGATGATCATTATTATTATTATTATTATTATTATTATTATTATTATTATTATTATCATTATCATTATCATTATCATTATCATTATCATTATCATTATCATTATCATTATTATTATTATTATTATTATTATTACTTATAGAAGAATATAATAAACGGGGTTTAAAAATAAATTTAGAGAAAACACTATATATGTCCTGTGGGGAGGAAATGAAAGATTTGGTTTTGGAAGATGGAATGGGATGTATCAAAGGATGTGAGGAGTGTGAATATTTGGGGGTAAAAATTAACTCAACATACAGCCAGGAAAGTCACATAAAATATAGAATTCAGAAAGGTAGATCGGCAATAGCTATGTTCAATGGGATAAGCTGGGATTAGACAATAACAATTGAAACAAAACTCCAAATCTATAAATCTATAATAAGGAGTACTATAACAATTGGGGCGGAAACGTGGCATTTAAACATGAATCTGAGAATGAAACTCCTCTCCACTGAAATGAACTGTTTTAGACGTTCCACTAGACATTCTAAATTGGAAAAAATTCGAAACAACCATTAGACAAGAAATGGGAGTTAATAGTATATTATTAGATTTTGTTAGCTGCAAGCAATTAGAATGGTATGGCCACGTACGTAGAATGCCAGAAACAAGATTGTCCAGAAAGATTTTGGAATGGATTTCGCCAGGAAGAGGAAAGAGGAGAAGACCAAGGAAAACCTGGATGGACGATATAAGAAGTGGAATGAAGGAGAGAGGCTTGGAAGAACGGGATTGGGAGGCAAGAGAAGAATGGAGGAAGAAGATAAGAAGTTAAACACTTTGGATATAGGAAGATGTAGTTTACATTGTAACCCTCTTAATAAATATATTATTATTATTAAGTAAAGCGATCGGTTTGGAAGCAAATCCCGAAAGGACAAAGTATATGATTATGTCTCGTGACCAGAATATTGTACGAAATGGAAATATAAAAATTGGAGATTTATCCTTTGAAGAGGTGGAAAAATTGAAATATCTTGGAGCAACAGTAACAAATATAAATGACATTCGGGAGGAAATTAAACGCAGAATAAACATGGGAAATACGTGTTATTATTCGGTTGAGAAGCTCTTATCATCCAGTCTGCTGTCCAAAAATCTGAAAGTTAGAATTTATAAAACAGTTATATTACCGGTTCTTCTGTATGGTTGTGAAACTTGGACTCTCACTCTGAGAGAGGAACATAGGTTAAGGGTGTTTGAGAATAAGGTGCTTAGGAAAATATTTGGGGCTAAGCGGGATGATGTTACAGGAGAATGGAGAAAGTTACACAACACAGAACTGCACGCATTTTATTCTTCACCTGACATAATTAGGAACTTAAAATCCAGACGTTTGAGATGGGGAGGGCATGTAGCACGTATGGGCGAATCCAGAAATGCATATAGAGTGTTAGTTGGGAGACCGGAGGGAAAAAGACCTTTAGGGAGGCCGAGACGTAGATGGGAGGATAATATTGAAATGGATTTGAGGGAGGTGGGGTATGATGATAGAGACTGGATTAATATTGCACAGGATAGGGACCAATGGCGGGCTTATGTGAGGGCGGCAATGAACCTTCGGGTTCCTTAAAACCATTTGTAAGTAAGTAAATTATTATTATTATTAATTATTATTAGTATTTATTATTATTAGTATTAATATTAACTGTGTTTATTATTAATTGTCATTATTGAATGTAATTAATTACCACTGCCACCGGGTATTTACCCATTTGGAGAGTGAATAAGTACAAACATACAATTAGGAGAAACAAACCCTGTTCTCTAGTCGTCATGTCGATTCCAACACTAAGTCAAATGATCAGGTGGTAACTATCTCGGGCTATACTGAATGTGGACACGTGAAATAGAGGTGGTCATGCAAACCCTACAGTGAGGTAACACGTCAAGGTGATGGCTCCGGGCATTGAGATGCTCTGATGTTGCAACGTAACCTAAGCGCGACCCACCGCATCATTTCGGCATCGATCGAGTCATTACGGCGGACGAAATCCAGACCAGTAAAGCAGCTTACATCTTTTTTTTTTATTACTTGTTAACTCAACTATGCCCCTAAGTCGTGATTGATGTGTATAACGCACCGTGTTACCCGCACAGGTAGCTGTGTATAAATAGATGAGGCATCCCGCTTTTTATTCACAGTCGTTTGAACAGATCCTTCAAGAACACTCCACTCGTCGGAATGAGGAAGGTATGTACGCACGTAACGCTCGGGAATTTTTTCGTAGATGAAGGGAGAAATAACTCATGTTCGGAATATACACAGGCACAACATTCAGAGGCGAGAGTGCTAGTAGAGTATTGCAGCACTCTTTGTTTTACTGCGATCCCAAAGATTTCTCGAGGATAAAAGGTTACCACTGTTGAATGTCTATTATAGACATACCTTCTATTAAATATTTATAGTTCCTTTTCTCTTATAATTTCTTCATCATAAATACACATATAAATATACTTCGAGCGTACAGACAAATAAAACTTTACACATATTTTACACTGGTGAACAAACATTTTGTTAAATGTAAAATTTCTGCTTTTTCGTATGTAATTTCATCTGCCGATTCCAAAAATAAAGTCAGAATTTTTCTACCACTCACCCGCCATTTTTTTCGTAATTTCTAAATATTTGACTTATTTTTATTGCTATGAACCAGGCCTGCACAAGGTTTCCGCTCTCCGAGCCGGCTCACAGCTCATGAGCGGAATGCAGATATTAGCTGCGCTCTGTATAAGGTGGACTGGAAGAAGGGGTGATCTCGTAGAAAATATACACAAAAGGAAATACAGTACTCGTAAGAGTGTTTATGAAATGAATTCCCGTTCAGTGTTTGTAAAACTATCTTGGACTATTATTAATTAATAAAAAAATATTTATTTTACAGAAATAATAGAAATTCTATAGCTACTTAAATGTACAATATCATTTTGTTATATTTTTATTTATCAGTACATCAAAACGAGGTTTTATGCTGTTGGCAGCTGAAAGGAAAGTAGCCTACTGATCGTAATGAAACATCAGTTACAGATGTTCGATGCTGCCTTTATTAAAGTTGATTATAGAAAACAGTTGCTCACAAATATAAATGTTGAGCCAAACATAGCAATCATTTTCACAGCCAGCCTGTGCAGTCGTTGGTATTATTGATAATGTTTAGTCTTGTAAAACTCAACCAGGCTAGTAGCATTATTCAAACGATCTTTAGCCCTTAGGTCATATTGAAGATCAATAAGTTCGAGCTGTAAATCGTTAAATGTTATGTTCCGTTCCGTCTTTTAGATTCCTCCATACTGTACTGTAGCAGTAGGTAAGCAACGTGAAACAGTTACTGAGAATAGGCCTACACACTGCACTCCACTAGGTAACTGAGTGGTCGTTTCCCTCTCCTCTACGTTTTTCAAGTCTATGTCATTCTGACATATCTTCCTCTCCGTTTCGGCGAGCGGTAAACACGGGTCTCCGCTCCGAAGGAGCTCTGTTTGTGCAGGTATGCTATAAACAATCCTTAACGTGCTAATGGAAAGAAAATATTTCAAATATTTCAATATACTGCTTTAACAGTTGACCTATAACTTCAGATGATTGTTGCCTGTGAAGTCAGAATTCATAAAAATAAATTTTATTTCTCATTAGGTGTGCGAGTTAGGTAATATTATTCTCAGTTGAGTTGGAACTTACATTCATGTTTTCTTTGCCCTAATTTTAAGTGTGATAAAAGTATCTTATAAAGTGAAACATACCTCGAAATACTATATAAGTCACATAAACAATTTTTGCCACGTTTGTGATTAGTTAACTTTGAATTTTACTACACTAGTTAAAAGAGATTACGCGTGTGCTTTTGATTATAAAGTAGATGAGAAGATGAACTGGGCCCTGAAATCTGTTGCGTTCCATGTGATTCTATTAACTGGTTGGCTAAAAGAATCGTGCTATATGGCTTTTCCAGTTCCAATGATATGGCAGGAACCAAAGATCATTCAACAGACAGTCACTTTCTAGGAACCACAGATCAGAAGATTACAGAGAACTTGTCAACGAGCTGATTCAGAACTATAACGTGATGAGGTTGTAGTATCTCTCAAAATAATTTCTTGGCTTTTCATCTATTTTTTCTTTCCTCAAAACCTTCGGGTAATGAGAGATGAAAATGGGGAGCGTTTTCATCAGGATTTTTCTGAAATGGAAAGCCGCTACCAGGAAAACTGCAGCCCAAGTATTCTGTCAGACTATTGCTGGATACTCCAAAGAGTTGTTTCTCAAGCGAAGTATAGCCTAAAATCTATTTCACACACATTTTTGGTAAATAAATATGATTTTATGTAAAATATTATAAAGTATCAATACTAGAAAATTTGAATTACATTCCATATAATTACTCAAAAATCCTGGGTGATAGAAAATTTTTGAAAACAGATTTGAAATCAGCACATAATGCTATAAAAATCATCCATTATTTATGATTTAACAAAAAATATGTTTCATTTTGTTGACCAGTGTTATTTAAAGACGGTGTATCAACTACTAGGTTATTTAGTGTCGAAAGAAACTGAGATAAGGATATATTTTGCGAGATGAGGCAGATAATTCGCCACAAGTTACCTGACATTCGCCTTACTGTAGAGGAAAACCTCGCAAGAAAGTTATCCAGATAATTAACTGAAGTGGGAATCGAAAACGAACCCAAAAAGAGTAGCCAAATCTCTTAGCTTTGCTGATGGATACATACATACATACATACTTACATAATCGTCGGCGTAGGTAGCGTAGTTGGTATAGCTCTGGCTTTCTATGCTCCACGTTGCGGGTTCGATCCCGGCCCAGGTTGATGGCATTTACTGTGTGTGTTTAAATGCGACAGGCTCATGTGAGTAGATTTACTGGCATGAAAGAGAACTCCTATGGGACAAAATTCCGGCACACCGGCGACTCTGATATATCGTCTGGGGTTGCGAGCGTCGTTAAATAAACCATAATTAATTAATTAAATGCAAATCACGTCAAAACCAAGCCAAGACTTATGAAAACGATTTATTGCATTCATCTTATTCTACAATCCACACATTCTTTCATCCAAAAAAAAAAAATACACAATGGGAGGAAGAACCGATTTAGTTGTTGGCCATCTTGGAGATTCCTTTCCGGAAATGTCCTCTACCCTCGTATAATCAGGCAGCCATTTCAGATTCGCCCTTGATTGCCGTCATTCCGTCTGTATAGGCGTAACCATATTATCTTAGTGTCATAGTTTCATCGTAATATACAATGTTGCATTAGGCCTACAAGTTTATTTTTTCTAATTGTACAATTTGTGATTAAAAATTGACTGAGTAGCTATATATTTATTCACGTATTTATTCTAATCTGAAACTATACCTTCAGCAGTAACAACTAGCATCGGAATTAGAATCCGGTGTGGCTTAGTGGATAAACCGTCAGCACGTAGAGCTGAAAACCCAGGTTCAAGTCCTGGTGCCGGAGAGAAATTTTCTCTGTTCTATCCATTCCTCATTATAGAATAACGCAGAATTCCTGCACGCAAATATCACACGTATTTCGGTATATCATAATAATAACATTCATACCAATCCAAATGGCTCTAGAAACTGTCTCCATATGTTTCCATTGATCAAAAAAATATAGAATGAGAAGCGAAAGAACATTTCCTCACCGGACATTATGAAATTTGAACGATGGTTGTGTCTAATGTTATTTTTGATATGTATGTGCTTGTTTTCAATTGAATATCGGTAGGCCTATTAGGAAGACCTATAATTAAAATAAATTGTTTATCGGTACCTACTTAAGACATTGTCTTGTATGATAAGAAAACGCAGCATCAATAAAATACAACATTTCACTATATTACGATTATAGGCAAATTTCATTTAAAAAGAGTTATATTAAAATTCAATGAATCTACGTACGGTATCCTCTTTTCCGATATGAAGAAATGTGTTTAAAAAACTCAAATATTCAAAATCACATTAAATGTTCCTACTAAAATGCCATCAAAAATTTTAATTTCTGTTAATTCTAGGGACATTTTTCGTCTATTGCAAAGATGTTCTGTCCTGCGCCGTAGCGCAGTCGTTTATGAAATCAAGACTGGACTCGCGTTACTGAATAAGCGCTAATTCGATTCTTCATGAGGAAAGAATATCTCATGAAATATCGACCAAAATATGGTACCGGTGCCCACCCAGCATCATCATGTATTTGGGGAGCTATTATAGGTAGCAAAATTCGATTTCGAAAATGAGCTATAACGGCTAGCGGGATCATCATGCTAACCACAACTAACCTCTGTACTGGTTTAATGATCGTTCACCTCTATTGAGGCATATAGACGTGAAGGATTATTTTACAGGTATTTGTGGTACTATTGGTTACCAAAATAGGGACACTGGCTATTATATAGAGAATGAACCGTAAGTTATGTCATTAATTTCTGAGTGTTATTCTTTGAGATATTTCAAACAAAAAAGTTTAATACAATTTTGCTCGTTTTTGCTTCCTTTTCCAGAAAAAAAAACTTATATGAAACATTGCATAGTATGTATTGGGAATTAATTCCCAATATGTTAAATCAATTTTAGAGAGCAGTGTATTATGATGATAAATCACTGAAATAATTTCAGTTTTGTCCTTGAAATATGTACAAATTTCATACGAACAAATGTAACAATGTAAAATTTATTTTAAGAAGGAAAAGTTAAATTTATTCAGAACAAATTTCTGCACAATTAAAGGAGAAAACTAAAATTCTTTCAATAATTTATTGTCATAATACACTGCTCTCTTAAATTGACCGAACATATTGGGAATTAAATAAATGTTTTTACCAATACACACCATGAAAAATGTTTTACACAAAACAATTATTTTCTGGAAAAGAAGTGAAAACGAACCAAATTGTACTAAATATATCTAAAAAAATAACACCCGAAATTAATGTCATTACTTACTGTTCAGTATGTATGTCAAGAAAATAAAATCAGGAAAGTGCACCGAAGCGTCTTAAATTTAGAAAATGCACAGAAATTATGCATAAAATTATTCTACAATTTCTCCTAGTTTGCCTGAAGAAGTAATAACACGTGCTGTTGAATTATTTTTTTCAAAACTTGTTACTAGATACAGAAACATCATTCTGTTCCTTGTATCGTAAAATTAATTACTAAAAAATACGAAACGAGGAATCTCCTGAGTAAGGGACACGAACCAGCTGCATCAGACGACTTCATAATGTGGGGTTTCATGTCGTGAGGCAAGTCCTATTTGCTAATGGAAAGGGAAGAACATTTTTCCCCATCCTACAGCTACTAAGGAATTAGATCCTTACATTTTGTGTTGTAAGCTTTCCACAAGATTGAGAACATGGGCTGTAGGAGAGATATCAGTGCCTAGACTTAATTTACAGTTGAGAATTCTGAACTATGGCAGTGGCGGAAACGTTTTCTCTTCATATTTGACTATAATTTATATTTCAACCTTTTTCCATTAAAGTTATTCGAAGTTGACACAAGTGCAGTAATCAACGATAGTGGATTCACACCTTAAAAATTTCGATTAGTAGTAAGATTATAAACGAGTCTTTAGTCGTTCTTTACTTCTGTAGTTTCCAATGTTGTCACTGAGATTAGTTTTGCACATACTTATAATTTCACGATTAAAATACCGCAAATAGGCGATAAATATCCAAGATATTCCTAACTTCAAATGCATTTAGCTCTAGCGACAACACATAAATCTGTTGATTTACGTACTTACTTATGGATTTTAGAGAACCCAGAAGTTAATTGCCGCCCTCACATATAAGCCGTCACAAGTCTCTATCCTGGGCAAGATTAATCCATTTCCTAGCATCATATCCCACCTCCCTCAAATCCATTTTAAAATTATCCTCCCATAAGCCCTCTTGGTGTTATTCGACAGGAGTAGGCTACGTGCCGGCACCTGGTTTCCCCTTCCCCCTTCATCATCATCCTCACCTATTCGCTACACTACACTTACACGAACACTTAACATACGCTCACTCTAATACAGGACAACTCTTCACAGATACACATCAGGCCGCCGAAGTGGTGTGCAGTTTGAAAATGGGTCACAGTCCTGCCATCTATACGCAGTATGCGGAATCCGAATCACGCAAAGTGAAGTGGATAGGCATCAGACACATACACACACGTCTCGGCATCCCCAAAGGTCGTTTTCTCTCCGGCCCTCCAACTAACACTCTATATGTGTTTCTGCATTCGTCCATACGTGCTATATGCCCAGCCCATTCCAAACGTTTGGATTTAATGTTCCTAATTATGTCAGGTGAGGAATATAATGCGTGCAGTTCTGAGTTGTGTACATAAATCTGTTAAGTTAGTATTATTAAATATATGAAACTTAGCAAACACTAATTACTTATTAATTTGTATATGATTTAATGTTAAACTAAGATATTATATACGTAAGATTTGTAGAACAATCGGAGGTCAGTTTGCTCAGTTTTATTCTGGTCTGTAAATCTCATTCTTTCAACAATTTTTAATAATTGCACTATTCATAAGAAAATATGTTATGAAAATACGTTACTGCAGATAATATTTCTAGTTTAATGGTTACGAAGTGTAGTGCAGCTTTCAAAACTATACCTTAACTCAGCCCCATGGAGTGTCGCGAAATTTTGAAATTGAAAAATAAGTTTTATATAATTCAGAAAGTCTATTTACAACGCAGTTTTAAATTTACAACGAAGTCTTTGGTAGGGTACATTTTATTTTGAGACAGAGTTTATCAATGAAACGTGAACACCTGCGACAATGTTCAGTTTAATTTTTCTGCCTGGCGGTAAATCGAATGAAAGTGAACACTGCAACAATGCTTAGTAATTCGTTTACTCTTCCCACTAATAAAAACAGAGTTTAGAATCGTCAGAAGAAATTGGTAGGTTTCAGTATATCTGTGAGCAAGTGATAGTGCGACTTTTTTTAAAATCAAAGTGCTTTATTTAGATTTTATCATGGATAAATTTTTAATTCGAAAAAGACAATTGTAATCAAGTTCTGTGTTAGATGACAGCAGTGCCAATTCAAATAATGTGAGCGAAAATTCCCTTCAGGATTCACAAAAACGCATTGAGCTTCATAAATATAGTGATGGATACTTGCAGTATAGTTTTACGTGATGTGGCAATGAATATAAACAAAATCCCGAGTGTCTTAAAAGTGGAAATTTTTGTCAAATCAGTCGATAGTGCTGAATAAACTAAAAAAATATTTATAACTGCCGATTTCAACGTCATAATTGTTGAGTCAGCATTTTCTACCATGGAAATAGTGAAATCTAAACAAAGGAACAGACTGCTGTATCTTGAAGATGATTTACATGTTGGTCTGTCAATCATGAGACCATGTATAGAGAAACTCTGTGCAACCCACCAAGCGCAGACGTCACATTAATTTAAATAGATTAATTTTCAAAAACGATAATAAAAATCTTTTATTGGACATCCAGCATAGATAGGTTGGAATTTTTGACACATAACTGTTTCCTTTTAATGCCACTTAATTTGCTACTTTTTTTTTTTTTATTAGGATATTCGATTGCGTGTTAACATCGACCCATTTACAGCACTGAATGTCCGACACTACAAAGAAGTTGTTATCAGTGCTTTACTTCTGCCGAAATGCGCATGAACGTTCCGGTATCTTCCTGCATTTTTCGTCATGAAACCGAAATATGTGCGAATAACTATGTTTTTAATATAACATTTCTTCGAATTCGGCTTAGACTTTGAAAGTCTTGCTTGAACGAAAAGGAGGTTAAAAACGACAAAATTCCCGTGCAGTGAACAGTAGGTCTAATCATCTCCCCGCCCGCTATAAAATATTCTACACAGATTTCCACCACATTTTTCTCCAGAAGAAAAGCACTGGTTGTTATTCGTATATCATTAATAAAAACAAATAGGTGTGTCACGATATAGTGGGGCTTCAGCGAAGTGTGTCACCAGTCAAAAAAGGTTGGGAACCACTGCCTTAACTAACGAAAGTGCCATTACTAAAATCTTTAAATTGACAATAATCCACATACAAGGTCTTACTTTCTGTGACAGGAAGAATTAGATCCATGACAGAAATCCATTACTCCTTCAAAATCCAACCCTCGTCTTTTAACTTCAACCTCATCGTCGCTAATTAGAAGCAGACATACAAAATAAGAACAAAGGAAGAATGAATATAAATACTCGTACTACCTTGACAGAGACACAAACGGACCTACAGACAGACAGATAGCCAAACTTTGTATAGGCCTAAACTTAAGGAAACAATACTGGAATTTTCCCTTAAATTATCGTATTGAGAAAGAAGATCTTATTATTTGGAATTTAATAAATTTTCACCCATTCCGTGTTGTAATATATTGCGTGTGTAATATTCCGTGCGAAACTTAATGCTTGTGGACAAATAATTATACAGAATCTTTAAAATTGTAGGGGATATATTTTTGGAAACGTAATTAGTCTATTTGCGTTCTTCTCCTCTTCTGGCTGCTGGCAGAATTGAGTGGGCGTTAAAAACAAACTTTGTTTGCAATACGCTCCACAACTTGCCGCGGGATAGCAGAAATTACAGTTATATTCCATACCTGTAACAGTATTGTGTGTTTCCGTATTTGTTTCTTGCCTACATTCTATTATTAACCGCTTGTGCCTAGGGCGGATTTCGATATTTATAAACGAAACATGTAATTAGGTTTCTACTACGTAACATCTCATGTTTCATATTCCAAAAATTATTTTCTTATAAAATAACGTTAAAGAAAGGCTGTATTGGCGTATAAATCACAAGGAAGTGAAATAAAAACAATTGTTTTCCTTCTTATTTTTCTAACGACGAATATCTCTACTTTCATTGACCCCAGTGTGACACGTCACACTGTAATACATTATTTTACCGTTATGGGCGTTGAATCTGGTGAACCAAGGAAGGTGATTTGCGTCACACCAGGAATATAATACTAATGATTAGACAGTGGATTTTTTATTTTATTTTATTGTGTTATTTTACGACTCTGTATCAACATCTAGGTTATTTAGCGCCTGAATGAAATTAAGGTGATAATGCCGGTGAAATGAGTCCGGGGTCCAGCACCGAAAGTTACCCAGCATTTGCTCGTATTGGGTTGAGGGAAAACCCCGGAAAAAACCTCAACCAGGTAACTTGCCCCGACCGGGATTCGAACCCGTGCCACCTGATTTCGCGGCCAGACGCGCTGACCGTTACTCCACAGGTGTGGACTAGACAGTGGATGCGGGATGACATCCTTGAATGTAAGTGCACATTTACTATATGTTATATTTTTTCTTCCTTCAGACCATTGGATGAACAGGTTTTAAACGTAAACAGACGTCAACATGCTACTGTATCTCCGTACAGTCAGAAGGAAAATGAAAATTACGTACTGTAGCACATACCTCGTCATCATTGATGGAATTACCAGCGTTGCAGTAAACGACGATATATTCTCGTAAGTTGTCGAAGCTGAATCGTCTTCGCCTATCGCCTAAACAGTTTTTGTATCGAGAGAATTTCTCAAGAAAACCTCGAAAATGGGGATCACTCAATTTCTTTAGAGGAATATTTGCACTGAGCATCATGTTGCACGTGTCGTTAGACCCGCACAACTAAATGATGATGATGTAGATGGTTCCTCATATTTCATTTCAACGAATTTCCTGTGCGATGTACTGTTGCAATGTTTCCTATAGCCTGAGTGGTTTTTATTTCAATTTTACATACATTACACACGATATTGTCTTCGTTAATACTTCTTAATTGCATTTCGTATCTCTGAGCGAATTAAACGTTTTGCCATTATGAATGGATCAGCACAACATATTCAACGCGTACTAAATACTTGAGCAGGATAACACAACTGCACACACTGCGTTGCAATGTTACTATGAACAGATCGGGGTTCCTTAGTTTTGTACGCTGCTTTACTCGCCAGGTACACAAAAGACTGACGGTGCGGCACGTGCCATATACTCTGATACGAAACAACTTCACTTTTCCTTAAGTCATCCCGCATCCACTGTCTATTAATGAATAATGAATTAATAATGAAATGCGGAAATGGGAACAGTAATGCCTTGCAATTTCTTACAGAAAACACTAGCTTTGTCCACTAAATATTGATTTGTTTCTGCGGGGTTTGAAGATGGGTCTCCGAATTGGATAACTGATCATGTTATGGAAGGCGAAAAATAGGGGAGGTTGGAGAATTCTGAGTTTCCATTGAAATACCTGTCCTTGAACAGAAAATTATGAATAAATGTTGTGGATGAGCTAAAAGGTTGTAGATTTCAATCATTCGCTTGTGTACATTTCGACTATTAACAGTAGAATAACATGATATTGATTGAATGGAAGAGCGCCAAACTTTGTTGTTGAAAAATCATAAGTCGTTCCAATTCATTGCATTTATTTCATCAGAACTGTTTTGAACAAAGCCATAGTAAGGAATTTTTAATTGATAAAGACAACATCCATGATTTTGACATAGAGGCCTCTAATGTATGCCTCTATATCAGTTCTATTTTAGTTCCGAAGAACTTCAAAAATTTCGTAAAATGAAACTATATTGAAGATAAAAATGTTACATCATGTAACGAACTCAAATACCGAGCATATTAGATAGGCCTATGAGACATAGCACTTGTTCCGGGTTGTTTAGGTTTGGATATACTGCCTCATACTGCTAGTCTTGGTTTTGTTTGTTTAGTCAACTGTCCGAAGACAGGTCTGAAATCAAACCATTTTATTCACTTAAATCGGGGTAAAATAATGGCCATATAACCACACCCCTACGTATAGAGTATCTGTAAATTAGACCAGCAAACTTTGGCATCGGACCGAACATAACATTCTTTAAAACACTTCTTATTACAAATAATAAGAAAAGGAGCATTAAAGTTTGGCACACTGCACTGTTTATATTTTGTCTACTTCTTATTACAAATCAACTGAATTACAGTTTATTGCGTTTAGAATGCTAATTTAAATTTGCAGTAAATGTTTTCCCTCTCCTTTTCTTTTTTTCCTTGGTTATTTAACGACGCTATATCAACTAGTTCCTGTTGTTTGTTTTGAGTTTTGATGTATTTTGTGGTCAAAGTAATATTTGCAATATGAATTATTTGTTTATTAACTTAATTAATTTTCAAATAACTGATTACCTAACTCTCATCCTGTAAGATCCCTACAATAAATTATACAGGATGATTCACTTACGGATACTATTTCCAAAGACATTCTGAGCAAAAAACATCGTTTAAACCTGTGTCCTAATCTCAATATTTTCAGAGTTATATTAATTTGAAGTTGTTGGTTAAATACTTTTTTCTTTAGTTTTAAGGGTAAAAGGAATAGAGAATGAACCATTCAGAAGTATAATTTCTTTATTTGGCTAGTGTTTCAAAGCTAAAAATGTATTGTTAATTGCTTTGTACAGATTTTGTTTTTCAATTTTTAACTCAAAATTACATCATTGTTCTGCACTTATCACAACAATTGTTTCAAGTCGTACGACTTCAGGAACTTGATTCTTTACAGTTTAATTGAATCCACTAGATTCAAAACCCCCTAAAGACCATTTTGTTCACAGTTATGTTATGCCCATATATTGCTTGCTAAGAATGAAATCTAATGATTAATATAGTTTGAATTCAAAAAGCCACAAAATTTGAAGCAAAAGGCTTGTTAAAATTCACTGTTAGGTTCAAAAGTCCCTCTATTTGGTACCAGTTACTCTCAAAATTCTTTAATTTGTGAAAGTGGATATAGGGGATTTTAAATCTATAGGATTCAATTATGCATCCTAATGCAGTCTTAAATAATTTACAAGAGTGGCGTGATTTGTAACAATTATTGTGATAAACGCATTAGAAAAATATAATTTTGTAGTTAAAAATCTGAAGAAAAAAAAAACAATTACGAAGCAACTATGGAATTCAGAACCCATTTTTAGCTTCAGAATAATAACTAATTAAATAAATGACGCACCTGAATAGTTCATTCTTTATCTGTAATATTCTTTAAAGAATAATGGTATTTTACAAACAACTTCAAATTAGTGTAACTGTCAAAATACTGACATTAGGGCAAATGTTTATATGCCATTTTTTGCCCTGAAAGTCTCAGGAAATAATCTCGTGACGGTAAATCCTCGTGAATTACTCTGCATAAAACCTTGTTCCAGTGAAATGAAAAGTCGCAACCCATTTATTCCTTAATAAAAATATGTTCTAAAATGTTATTTTCTATCCGAACCCAAAGTCTGTCCGCAAACACGCTTATGTTGGATCAATAATAGTAGTTTTATTATGTACGGCTGTGAAGTACATATTTTCATGCATTAAAATATATACACACGCACACTCACACACACACACACACAACCCATATGTTTTTATATTTTAGTCAGACGACGTCATAGGCTATGTGTATATTATGCTTTCAACATCGCACCAACATTCCTTTATACTATTGTACATAACATACATGAAGCTTTTATGGGTGACAATGACTTCACTCTTATAGAACTGCTTCATTATTTACTAAAGAATTGGATCCACTTATAAGGCATAACAGCAAAGCTACAAGTGACTCAACAAAGGCAGCCGCTATGTTGACCACGACTTCTGTGCTAGAAGTTTATAATGTCGACACATAGCACCTCAGTGTTGTTGATAAGCTGGATCCCAGAATGCGGTCTCCATACTGATTTCAACCTTTGACTCGCTCGGAGTATGTACTTTGTAAAGCAACAAACTCCACACACAAATGCATTCACTCTTTACAACGAAGGAGGGAAATTATTGAGAGCATTTTGTAAAGTAAAAGTTTAGTAGCTACCTTCAAAACTTGGCATAGTATTTGTTGAACATCTGCACGTTGGTTTCATCTACGTTACCTTGGCAACAGTTAGATACAATTCAACATCGCCGTCTTCATTGAAACACTATTAAGTATAATGCATACAATGAAATATCCAATAAAATATGGAATCATAACCCTTTTATTACTATTTTTTCTGTAGTTACTAATTGACGTACGCGATTACTTGCATATCTGCTTCCGGCTTCTCGCAGAATGGACACGTTCTTGTGTTGTTCTTAAGCCCGTCCACTGTCTTGCATTGCACACTTTTGACATCTGTTTCTCTCTCTCTCTCTCTCTTCCTTGTAATATAACTTACAAGCAAACATTCTCATGGGGTCAGATAAAAAGTTAATCTTTTTTCTTCCACCATGTTAATAATGTCAAAACATGGGTTATACAGGGACACCATTTTATTTTACTTCAATTTTTATTGTACCTGAGTTTTTTAATATACTTTTAATATACTTCTACTAATGAAGTTCGACCGTCCTCCACACAGACCCAAGACCGCATATACAGTCATAGTAGCCTTACGGTGATAGTAAACAGTACGTTCCAAAAATATGTTCGCGTTTTCCAGTGACGAAAGAGCTTTCAATATTGAATCATTTTCGCATAGGTACTGTTGTCCATTTGCCTACGTCATATCCGGTTTCCCCCACCTGCTTCTATTCGCCTCTCTCTGAAGACTAGTGGCTGGGCTGTCTTAGATCTTTTCTGCGAACATTAATTTCTGTTAGGAATTGGACGTCTACGTAATATTATACCCATACAATTGTTTAAAATAACTTAAACAAAAGGTTCTCCTTAAGTAATTAACCGTCACGTGATTTCCTCCCTTTCTAGAACCCTGCGACGTAACCAGTTGGACGGACAGTACATAGCATGTCTAAGTAATTTTATCTTTTCGGATCTGGCAGAAGTGAAGATTGAATTTACAGTACGTAAAATACTCTTTTATAGAGTAGGTACAGAATTATTTCAACATGAATTACTGATACGAAGTATGAACCTGGTAAATGGAATTACGTAGGCTACAATAGTCTATAGTGCGATACGAAGTATGAACCTGGTAAATGGAATTACGTAGGCTACAATAGTCTATAGTGCGATAATATGCACATTAGAACTGAAGCCTGTATCGAAATGAACGGCCACCATTTTCAAAAATGTGTTTAAATATCCATATCATGATTATTTTTCAATTCAACTTCATTCTCTATAGTGTACGCTAATACACTATAGACAATATAATATACACTGAATAATGAATACGTCCGCATGGACAGCTCTGTTCGTGAGTAAAAACACTCATTGTTAATATTGTACTGTAATTTGATGAAACAAAAACTTAATGAAAATTGTCAAACTCAAAAGCGTGATATTTCTTAGTTTACGTAAATGGATGAACTACTTTTCTTCCCTCCTATACCTAGTAAAGTGATTTGTTTGTATATTACATCAAAATCCAGTAGTGGAAGAGTGTAGCAAACGGGTCTCAATCGTTAATCCAAAGGTATAGCCAGGTTGATATTAGAAATGTTAGTAAAACTAAAATTATGTCCCTGTACAAATTCTGGCCACTCGAGAACAATTACGAAGGCCGTCCAGAAAGTAAGTTTTCCTGGGGCCATTTACAGAAAGATGATAAAATATCTTGCTTTCATAAACAAATTTGTAATTTACTCTAACAAACAAACATTCTCATGGGGTGCTAATGAAATTGATTTTCTTCTCGAGTGGTCAGAATCTCGGAAACTGAACTATAGATTATATTTTTTCTTCGTCATTTCGCAGATAACAATTCTTCATATTAAAGGGGCAAAGAAAAACCTTAAATTAAGAAACTGTTGAAATAACTACTTTATAACATTACAATTCATTTAATGGGTGAGTTTTATACAGTCAATACTTAACAATATTACATACATTAAATATTTATGTTACTACATGAGATAACATTTACAAATAATGACAAACGTTTTCACCAATAAATTGGCATCTTCAGGTCAAAGTAAAACATATTGACATAAAATGAATACTTGAGATATTCTAGTTAAAAACAGTCGTTAAAAATTAAAATGGTATAATAGGCAATCTGAATAATATGCCATTAAAAACAGATGGCAAGATAAAGTTATCCAGATATCATAGTGTATACTGGGGACGATGTATTAACATAGAAGTATATGTGACGAAGAAAGAAGGCATGACCTCTTCAAGTATTGCAGGTACAGTTCCAAAAAGATGAAAAATGCTACAATATAGAACGATCGTGTTGCTGAATATGGATGTATGGAATAAAGTCAGAAGTTTGAGAAGAGGTTGACTTGAGTCCATAGAAGCGGCAACACGACTGAACTTTACATTGGAATGTATGCTACATATGTTTTACTTTAACCTGAATATGCCAATTTATTGGTGAAAACATTTGTCATTATTTATAAATGTTATCTCATGTAGCAACATAGGGCCGTATTCATAGACATTTCGCAGCACGCGCTACGAGCGTACTAAGCTAGCCCCTGCTATCCACTGGTTACTAGTACAGAATTCAAATCATATCCTATCGCTAACACTGGTTTATGAATACGAAAAACGCTGATAATCCACCGAAAGCCCGCGCTAAAAATGTCTATGAATACGACCCATAAAGATTTAATGTATGTAATATTGTTAAGTATTGAATGTATAAAACTCACCCATTAATTGATATTGTACTTAACGGACCAATATGCCTTTAAAATTATTACAATTCATCATAAAATAATGTTATAAATTTTCAATCAATGACACAACTATCTGCAAATGTTTATTTGCTACATGAATATAAGGTATATAAACGTTTTCGCCTTGTGGGGCATCATCAGATATATTAAAATTATGTGATCTGAACTTAGATTACATTAGATTTGTAAAAAGCAAATACGGACAGTGTGTAATACATGGTGATAAAATTTCATTATGTATACTAATTGTAGCAAGAAATAAGATAAAATGATGAATTTCAATGTAGTATAAATTCAAATATGATTAAATTGGAATTGTGTGTACATATAACTCATGTTACATTATAATACATATTTATCAAATAATGTTATGCAAATTATGATCGTGTTAAAATGAATAAATGGATAAAATCTTGGATTATAGTTATTCAATGTTTAGAAAATGACACGTCTTTGAGAACTGTGTATCATACCGAAGTTTGCAGTAATCGATGTTGTAGGTTGATTGTGATGTTCGTATAAATTATCATTCATATAGAGTACTTTGCTTGATTGTAATTTACATGTTGTCTAGTTTCGATGCAAATAGTGGTTATCTTTGATCCTTTAGATCTAAAAAAATCTATCTTTTATAATGCATATCGTTGTTCAATTACTGTGTTTAATTAAGATGTGTGTATTTGGAAGAATTGTATATGTCTCGGTGTATGTGGGAGTGTTGATTGTTTGAAGTAGACTGCAAAAATATTACAATTCATGTTTATATTCAGAATATAAAGTTCCTTCAGTTACAAGGACTCGTATCTTGGCCCTGCAGGAATTCATTTTCCTTCAGCTAGCGGAATATTTAGTCGTAAATCTGAACTTAGCGTCTTCTTCTATTAAACTCTTCATTTAATAACACACGTCAAATTAAAGTTCATTTTTTTCACCTCTAGCCGTCATGGAGATATATGGCCGTGTCGTGACTGGGACCACAGAGTACCTAATGTTCTCCTGGAGGCAATTATGTACTCTTCTTAATGCCTCTTCACGCATGACTGACAAGATACAGCCGGAACCTAGACTGATGCGTTAACCTGTTAATAGAAGCGGTCGTGATACATTTTGTTTTCAGAGCTGCGCGAATTAAGACACTGCAGCTAATATGTTTATGTGTTACAACTTGCCAATACAGGGATAATGACTGCTTTGTGTGATAATCATCAACTCATCGCATTTAAAGCCCACCGCAGAGAGCTCGTGGGAGGCAAAACGAGTCTGTTACCGCAAACTAAGACGTATCAAATTTCCAGACACTGGTTCATGAATACATAACTACTTTGAAATTGAATAACTCCTTAAAGTAATTTCGACTTTGTTCTTTTCTAAGAAACTTCATATGCAATAAGTAACTAGGGCAGTTTACCTCACAGTTTGTCTTGGAACGACACAAAGTTGATCTTAGGAGAAAGATTTGGCGCTCCAAAATAAATTTCCGTAGAAAAGGTTATGGCAAGTAAATTTGTAACCTATGTACTTAGAATGGAACAAATGTATTGAAAATGTAACTCTAACTAATACAGAATTACACACATTATAAATTGATGTCGAGTAATTGAAGATTGAACATAATAGTAGCCTACATTATGCAACGAGCCTGTAATGATAGTAATTAAGAAGCGAGTATGTTTGGTTATGAAACGAGCGCAAGCGAGTTTCGTAATTTTCATACGAGCGTCTTAATTAACATTATAGGCAAGTTTCATACGACTTTTTATGCTCAACCATATTTCTAACTTGAAATTATTCAGAAGTATTCATTTTATTCGCATCTCACTGCAGAGGAGAAGTGACCTTGTGCAAGCTCGTAAATTGTGAGATGTGCGCAGACGCGAAAGTTTATTTTTTCCGATGAAAATAATGTCATTGACCTTGATATAATTTAGAGAATAACATGAACTAATTCTGATATAAACTGGAAATTGATTTAGAATTGAAAAACGAGATGACAAATTGAATTTATTTCAATATTATTTACAATTAACGCTAGTTATTATAGTAACAGAACATAACCTTATGCGACAGTATTGGATTTCCAGCCTCCGTGACGTTTCCCTCGTTGTCTTTCGATTGCATATCCGAGAATAATCGAAAACCTGAACTATAATGAATAGGTGTACTTTAATGACATGCTTTAAAGGACTGCTACCAGGTGTATAATTACTAAATTTCGGTATGGTCGAGCATAAAAATAATTAAGAACCAATATCTTTGACAATTAGTTTCTCCTAAAAAAAAAAGAGTCAATGTCCCTAGCTCAATGTACTAAGAAAAAGGATAAGTCCGATTGCAATTTTATTTAGAACTTAGCTTCTCACATTGATCTGCAAAATGTATGATATTACATTACTAGGTACACAAGAAAGTTCTGTTTTCTGTGGGTTTTTCTTCGGAACCTTCAGGCTTTTTTATGTTTATATTATAGATTTATTAATTTGTCAGAAAGAATAATATCTGTAATATTGACAATTAATATTTGAGGAGAAAAATTCGCTCCGGCGCCGGGGATCGAACCCGGGTCCTTGGTTCTACCACAGTCTAGTATATACAGTCACGAAGCTTGAGTTGTGAGGATGCTAGGAACAATAGACTGTGTCGGTACTATTTCGCATTGTCTGTAATGAGGCGATATTAGCGATCCTAGTGGTTAGCAACTATCTATGGATGCATTTTTACTACGCATTGAGCTTCGTGACTGTATATACCAGACTGTGGTTCTACGTACCAAGCGCTCTGACTACTGAGCTACGCCGAATTCAATCCACAGCACCGGACCGAATTCTCCTCCTTCAATGTTTCTCTTTATGGCCTGACTCCATGTTAGGAATATATGTTGACGTATATGTCCAATGTCAACTGCCATTATATCCGGTGCTGTGGATTGAATTCGGCGTAGCTCAGTGGTCAGAGCGCTTAGTATGTAGAACCAAGGACCCGGGTTCGATCCCCGGCGCCGGAGCGAATTTTTCTCCTCAAATATCAACTTTTTTACGTTTAGTTTTCAATTACCTACATATGAGCCGTTCAGAGCAGAAGTAGTGTAAGTAAAAAATTGGTAATGAGGGATAAAGTAAACATTCTGTAAAATACAGCGCAAAGAAGCAATTAATATTCGATTTACTTAAACTATTAGTAGCAAGAAGGACATATTAATTGCTACTTTGCGCTGTATTTTACAGAATTTTTACTTTAAGCCTCATTACCCAATTTTGACTTCCACAACTTTTGCTCATTCGTAAGAATATCACTTTTTTGTCTAAACTTTTTTAAAGAAAGATGTTATATTTTCTTCAACCGTATATTTGGATTTAGTATCTTCAAACTGAGACATTCAAATTTTCCATAATAATCACAGTAATTATACATTAGCAAAACTAGACTGCTGCATACTTCACCGGACTCGAACCCGGGTTTTCAGCTCTACGTGCTGACGCTTTATCCACTAAGCCACACCGGATTCCAGTTCCGATGCCGGATCGAATCCTCCCAGTTTAAGTTCTATCTCTCAGTTTTCTTTCGGTGGCCTACCCTCATGTACTGTGTCACAGAATATGTGACAGTGGCACAATGTCCAACGCACTATGTACAGAGGTGCACTCATTATGAGTGACTAAGTGGCCGGGATCCGACGGGATGAGCGCCGTCTTGAATCACTAATTGATTACTTACGCATATCATATTATTATTATGTACCGAAGTACATATGATATTTCCTTGCAGGAATTTTGCGTTACCATATGAATAATGATAATGATAATGATAATAATAATAATAATAATAATAATAATAATAATAATAATAATAATAATAATAATAATAGTACTCGATTAAGCCCGTTATATTGAACAAACCCAAATAACTGACTTTTTTTAATCACTGATGAACCTCATTGAACAAGTGATAACTACTTTTCACTATGTTGTTATTTAGTCAACTGTCCGAAGACTGGTCTGGATCTCATAAGTGACACCAATAAGGCATCGTTCATGAAGTAACTAAGCCACAAAATAATGAGGTAGAGTGGCCAGTTTCTTTCCCCCTCTATTGCATACATCGCTGACTAGTAACATGGCCTGTTACACTAATCAGCCTTCAGGTTTATACAAGCAATTATTGTTCTTCCGCTGATACATATCGTTAAGTGAGATGTTCTGCTTCACAATAGATGTACAGTCTTAGAAAAAACGTTGTGTCAAAGATATTTTATGTCTCAGAAAAGAGGCAGTGCGCATGATCAGAGGACGTGCGACCTTGGTCACAAGAGGACTAGTTGAAGTAATAAGATTAGTTTTGTTTCGTTGTATGCCTGATCATGCGCACTGCCTCCTTTCTGGGACTATTTTTTTATTTTAGTAAGTTATTTTATGACGCATTATCAACATCTTAGGTTATTTACCGTCTGAATGAGACGAAGGTGATAATGCCGGTGAAATAAGTCCGGGGTCCAGCACCGATAGTTAAGCAGCGTTTGTTCATATTGGGTTGAGGGAAAACCCCGGATAAAACCTCAACCAGGTAACTTGCCCCGACCGGGAATCGAACCCGAGCCACCTGGTTTTCGCGGCCAGACGCGCTAACCGTTACTCCACAAGTGTGGACTCTGGAACTTATAAAGTATATGTGCGACAAAGCTTTTTTCTAAAACTGTACATATCAGCCAGAACCTCAATCAGATATTTTCATTGTGTTAATATTATAAATTTTTGTGGTAAACTATCTGATTGACTAGTTTCGACGTGGTTTGCGTCATACTCTGAATCCCAGCTTTTTTTTTATGTCAACGAAAATTAATTGCGGATTATTTGAACAACCTAGTATGAAAACATACGTGATGCTTTCAGTATTGCGTTATAGTAAGAAGAAATATGGCCGATACTGCTTAGAACTACTCATTTCTGGGACCTTAAAATAATTTATTAACTGTGATAGGATGTGTATCAAACTAAACGTTTTTTTCAATCGTAACAATTGTGCTATGGCACAAGAGGAACATGTAAGTTAATGACTTACTCTAATGTTTTGTCGTGCTTCTATACACTTTTGAATGGCCCGAAGAATCGGCTTTCGTGATGCTCATTATGAGAGACCGGCACAGCATAAAGAATATCTTGTCAAAATATGAAATTAATTTGGCAAAATATGAAACTATGAAATTAATATTTAAATGTTGAAATGTCTTCATTCCTAAACCATTAAAAGCGAGTTTACATAATTATATAGAGTGATTCAAAACTTATGTTACAGAAAAATACTGTAGGTAGGGGGTACTAAAACAAACATTTTTCATTAAGCAGTAGATTTCCTAACGGCCACCGGTAAGGCGCTACACTTATTTCATTGCTGTGGCTAGTAGGCAATCATTCAATCAAGGGCCAGTGGCTTGACTCTCTGATGACTGAGCTTTCAATGAAAAACAACCGACAATGACGCTTGACAACTTGTACATTACAGAAAAGCTTCGAACTTACGCCCTCTTCCTTGTAAACAATTCTGACATCGTCGAAACATTGACTGCAGCACCTATTCAAATATGCGAGGTGTAGTAGCCTATATATGGCGTCAACAATCCATGGAAGAAGATCATCGACATGGTCTACTGATGTGGCATATACGAAGGTCTTCAGATGTCTCCACCAGAAGTCAAGTGGGTTAAGATTGATGACCGGACCTTGATAGCCAATCCATCACGAAATTATCATTTATAACATGATAAAAATCTAGATCATATGCTACATAAAACAAAGTAGAATTATAAATTGTCATCTTCATGATATTTATTTTTAAGACCAGATAGTCACACTATTTACAATACATTCATCAAGCTGTTAGTCCTACACAAAATGCAATTTAAGGAAGTAAAATTCCAGAATTAGAGACTGCTCTGTTAGAAATGCTTTGTGATTTAAAGGAATTATTGCTTGGTATGAGCTTGTTGTATATAATTATTTTTATTTTATATTTGCACATTTGCTTAATTTTTAATATTTAAAAATCTATAAAACTGTAATGATTAAGAATCATATGCAAATTCATGTAATATTCTCTTCTCAAAATGATGTCAGGAATGGGCTTTGTGACTTTGTGAATTATCCCACTGCTTTTCACATTACAAATATTCTTCTTTTCAGACAAGGCTGTTCCTCCTAATTGCTGCGGCGGTATGGTGTGGAGTTGTAGGGCAAGTGCCTCCTAATCGCCAATACCTTCCTGTCGACCAGGCTCGCGGGTATCCTGACAGGCAGTACCTACCCTCAGTGCCAGATCAAGTCTCCAACCAGTTTGACGACGACACAAGACTCGACGACGCAAGACTCGACGACGAAGACTCTGTTTCTATAACATCGGCTGCTTTCGGAGGTGCTCGAGCAGCTGGTGGTTCATCCAGAGGAAATGGCGCCCCTGCACCTTCCAGTCGCTTTGGGGGACCAGCACCTTCCAGCCGCTTTGGAGGTCTAGCACCTTCTAGCAGCCCTGGAGGCCCAGCACCTTCTAGCAGCTTTGGAGGCCCAACACCTTCCAGTCGCTCTGGAGGCCCAGCACCTTCCAGCCGCTTTGGAGGCTCAGGACCTTCTAACCAATACAGTGCTTCAGGAGCCACGAGTCGAAATGGTGGAGCTCCATCCAACCAATACGGTGCTCCAATTGCGGCAAGTCGTTTAGCAAATGTTGCCTCAAGTCGCATTGGCGGACCTAGAAACGAATATAACGCCCCTAGCGCATTAAGCCGACCTGACGGCAGTTCTAACCAGATTGGTGGTTCTGGACCTTCAAGTAGATTCGGTGGACCTAGACCAAGTAATGAATATGGAGTACCGGGTGCCTCTAGCCGTTCTGGAAGTGGTAGAGCCAATCAACTAGAAGATTCTGTAGCTTCAAGTCGGTTTGGGGGATCTCCTAACCAAAATGGCTTTGCGAGGCCATCAAGCAGATTTGGAAGTGGCTCATCTACACAAAATGGTGCAGTCGGTACCGCTAACAGACGCGGAGGAGCTCTGTCTAACCAGTATGACTCTTCCAGATTTGGAGACAGCTCTTCCAACTTAAATGCTGCACCCAGTCCGTCTTCTAGGTTCGGAAGTGGTCCATATAATCAAAATGTTGCTTCAGATACTTCTGGTGGATTCGGAGGGTCTCCCTCATATCAATATGACGTCCCTGGGTCGAATTTCGGAAGAGGTAGCGGTGGAAATAATATAGATGAAGACCCTCTCTCGGTAAGTTAAAGGATGTGTATTCTGATTTTTCTATTTTTATGTCTAGACGCTAATCTGTTTCGACTTACAAATCTTTCCATCGTTCTCTGGTTTTTCAGTGTTCTCACATAACCTCCGTATTGTAATACGAAGATATTTCAGTCGTCTGTTGTTGTCCATTCTGAGAAAATATTCTGCCTAATTCTCGCAATCAACTTTCCACATTGTACAATTTATTCGAGAATCTTTTCTGACAACATTTTAATCTATTTTTATCCTGGTTTTTATAGTTTTATATTTCAAGCAATATTGAGAATAAAAGTGACAAAACCACGTCTTAATAGACGCTTTTTTTCCTAACCAGTGATAGAAACTTTTTTCACTTTTATTTGATATAAAAGGATTATGAAATTTCACACTTTGTGAAACCCATGAATTTCATAGGTAGCTTATAATTTAGTGCATTTTAAGAGATATACTTGTTTTTAGTTTAGCGCAAGTGACTGATAAACGGTGGTTCGATGTGACAATCTTGTTAATGTCGGGTCAGATGGCTGTACACTATGAATTTCATGTGTAGCGTATAATTTAGTGCATTTTAACAGATATACTTATTTTTAGTTCAGTGCAAGTGACTGATAAACGGTGTTTCGATATGACAATTTGTCAATGTCTGGTCAGATGGCTATACACTCGTGCTAGTCTTAGGTCTTTCGTTAATGTTCTGTCCTGTGTGTTCTTCTCTCTGTGGAGGTTCCCATGTTCTGCTAACCCAGGCTAGGAGAGACCCACACATGTATCGGTGCCTACTGTGTTGCTCTACAGACATTGGTGTGTAATTCCAACAACAGGAAGAGATTAAAAGTGAAATGAAAACAAAAAATATTATCTCGTTAATACGTTTAATGGTAACTATACATATTGTATGTATATATTTATTTACACTGCAAGTGGGCGAACACCCGGTGGCAGTAGTAACTTAATTACACATAATAAAAATAATACACAAGATTATTAAAATACACAATACATATAATATACTATAATTACATTTATAATAACACATAAAATAACCTAATTAATAAGTGATCCTAATTTTCTGTTAAAACCCACATATGTATGGGCCCTACATAAGTTTCACATTGATACTGATAATCTTCGACTTCACTCTCATTTCACTCACTACACTGGCACTATGTTAGATCTCACTCACTGCACTGGCACTATGACATATTTCACTGACATTTTAGAACACATTTCACTGACATTATAGAACACACTATAAATTATCACTGATCGAAACTATTCACTGCCATTGTAAACCATAACTTCACTGACTCACCACGCTTCACTGATACAACAGTTCAAATAAGAAACAATTACACCCTTATTCATACTTATACAGAACTACATTAAACTGAACATTTGTAGTTTAAGACCCTCTTACAAGCTATTTTAAAATAAGTTATAATTCAAACCAAGGGGATAACTCATCAGGCTAAGTAAATACATATCACCTTAAGTAATATAACGTCCATTTTCTTAATTTACACTTTTTACACAACTTTTTAATTTATTTTTAAATCTCCCTAAGGTAGGACACCCCTCAAAGACCGCTGAAGGTAGGTCATTTCAATTATTTATAGTTCGATTTAAAAATGAGAATTTACCTACATCCGTTTTCTGTTTCCTACATTTGATTATAAAATCATGATCGTTCCTACCATAGTACGTTGGCTTTTCTAACCTAGTCGTTATGTCTACCCTTGCTTATTGACCTAGGTGTGCTCTATACATTGATGTTATTCTAGTTTTTATACGTCTGTTTTCCAATGTTACCCATTTAAGTTATTTTTTCGGATCATTCCCGTCTCCTCTTTTACCTTTAACAAATTTAGCTTCCCTATACTGGATAAAGCTGTCCTATACTTATTAATTTTGCCTCATGTAAAGTGATACGTTCGTTTCGTTATTGTAAGTAGAACGCGAAAAACATAGCTAAATGTTTTTTAACCTAAGTACACTTAAGCTATATCAATATTACAAAATTTAAAAAATACTAGTCAATAATTCTACGAATCATTAAATGAAATATGAAATACGTTGATATGTTACTGCCTATCATTATTGTTTTTTTGGACTTTCTAAATTAACTAAAGACAACGTTATTGATTGCAACATAGGTGTATTCAAAATGCGCGTTCAATTTTATGAATTATGATATGATAATTTAACTTACACTTGCAGCAAAACGTGTAAGTAATCATTTTCATTATTCGCCTACGATAAAATGTTTTCAAAAAATGAAATAAACCTCACAACATTAAGAACATTATTCTAGTTGAAAACAGAAAAACGAATATATGGTAACGTGATTTCTTTTTTAGTCACTAGATAGCAGCTTAGTGAAACTGATAAAAGTTGTTGTCTTGGAAGTGATTTAGGCTGTCTATTACACTTTTACTACGTCATACTACTTTTGACCAATAAAACGGTACGAAAGGACGTATTTCAACCAATCATGGCTGCTTATCCCACAATTTTATCGCGTCTCTAGCATTTGTTTAATTTTATCGCGTCCCTAGCATTTGTTTCTTGTTGGCAACATTTCAAACTGCACTGGTCTGGACGTCAAAAAAAAATAATAAAAAAATAATAAAAAAAAAACAGAAAATTACAAATCACTCCAGTCGATGCTAAGCAGTTATAATATGACTCGCATTGGCATTCAAGAACAAGAATGAATAAAAATCACTGGTCATACCTATGCATCTTACCTGAAATCCTATTTACAAATAAATGAACAGCACCATTCGGAAATCCTGAATAAGTTGAGGAATACACCATGTACATCAACGAGTTCCACTTCTTTTACGCACACATCTAATATAAAACACAAACTCCAATCACTAAAATATTCAAATTTGAAAATTGTACTTTCAATAATTGTTTCTTTTAAAACTATTCATGTTTATTTTTATGTCATCATCGTTAATTAAAACTTCTCTTGTTTATTTAATCACCCCTAATTAAAACTTTTCTAACACTCGTTTATATTATTTAGGTTATGTTATAGCTTCTGCTATATGACATTATGGATAGTCACGTATCAGAGATTGTTTAATACAAAGATTTATTGAAAATCATCTGTCAAATGACGTTGATTACTGGGATCCGGATGATTGAAGTGGAATGCAGAGGTTTTAATAAAAATGAAACTCAATCAACAAAACCTTCTTGACTAGTAACCTTCCACAGAGTTCAATGAAGATTCTATAGTTGGCACAACTGATACCAATAAAATAACTAATAATAACACACTACTGCCATCTACTAGCGTAATAGTTACAATGTTGAGATGATACAAATTTGAAGACAGTTTGTATTTCGTAAGTCAATATTTTATTGTATTGGAGTACTTCGTTACTTCTAATCTTTATATACTTTCTTCTAATCGCGTAATAGTCAATTAAATCCCACTCGAGTTTTGATTTTCTCTAGATAAATCAAAACCTCTAGTGATATTACTTTGATAAATCTGTCATATGAGATCAGGGGTTTCCTTGCTTGAGTCAAAAATGTACATTTAACATCTGAGCTGTTGCCCATGATAGTACGTGCTGTGTTGTGTTGCAGGAGCCTGCAAACTACCAATTCTCTTACGAGGTGGAGGCGAGGGAGTATGGCACAGAGTTCGGCCACGAAGAAAACGGAAATGACGAATTCACTCGCGGCTCCTACCACGTTCTTCTTCCTGACGGCAGAACCCAGATCGTGGAATACGAGGCCAACCAAGACGGCTATAAGCCGCAGATTCGATACCAGGGCGGTGCCAGCGCCCGTGCGGGTCAGGGTTCAGGCCCCTACTGACAACACCTGGAGTATCAGCGGGTGTTGGTACTGATGAGGACATCGAAACTGGACTTTAAACGGCAATGAATGTATCAGCTACTGGGACGAGGAACTTGATTTATGATGTTGCATCAACTGTGCAAGTACATATGAGGCTAACTGGTTAATTAAACGTTGAAAAGTTTTGTTCGCAAGAAGTTTGCCATAAATTATTCTCCAGAAAGTCAAATCCTTCAGTCATGAAAATAAATTTAATTCTAACAGGTCCATTAACAAAATATTTGTGTGACCCTTATTTGGTACTTATCACGCATGATTCATAAAGTTATATCGGCACAAAGAGAACACAGTTTTTTTAACATTTTCTGTTCAGATAGACATGGGTCTGATTCTCGGTAGATTCTTTGTACTTGGTTATTTAACGACGCTGTATCAACTAAGCGGTTATTTAGCGTCGATGGAATTGGTGATAGCGATATATTTGGCGAGATGAGGTCGAGGATTCGCCATAGATTACCTGACATTTGCCTTATGGTTGGGGAAACCCTCGGAAAAAACCCAACAAGTAATCAGCCCAAGCGGGAATCGAACCCGCGAACGAGCGCAACTCCGGATCGGCAGGCAAACGCCTTAACCGACCGAGCTATGCAGGTGACTTTCCCGGTATATAAGGAGAAATAAAAATAATTTAATATTACGAAAGTGATATTTGTTCACTATTAAGCATAATATACAAAAATACCAAAATTATCTCTGCTAAATGATATTTATTTTCATGAAAACTTAAGTAGCTTATTCTAAATTAATTCTTTTATTTCACCGCTTATGAAATAATGACTATATTAATTATGTAATACTATTAATTTGTTCTCCTTAAGAAGAACGAAGTTTTGAGTAACGTTAAAAAATATATTTTTTCCCACTCCAATGCATTTCACATCGAGTGAGAATCGTGTGCGACTCTTATAAGGTAAACAGGAAAATTCCTCTAGCTACATTCTGAGTTCTGGTATTCTGAGAGAAAAACACAAGTCTTCGGAATGAAACCTATATTCATATGGATTTTTATCTACTTAAAACATTATTAGAAGTGAACTTTGTATGTGGCGATATAACATGAATCATGCTGTTATATTACTCGACCAAGGCCAGTGGAGTCCTGCAGTCCGGAGCGCCACTTGTACTTCTCCTGCGTTCGTATAGCGTAATCGCTATAGTTCACATTACGACTGCGTCTCCACTCGCTTCGGTCGAGTTATACCTATCTCATTGTAACTTTGAGAAGAAGAAATAATAGTACATTGCTTCTAAAACTGCAGATGAAATCTGGAATTAATTTTTTAATAGTTCGGTATCTGATTCATAGAAGTAGACTAACAAAAAACGAAATACTCTTTCTCTGAAAGTCATATACCTTTTTTATTTTTGCCCTTCACTTCATTTTCACGTATAAGTGTGTTTTATGCAAAAACTTGATATTGTAAAAGGTATCCCAACAAGAATGCCGGATTTATAAATGCGAATAAATGCAACAAACACAGATGACAGAGCAGATAGCTGTGCCGAAAACCTAACAATAACAAGATATTGTTAGGAAATTGCGCCATTGTCTTATTGGTTTGGCAGCTCTATTATCTATTCTGTTTTTGGTACATTTATTCACATCATTAAATCCGGCGTTATTGTCGAGACACACATTATTAAACTATTTATACAGGATTGGTGAGAAATAACCCTGCAGATTTTCAGAGCGAATGGTATGTAACAAAAAAAGTTTAATATCATATTCGTGGAAAGTCCCTAATTTTCACAGAAAAAATGTTTTCCCCAAATGTTTAACATCCTCTTATTCGATAACTAATGCTAGTGGGATCGTGATTTTTGTCCATATTGATAGAAAATCGAATAAAGAATCATTTATCCCTCTGGCGTATTTCAGTAGCTCAAATGGTTTTCGTGGAAATCTAATTTTAAAACCACGAATTTCAAGCCACTGAACGCTGTGAACAGATTTCAACGTTCTAATCAGAGAGGGAGGTGGGAGGAAGTTCACCAAGGGAGACAGACCTGAGTTCGTTGACCTGTTATATCTTTGTTACGAGAAGAAAGGGTAGTGTGTTTGTGGCGATGTTGCCAGACTGCTGAAACTTCAAACTTAATTTTCTAATTAACGTGCACTTAATTACAAAACATAATAAAGGTTTTGTATTCATTTCAGTGTACCCTATCGTCTCTTTCAACCTGCAGGATATTTTCACTTCCACTCTGCACATCCGTGCACTTATACAAACTTTTTGATATTCTGACAATGCGGTATCACATTTCTAAAAAAATGTATTATCACTGCTAATAGGATGACAGACAAAACGTTGATTAGTACAGCTAAATTTTTATTTTGGTGAGATGTAAAAGTACATTTATCGAGCATTCTCATTCCGGTATGGAATCGTTTAAGGTTATTAATTTTCTCGAAGTTAGGCATACAAAGCAATATTTTATCAACTTCGACCGTATTTGCAGCTATATTAATGCAATGGTATCTACTTAAACTACTTCTCGAATGTTCTAGTCGACAACACTTGGCAGATTTCTTGCAATGTACTCCTTCAGGTAGCTTCTATTAGAAAATACAGTATTTTTTTAATAATATTAATATAAATACTGTACATGCATATTACTAGTCTAAGTTAAAGCCTACTATATATTAGATTGTATATTTGATATACGTCGCAATTTTATTTAGGCCTATATTATGTAAAATTAATGAGTAACCTTTCAAACTCACAATCAGCGGCAAAAATAATAAATCTAAACTTCGTATAGTGATTGCAGTTTTTAGCATTGTAAATTAATGGAACAGTACTTGAAAATATGATAGCAATTCATAAATCTTGTTTCTTAAACAGCGTGAGTTTTCTACTCCATCTTACACTCTTTTTGTATATATTATATCACTCTGAAATGTAATTAGTTTAGATAAATGTAAAGTCCTGGTACTCTAAATTTTATATTGTATTCAAATTTGAATGTTGTAAAATAAATTATTTTGTATGTATGACGTGGGCACATTTATTTCATTCAACGAAATTAGTGAGGGTACATTTAAAGACATTTTTCGACTAAATATTTATTTATTTAACTTTAAATAGTTATTTATTTACTCTGATGGAGTCAAGGCCATCAGGCCTTCTCTTCCAAACCACCAGAAATGCAATACAACTACAAGAAAAAATATACATCAATGCAATTAATCTACAGTAATAACGAGTGACAATGAATATGGCATAAAAATTAACATACAAATACAAATTGAAAATAATACAAATTAGCCTAAAATATTAAATTATGTAAAAAAAAAAGATGAAAACACAAAATGTAAAAAACATACAGGGTGTTTCAAAAATACGGGGCATAATTTCAGGTATGCATTTCCCACATGTAGACAATCAAAATAGTTCATTACAACATGTGTCCGGAAATGCTTCATTTCCGAGTTATGGCCTTCACAACATTGAAATTCACCGGAACGTTTTTCTTTCCGCAGGTCGTTGCCGTCAAAGGAGACATTAAGAGGGCACTCTGACAGTTCATTCCGAGGCGAAGGTTACATTCAATATTATGTAGGCGTTAGACTGTGCGACATGTATTCAAATCAAGAGCTGGCAGAGATACACTTCATGTACGGTAAGGCGGACGGCAATGCTGCGCTGGCTCGTCGTTTGTAGCAGGAGAGGTACCCACAGCGACAATGTCCAGATCGGAAGACATTTGTACGTCTCCATTACCGTCTGTGCGAGTATGGAAAATTCAACTCTCCTGGTTTGGGAAGGGGACGACCAAGATCTACAACTCCAGAAGTACAGGAGGAGATTCTGGAGGCTGTGAACATGACTCCTTATATCAGCACACGAAGGGTAGTGTTGCAAGTCAATGTTCCTCATACGACTGTCTGGACACTGATGAAAGAGTATCAATTGTATCCTTATCATTTGCAACGTGTACAGGCCCTGTCACCAGCAGATTACCCTGCACGAGTTAGGTTCTGTCAGTGGTTCTTGCAGCAGTGTGGTGTAAATCCGAACTTTCCTGCCTTAGTATTATTTACAGATGAAGCACAGATGGCATAACAAATTTCCACAATGAGCATGTATGGGCGTATGAAAACCCACGTGCAACTGTTCCATCTCATCACCAGGTGCGGTTCTCCCTCAACATGTGGGCCGGTATCATTAGTGATCGATTAGTTGGACCCCATGTACTTGTAAACAGACTTACGGGGCAGGCGTACACAAACTTCCTGGAAAACACCATACCTCATGTTTTAGAAGACACTCCACTGATCCATCGTCAACACATTCACTTCTTACATGATGGCGCTCCTGCACACTTCAGTCGTACGGCTCGCCGGTACTTGGATCGAAGGTTTCCTGGTCGATGGATAGGTAGAGGTGGCCCAATTGCTTGGCCTCCACGCTCACCTGATCTGAACCCTCTCGATTTCTACTTGTGGGGCCATTTAAAATAATTGGTTTATTCGTCTCCGGTGCCTGATTTGGAATCCCTTCGAAATCGAATTGTGGCATGTTCTGAGGACATACGCAATACTCCTGGAGTTTGGGATCGTGTTCGCAGGTCAATGAGACATCGATGTGAGGTCTGTATTCAAGCAGGAGGTGGACATTTTGAACATCTTCTGTAATGACAACGACGTGCGGAAAGAAGAACGTTCCGGTGAATTTCAATGTTGTGAAGGCCATAACTCGGAAATGAAGCATTTGCGGACACATGTTGTAATGAACTATTTTGATTGTCTACATGTGGGAAATACATACCTGAAATTATGCCCCGTATTTTTTAAACATTCTGTATACAACAAATGCAGACACAAAATAACAGTGTCACTCAGCATCACAGTTATTAACCAACGGACAATAAGCTGTTCTAGTATCCTGGCACAAAGACAAGAGAAAGGGTTAATCTAACAAAAGGAAATTACTTCCAAAGTACTAAAGATAAAAACTTTGGTATAAATCTAGCAACTTCTCAGAAACGGACTTCGTGAGATAAAATATACTTTTCTAGTTTCTTTTAAACTGTGACAGTGTCCGGCAATCCCTGACGTCACTAGGTACCCAACGAATTCTAGAAACGCGGCAGTGATACAATATAGAAGGATGAGTATAGGGAAGTTCCAAATTTAGAAGAGTCATGCAATTATTGGTCGATGTAAGGAAATAAATAATACAAATTGATAAATAATGTCGTTCTATGGTTAAATTCTGTAAGGATCATAATGGTTATTATTATTATTATTATTATTATTATTATTATTATTATTATTATTATTATTATTATTATTATTATTTGGGGTTTCATCGGAAAAAAATAATCTCCACGGCAAAATATACCTTTATAATAAACCTTTAAACAGGTTTCATTTTTTAAATATTTGGATAATCATTTAAGCTATGAACAAGAAAAGTGTATTTCTACAAAACTGAATTACGTTAACTATGCAATGAATACCGGACCGATGGCGGGCTTATGTGAGGGTGGCAATGAACCTTCGGGTTCCTTAAAAGCCATTTGTAAGTATGCAGTGAATACCATTAATAACATGTTGAAACCTTCCTTTGTCCAATAACACACAATTTAAAGCCTAGAAAACATTGGCGAGACCTGTTCTCATGTATGGAAGTTGAGATTGGACCATACGTAAATGTATTGAACACCGATTCACTGCCAATGAAATGAAAATTTTTAACTGACTAGATTAGACAAAAATAAAAATTTGTATATTTTGAAAGATTAAACATTGACCCAATTTTGTACAAAATTAAAAATTATAGACAGAAATGGAAATCTAATATACTCAAGCATTAAATTACCGCCCTTTAGGAACAAGTACTTTGGGGCGTCCGCTGAAACGAGACAGTGAGACCGTAACAGACCACCATATTTAATACGTGATGGGAAGAAGAAGAAGAAGAAGATGATGATGATGATGATTATTATTATTTAGACAGGTAAATGTAACGAGGTGTTCAAAACTTTTTAGGTTCAATCACTAGTGTAAAATATTCTTATTCCTCGTTTAGGCCGATGTCGTCCCGAAAGATTTTCATTTTTTTTTGTTCCTGAAAGGGAATCTTAAATTTAAATTTCCCTGGAGTTATGAGCAGTTGAACACTTGAACACCGTAGTCGGATTTATTTTGACATGGAATCAACAGTTCTCTGATAAGACGGGATAAATCTCCGAACAGAAGTTTTGGGTACAGAGAAAAGGGAGTTTCAATGTAGGTAACTTACAGTTATCTATTACACAAAAGCCCGTACTTCATTTCTGTGACCAAAACTCAAACGGCAGTGATTACACGCGAGAGTAAATGTCTAAAAAGTGAGGAGACGGGGAGAGGTACATGTCATGAAAACTACAACCAGTGGTGGTTCGTGCACTAACATTGATTTCTTCATCAACCCCGCAAATAAAAATAGCAAGCTTTGCTGTATCAGCAATGTCACTACTGCCATCAAGAACCAACAAAAAATATACAAAAATTTTCTTGCTTTTTTTTTTTTAATATTTCTCAATGAACACAATCAGAAATTTCCTGAATTTTCTTCTGGATATTTAGTCGAGAAATGAGAGTTTTTCAAAATTAATTAACAACTTTCATTGGAGAAATTATTTCAGCCACCTTGATCATTACGTTTTTATAAAACTCTCCTTCGTTGGAAGGCTTAAGAGAACGAGCTATTTCGTTCCCCACTAGATAGTTGTCCTCCTGACATTTATTTATGTCATCTTTCTCTTCATGACGATGACTGAAGGCTGATTTCAGTTCTTGGACTTTAATAGCTCACTTCATTGCTACACTACCACGTAATTTTCAATCAGTTTCTCTATATTATTATTATTATTATTATTATTATTATTATTATTATTATTATTATTATTATTATTATTATTATTATGAAATGAATAACTACAGTGGCGACGCTGTAATTCCCGGCGTGACTCCTCCTCTTTGCTTACGTCTTGGGAAGTGAAGTCTCTATAAAGTCTAGGTAGGTAGTATCGTTCGCCATTTTTGTTCTTTCGTTGCCGAGTTACCAGACGAGAAATCTATTTGCCACACTGTTAAACATTATCATGTCGTAGCTCCTATGATAATAAATCAAACGCACTGTAATTGAGCAAATAACTGAGCGGCAAATAACGTCCTCTTGTGTTTTCTGCGAACGTCAACGAAAGAACCAAAATGGCGGGCGATTGTATTAAGTATTTATCGAGACTTAGGAAATGAATAACGTCTTCATCAGCGAATCACATGACGCACACGTTTAAATGTAGCCGACCTGCAACGTAATTGGCTGCCGGAAATAAGAGCGGCGGGCCTATAATAAATAATTGATAATAGTCATCAAAAGATTAAAAAAAGAAATTATATCTAAACAAAGGCCTGATAATAACTTAATAACAATCGAAACTTTCTTTAGGCCTATGATTGCATCACTTCTGAATCCGCGTGCTCAACAGAACGTATACCGGTAGTCTAATACGTTTTTGCAGGAGTTGCTTCTGGTAGGATTACACCAACAAAGATATTTTTTATAAATATCTCGTGAGAAGTCACTTGTGGGATTTAAAAGATGTGCCACGGTTTCAAAACGATTGCAAAGCATGCAAGGAGTATCAAATACCGCCCACAAGGTAAATAAAACATTCGGACAAGGAATTAAGAAGCTATACGGAATGCAGACAGTAATGGCGACGCAGCACGATACGAAACCGCTTCCTGTTCTATTCGAACCGCTATCGCGTTCCGTTCAAAGCTGCACAACTTCACCTTGTCACTTCTTATTTCAATTTGCCGTGTAGACCAACGAAAACGAATGCAAAAAAAAAAAAAAAAAACAGAGCTTCGTGATTCAACTGCAATTCGAGACCACAGACTATAAAATGAAGTTCTAGATTACGATAACTTGTTCTAGACCAGCGGTGACCAAAGCGGGTGTCATGATTACATCGTGTAATCAAAGACATTCAAACGGGTACGAGGAGTTTCCTGTACATTACTGTGTGTTTCATTGACGTACTGAAGGCAAGCAGTGGTGGTATCATGTCGCTCTACAAACTCTGCCTCTACAAGCAGTAAGAGGTGGTTTCGTAAAGAATGAGGAGAACTTTTTTGTTGTTCTGTAGGACAAAATGTGATATGTTTACTTTGCTCAACGGTTGAATTAAGAGTATATAGAAACATTAATTGCCACGCTGCATAATGTATTATTATTATTATTATTATTATTATTATTATTATTATTATTATTATTATTACTCACTACTAAGTACCTATGTGTTTCTATAATTCTTCTGTACGTCCATGAATATTGATATTTTTAGATCTTCCCCCTAGAAGGACAAAATTATTAGTTTCTACCTCAATTTTAATCTTCTTAATCGTTAGATGAGTAATAGTAATATTGCGGAAGAACTGATTCAATATTATGTGCCAACGAACTGTTAAACGCCAGGAATAGACATGTCTTAAATCATAGCCAGGAAGAGAAAGATGACATAAATAAATGTAAGGAAGTCAGCTACCTAATGGTGTTTGAAATATCTCGTGCTCTAAAGCCTTTTAATAGAACAGAATTTCTAAAAAAAGTAATGATTAAAATAGCTTAAATAACTTGTCCATAAGAATTTTTTAATTTTGAAAAACTGCGAATTTCTCGACCAAATATCGAGAGAAGAATTTAGAAAATTCCTGATTGTATTCAAGAGGAAGGTTAAAAAAAAAGAAGTAAGAAAAATTGTATATTATTCACTGGCTCTTGATTACAGCTGTGACATTACTGATACAGCAAAGCTTGAGATTTTTATCCGCGGGATTGATCAAGATGTTAGTACAGGAACCACCACTGGTTGTAGTTTTCATGCCGAGTACCTTTCCTTCGTCTCCTTACTTCATAGGCTCTCTGTCGTATGTAATCACTGCAGTTCTAGTTTTGGTCGCTGATGTTATAGACCCTGGTCGCCCTACATTTCTTTTTCAAAAATGAAATTAAATATACGACGTTATTTACAAATGTATTCTTTTTCACATATAGCATAAAATAAGAGAGTACGCTTTTACAAATATTAAGTTTCTTGCTTTATTCAAATACGTAACTCTTTACAATACAACATTTTCCAATAAAACGAAAAATGGGAAAATAGTAAATACGGAACGTATTATGTTCCAGAGCATACGGAGATTAGGTTAGTTGTTCATAGACTATATTGGCGTCACGTCATAGTTGGTGCATGGCACAGGTACTATAAGGAAACACTTGCATCTTGTTTGTCCTCCAGTTGACGTTCTATTTATGATTCAAAACTAGACCTCGAAGGTTATTGAAAACACATTCTATTGATAAAGATTTTACTAAGATGACCTTCCCTAAAATTTAAATTTTTTTTGTTCATTTATTTATTTCATTTATTTTCACTGGTACTGAGAGAGTTAAGGCCTTAAGACCTTCTCTTCCCCTCAAAAATAGAAATACATAGCAAATATAAATAAGATCAATACAGAAAACAGTGGAATAATAATATAACAGTAATAATAATAATAATAATAATAATAATAATGATAATAATATTATTATTAATAATAATACTTATTGCTTTTATAGAACTTTAAGTTTCATTGCCGCCCTCACATAAGCCTGCCATCGGTCCCTATTCTGAGCAAGATTAATCCATTCTCTACCATCATATCTCAACTCCCTTAAATCCATTTTAATATTATCCTCCCATCTACGTCTAGGCCTCTCCAAAGGTCTTTTTCCCTCCGACTCCCAAATAATATTCTATATGCATTTCTGGATTAGCTCATACGTGCTACATGCCCTGCCCATCTTAAACGTCTAGAAAAATTTAAATTATGGTTAATTTAACGACGCTCGCAACTGCAGAGGTTATATCAGCGTCGCCGGTATGCCAGAATTTTGTCCCGCAGGAGTTCTTTTACATGCCAGTAAATCTACTGACATGAGTCTGTTGCATTTAAACACACTTAAATGCCATCGACCTCGGCCGGGAAATGTCTACATTCAATGTTCCTATTTATGTCAAGTGGATAATAAAATGATTGCAGTTCTGCGTTGTGTAACTTTCTCCATTCTCCTGTAATTTCATCCTTCTTAGTCCCAAATATTTTCCTAAGTACCACATTCTCAAATACCCTTAAAATGCGAGACAAAGTTTCACAATCATACAGAAGAACTGGTAATATATTGTTTTATAAAGTCTAACTTTCAGATTTTTTGAGAGCAGACTGCATGATAAAAGCTTCTCAACCCAATAATAACTCGCATTTCCCATACTTATTCTGCGTTTAATTTCCTCCCGAGTGTCATTTATATTTGTTACTGTTGCTCCAAGATATTTGAATTTTTCCGCCTCTTCGAAGGATAAATCTCCAATTTTTACATTTCCATTTCATACAATATTCTGGTCACGAGACATAATCATATACTTTGTCTTTTCGGGATTTACTTCGAAATCTATCGCTTTACTTGCTTCAAATAAAATTTCTGTGTCTTCCTTAATCGTTTGTGGATTTTCTCTTAACATATTCAAGTCATCCGCATAGACAAAAAGCTGATGTAACCCGTTCAATTCCAAACCCTGTCTGTTATCCTGAACTTTCCTAATGGCATATTCTAGAGCAAAGTTAAAAAGTAAAGGTGATAGTGAATCTCCTTGCTTTAGCCCACAGTGAATTGGAAACGCATCTGACAGAAACTGGCCTAGACGGACTCTGCTGTCCGTTTCACTGAGACACATTTTAATTAATCGAACTAGTTTCTTGGGAATACCAAATTCAATAAGAATATCATATAATACTTCTCTCTTAACCGAGTCAGATACCTTTTTCATAGTGTAAATTTGTAATTTAAATTGTTAATATTAGTGCAATTTTTACAGTGGTCCATGTTTTGTTCTGTCCTACTTTACGAAACAAGAATCGCGTGAGCCGTCAGTTAAGTACTTCACTTGCTAGATGCATGCGCAACGTCCACTTAAAAACTCCAGTAGACCTGATACTTAATCTTGTGGGACAAAATACTGTCCCTAGTTATAATCCTTCAGCTTCCTGTTGCTTTTTCTGATGTCGGGGTCTTAAATTTAGCGCTGGAAACAATTACTGTACAAGATTCGGGTTTCGAATCCCTACTGTAAAAGGACGGAGCTCACTTAAAACCAATGTTCTGTTCACCGATGGCTGTGGGAATGGCGCTGACTATAGAAAAATTAGACGCCTGCCGGACTTGCGACGGACATTTCTTCACTGTCTCAATCAATGAGTACTCCTATCATCCCGACTAGATGGTGGTGTCCTTTTTTCATTGTTCTATCCTTACGAAATTGTGTACGTTCTTTTAGTAGGATCGCACTTCTCGAAATGAGACAATTTAAGTAAATAGTCCGTCAATATCGAGTCCAATTCCAAGAAACTGAAGAGACGTAATTTTTGTGGACCTCTCTGCCTCTAAATTTTTTCTCTCGTCTCGTTTCCATTGTCATAAATCGATTAACCCACACCCATAGAGACAACTTTTTATTTTCATGACGGAAATCGAATCAGGGACAGCTGTATTTGTGTGTGTAAACTCGAGCTTTTAATGCGAAATAGAGTATGGGAAAGCAGCAATAGTGAATTGTTTTATTTTACTAGTGAATTAATTATTGTGAAAGTTTACTCCTCTCATGTGAAATGTAATGCACATAACAGTACAAAATAAAAGAAACTAATTTCATGTTTGCATTACGCAGTACTAAAATTAATATCCACTACTACTAGTAAACAATAATTTCATTGCCTGGAATTAAATTTCATATAAAATATCAAATCTCATTGCTAAAATATTTCCCTCATTACAGTCATAGAGTACGAACTTGCAATTATCTCTAACAGAGCGTTTGTTAATATTACATAATTGCCAGTAACTAAAAGTCCATAAGGTTAGTTTCGGTTTCATGTAGTCTTTAACTGCCCAATTTGTGTTTGGCTATAAGCCTATATCATCATCATCATCATCATCATCATCATCATCTCATCATGAACATAAAAAGTTTAAGGACCACAGAAAGTCCTATCGTGGGAAACTCAAATTAAAAAAAAAGATCGTGTCCATGCCAATTTCTTTTTGGGTGGCCAAAGTCCCGTCTTCAATTAGTTCAGTATTTCATGGCCGTTAGACCTGTAAAATTTTGCAGCCAAATTTCAGTTGGAATGCGCGCCAAATAAGATAATTAAATTCCAATTTTCATTAAAGGACTAACAATATTTCCTGAACAATTAATAATTATACTTGGAAAAAAGGAGTGCAAGTCATAGACATTTCGACGTATCATTCAGGTACATAAAGTGTTTTGAATACAGCGTCTAAAATATAATTAAAAACTCAATAAATGATTTCTTTCGATAACAGAATTAAGTTTTGAGAAAGGAAACAAAATAACAACAATAAATCATGGAGTCAGACAAGTCTGTCCACTATCACCATCACTTTTTAAATTATATATCGACGACATTGTCCAATATTGGCAATTAGATATTTTAATGATTTTAATATAGGGCTCCTACAAACGACCTTTCCGGTTTGAAACTCATGTAATTTACGTTCTATGAATCTGAGGTGCATGCAGATAGCACCAATGGAAAGAGAAACTCAAATTTGTTTAATGTGGCAACATTGTTTTCCTAGTTGGTAACACTGCCTCACAATAGCGCATATAAACCTGATAAACAAATTTGTTCATTGTTGAGGCGAAATGGCTGCTATAAAGGACAGAAAAACTTGATATTCATCTGAACCTGTCTGTTATTAATGTGCAACGACATTACCGAACAAAGTTTGGTGCAGATTCACCCAGTGAGCGGACAATCCGTAAATGGTGAACTGATTTTAAGGCAAAATTATTCGCAAACGGTTGCGATTTCACCCGCACAGACTACAGTTACCAGAGGACAAAGTGCTACGAAGACATTTCTGCATAAGTATGCAGACTTTAATTGAAAATAATGATGAATTTAATGGTGATTTCTGACGAAGCCACTTTTCATTTTTCTGGTAAGGTCAACAGACATAACCTCAGAATTTGGAGGTCGGAAAATCCGTGTACCTACTTGGAACTTGAATATAGATTTGATTTGTGTGGTGTTACCAAGAAGAGACACATTGGACATCTTTAATGTAAGGAACTAAACTTTTTGATTTTCCATGGAGTTGATCCTGTGAGAGTTAAAATAATAATAGTAGGTGTGACAAGTAAACAATTTTAATTACCTTGGCTATAGAATATCTTATGAAAAACGAAGACATGATTAATAAAATAAACAAATTTACCCACATTTGCGAAACAATAGAGGAGATGAAGGAGATAGAAACTATTTTAAAATTCTACAAAGTAATGGCTGTTCTACGCATTCTTTATTGCCCAGAATTATGGACCTTAACGGAAAACTAGAAGCAGTGGAGATGAGGTTCCTGAGAAGTGTGGCTGGTTATACAATCTTAGATAGGAAACGGAACGATGATGCTAGGAAAGAGCTGCAGATATTAAAAATAAATTTCAAAATAAAGAATTACCATAATAACTGACTTTCACACGTTGAAAGGATGGGCAATGACCTTATATCTAAAAAAAACTTTGGACTATAGACCGAGAAGTAGAAGTATAGGACGAACACGGGAAAGATTGAGAGTAAAGGCTGATTCACAATAAACCGGGAACGGAAACGACAACGAGAACGGAAATAATGTTAAAATAAATGTATTTAAATGTGCTCGTTCACAATAGTTAATTGTGAATGCTCACATTTAAATACATTTATTTTAACATTATTTCCATTCTCGTTATCGTTGTCGTTTCCGTTTCCGGTTTATTGCGAACCAGCCTTAAGCTACAAAATTACCTACTACTTTCTTCAGCTCTGAGAATTTAATCCATGATGATGATTATTATTATTATTTTTAAGTACCTACTTCAAGCCGATTTCTCACACTTGTTTCCAGTTTTTAAATATGAAAAGAAATATGACCAGCCTCATGAACTAGTGGTCGGAGCTCCTGACTAGTGTTCATGAGGTCCCGGGTTCAATTCCTGATGAGAACACAGGAATTCTTCCTTAAAGGGGAATGTTCCTGCGTTTCATTCCTGGTCTGGAAATTAGGTTAGGCTTAGGTTTAAGACCTCTTCTGGCACTTCATAATCATCCTACTGGGGCAGCGTTCCAGGCGCTCCAACCTCAGAAGTGGCTTACAAATAAGCCAATGCCAGGAGAGACCAGAAATGTCAAATTACAACCTGGTGGTATTTGAAAAAAATATTATGCATTCAGTAACTACATGTTTACGTCAGCTACAAAATATTTAGAAGTAATGTTGTAATATGGAATCATTTGCCAAAATCTTGAGAGATTTTGGGCCATGTACAACGTGCATTAATATGTTTTAAGTGAATTTTAATTGCTCCAAAGAACTTAATTTATTTCTTCATTACCACCATCATCACCATCCAAAATCCTGGGATTGTACCATTTTTGTTTTCCTGTATCATGCTCTTCTCTTTGAAAAGTCATTCAATTTATTCCCTCGCTATAAATACAAGTAGCTATTTGTAGTTACAAAATTTGTCCAATGATACTGTCACTTTGAGTGGGATTTCCTTTGGTAAATTACAGACCCAGAAACAAAATTTGGGCCACCTAATTTTACTAAGTTCTAGTACAAAGTATTGCGCATGTGCAGTAAACAAGAGCGCCTAATTCTATGCTACTTGTGGACAGTATTGAGAAGCTTGTTGTCTATATAGAGGAGGACTATTACCAAGACTCGGTCCATTTTTTAATTCCGTATATATAGATCCACAAGGCCTCTGATTGAGGTTCTGGCTGATATGTACAGATCGATTATTTAGTCCTGACAGCCCAGCGACGCGAAAGAGGGGAAGTAATAGGAGGAGTGGGGAGAGTTCCGGAGTAGAGATAAGGGCAAGCGGTCGGTAAAGGAATGCAGTACAGCTTAATTGTACTGGAAACATACTGCTCTACCGCACGCATGACATCCGATAGCTCCGAAGGCAAGCGAGTGAATAACAAACTAAATGGACTCGCCTGACCCAGGCGCAGATCGCCAGCGACTGTCAGGTCTAAATAATCGTACTGTACCTCTATTATCAGGCAGTACATCTCACTTGACGATATGTCAGAGGAAGAACAGTTTATCTGAAGTCTGACTCGTGTAATATGTAGCCACCCTACCCAATTATCTCCTGGCCTAGTAACCTCATAAGTGGTGCCTTCTTGGAATTTTGTTCATGTATCTACACCAATTCATATTTGGCTTGCAATTATTTTAGTTGAATTGAATTATCTGCTTTAGCTAAGTACTATTACGTCTATTAGTAGGTCCAGATCTGTCTTCGGACAGTTGACTGAACAACAAACAACAACATGTACAAGACACGTAGGCTTAATTCTCAATGTATCCCGTACATTTACTTTTGATTTTGAGACTCGTATCTGCAAATTACCCTTTAATCACATTCGAAGTACTTCAATTCGTTTAGTCTGGTGTGTCCAATATTGGCAGTGCTGCTCAGAAGTCTGTGAATGACACACATACGCGATTCTCTCCTTGTATTACAGAAGGTCAATTTAGTTGCGCCACATATTCGTAAGTTTATTTCTATTTTTAACACTATTCTCATACACTGATTAATTGTTAACTTACTTACTTATTGGCATTTAAAGAACCCGAAGGTTCATTGCCGCCCTCACATAAGCCCGCCATTGGTCCCTATCCTGAGCAAGATTAATCCAGTCTCTAACATCATATCCGACCTCCCTCAAATCCATTTTAATATTATCTTCCCACCTACGTCTCGGCCTCCCCAAAGGTCTTTTTCCCTCCGGCCTCCCAACTAACACTCTATATGCATTTCTGGATTCGCCCATACGTGCTACATCTCAAACGTCTGGATTTTATGTTCCTAATTATGTCAGGTGAAGAATACAATGCGTGCAGCTCTGCGTTGTGTAACTTTCTCCATTCTCCTGTAACTTCATCCCTCTTAGCCCCAAATATTTTCCTAAGCACCTTATTCTCAAACACCCTTAACCTATGTTCCTCTCTCAAAGTGAGAGTCGAAGTTTCACAACCATACAGAACAACCGGTAATATAACTGTTTTATAAATTCTAACTTTCAGATTTTTGGACAGAAGACTAGATGACAAAAGCTTCTCAACCGAATAATAACAGGCATTTCCCATATTTATTCTGCTTTTAATTTCGTCCCGAGTGTCATTTATATTTGTTACTGTTGCTCCAATATATTTGAATTTTTTCACCTCTTCGAAGGATAAATCTCCAAATTTTTATATTTCCATTTCGTACAATATTCTGGTCACGAGACAATCATATTCTTTGTCTTTTCGGGATTTACTTATAACCCTATCGCTTTACTTGCTTCAACTAGAATTTCCTCGTTTTCCCTAATCGTTTCTGGATTTTCCCCTAGCATATTCACGTCATCCGCATAGACAAGAAGCTGATGTAACCCATTCAACTCCAAACCCTGTCTATTATCCTGAACTTTCCTAATGGCATATTCTAGAGCGAAGTTAGAAAGTAAAGGTGATAGTGCATCTCCCTGCTTTAGCCCGCAGTGAATTGGAAAAGCATCAGATAGAAACTGGCCTATACGGACTCTGCTGTAAGTTTCACTAAGACACATTTTAATTAATCGAACTAGTTTCTTGGGAATACCAAATTCAATAAGAAAATTATATAAAACTTCTCTCTTAACCGAGTCACACGCCTTTTTGAAATCTATGAATAACTGATGTACTGTACCCTTATACTCCCATTTTTCTCCAATATCTGTCGAATACAAAAAATCTGATCAATAGTCGATCTATTACGCCTAAAACCACACTGATGATCCCCAATAATTTCATCTACATATGGAGTTAATCTTCTCAAAAGGATATTCGACAAAATTTTGTACGACGTCAACAAAAGTGATATTCGTCGAAAGTTACTACAGTTAGTCTTGTCCCCCTTCTTAAAAATAGGCACGATTATGGACTCCTTCCATTGTTCTGGTACAATTTCCTTTTCCCAAATTGCAAGAACAATTTTATAGATTTCGCTAGATAATGCCCTTCCACCCTCTTGTATTAATTCTGCTGGAATTTGATCAATACAATTAAGTTATTTAAATTAATAAATAACGACTTTACTGTATTAATATTTCAAATAACATGTAATTGTACGTGACTGACTTCTTTCGATGTTTTTTTATCATCTGCTGAATCCTAGCGAGTTCCCGCTCTGTTTTCTGGTTTCCTGTTTGGGTAAGGTGTATTCATGATTGTATCGAAAAGAGTGTGTGTTCTGAAATGCAATTGAGTGTTTAGTATATGTTGTGGCAGTGTTTCTGTGTGTTTATAAATTTCGTGTTGTTCTAGAGTACCGAGTTTGTTTGTTTTTTAATAGAATATTTAGTATTTTCATGTCTGTGTTTATAATAATAATAATAATAATAATAATAATAATAATAATAATAATAATAATAATAATAATAATGATTTATTTTAGCTGGCAGAGTTAAGGCCGTAAGGCCTTCTCTTCGAGTCAACCAGCAAAAAGTGTATATACATATGCATGAACTTACAAAGAATCCAACAATTTGATTTAGATGAGAGTTACATGTATACAAAAGTTATTTACAAATTAAACAACAAAATACTATGAACTATTAATTAAACACTGAAATAAACTGTGTAGCAGAATTAAACTAAAATACATAGAATGTTAATATATTTCAAATAATATTAGGTAATAGAAAGAGATTATTACGAGACAATTAAAATACAGCACAATCAGGATGATGTCTAAAGAAAAAAGTAAAAATGTAGTCAGTGATAGTTTAAATCAGTATGATTGGAGTGAAATGCTAATAAGGTTATCTTTTAAGCTGTTCTTAAAGGTGTTTATTGTCTTGCAGCCCCTAATACTTTGTGACAAGGAATTCCATTGACGCGAGGTGGATATTGTAAAAGATGATGAATAACAAGATGTTCTATGAAGAGGTATACTTAGCGTGCCACAGATAAGTGATCTGGTATTTACGTCGTGGTTAGAGTATAGATAAGAGAAACGAGACGAAAGGTAATTTGGTGTTGAAGTGTGCAGAATTCGAAAGAGTAAAGACAAAGAGTGTAAAGTTCTACGTTCTTTAAGTCGGAGCCACGAGAGACTTGCGGTTGCTGTAGTTGTGGTTGGAGTTTGTGATATGTTCTGTCTAGGTTGAAATGTTGTGTGGTTTGGTTATGGCTGTGATACGTTCCTTGTAACGTATTTGAAATTATTTTCCAGTCTTTCAATGTAGAAGTCACTACAACTGTTGAATGATAGTTTGTACATAATTGTTATGTTGTATTATTTGTTTGTGTATCTTGTCTGTGCGTTGAGTTGTTTTTGTAGTAGTAGTAGTAATAGTACCGGTGGTAGTGGTAGTGATAGTGGTAGCGGTAGCGGTAGCGGTAGTAGTAGTAGTAGTAGTAGTAGTAGTAGTAGTAGTAGTAGTAGTAGTAGTAGTAGTAGTATTAGATTTCTACTGGCAGAGTTAAGGCCATAAAGCCTTCTCTTCCACTCAACCAGTATTAGAACAAGAGCAATACAATAGCAGAAATACAGGAACAATATACAATCAATAATAATAATAATAATAATAATAATAATAATAATAATAATAATAATAATAATAATAATAATAATAATAACAAAATGAAAACACTTTTAGTTACATGTAATTCTAAAAATCATACAAGGTATAGTAATGTGACTCGAATTATTAAAAAATTAAAGAAAATTTATATGTTAAAAATAAAATCATATATTAGAAAAAAACTATATTTTAGGAAAGCTCATAGACTATTCTAAACAGTCTATTTGACAACCGTGTTTTGAAATTAGTAAATGTGTGACAGTTCCTTAAGGTATGAGGTAGGGAGTTCCAATGACGACAAATTGAAACGGTGAATGATGAAGAGTATCGGGAAGTGTTATAATGAGGTATACTCAATGTACCTGTGTTCTGAGATCGAGTATTCAGTTTATGGTTGGAGCATAAATACACAAGACGAGACGACAGATAACTTGGGGCTGAGGTGCGCAGAATTTGAAATAGAAGAGAAAGACAGTGTAAAGTTTTGCGATCGTTAAGCCGGAGCCAAGATAAGGATTCGAAAAATGGTGAAATATGATCAGATCGTTGGACATTGCACACATATCTTATACACATTATGAACATCTTGTAATTTGTTCCAGAGTTCGGTACTTAACTCAGTGAACAACATGTCACAATAGTCAAAGTGTAGCATTACGAGTGTTTGAACTAATGTTTGTTTCAGTGGCGCGGGAAAGAAATGCTTGAACCAGCTTAACGAGTAAATAAACGAGTAGATTTTTTTACAAGTGTGCTTTACGTGGTAATTCCAACTTAATTCGTATACAAAATACTGCATATTCCTAGATTTTTAACGACAGGTGAGTAAGAAATTTCAATATTACTAAGCCTAATGGCCGGAATTTGATTATCATTCAAAGTGTTCAGCAGTTTTTTGGCTCCGATGATTATGGCCCGCGTCTTAGCTGCTGGCCGATGTTGAGACTGAAATGAGATCGCTCTTTAATTTGTTGTTGTTGTTTTTGTTTTCTAATGCCAGGCGTTTGACAATAAAGTCATTTCACCTCTTGCACTCCAATATTTTTCAAAGATATTATCATGACCAGCCAATGAAACACAGATTTTGAGGTGTTCCGGTCCATTTCTTGGTTTGAGTTGCAAAATGGGCAGTTAGGGGACTGATATATTCCAATTCTATGCAGGTGTTTAGCCAAATAATCATGGCCTGTTGCCAATCTAAATACAGCTACAGACGATTTTCGTGGTAAATCGGGAATTAACTGTGGATTTTGATGCAGAGAGTTCCATTTTTTCCCTTGGGATTGTGTTATCAAATTTTGTTTGTTGAAGTCTAAGTATGTAGATTTAATAAATCTCTTCACAGAGTAATACGTAGGTTTAGTAACAGGTCTGTAAGTAGCAGTGCTGCCCTTCTTTGCTAAGCATCCGCATTCTCGTTTCCCAGGATTCCACAATGGGATGGTATCCATTGGAATACAATTCTTTTATTGAGTGATATTAATTGAGAGAGCATTTTAGTTATTTCTGCTCTGTGAGATGAAGGTGTGTGTTTAGAGACGATTGATAGAATAGCTGCTTTGGAGTCTGACAATATAACTGCATTCCTAAATTTATTGTTGTGGCATAGAAGATTCCTGAGACATTCACTTATTGCAATGATTTCACCATCAAATCTTGTTGTTCCATATCCAAGTGATCTATAAAGTGAGAAGAGACAGCACGTAACACCTGCTGTTTAATTTGTGGATAGAATCATTTAATCACGCCGGAAATGTACATAGAGTTGGAGATCATCAGCATAAAGATGGTAGCGACTATGCACTATGTTCGTTGACACGTCATTTATATACAGGGTGCGTCAGAAAGAACGGATGGATTTCACAGGGCAAGAAAATTGTAAGGATATATCAAATCAAAACTTTATTGTTATCAACATATTCCCCAATACGTGCAGTTTATGTATGGAAAACAACATTATCCATATGATGTCCTTGGCTTTCAATACAGGCATCGAGGCGTTTTCTAAAGTTCGCCATCACTTTCACAGTCACAGCTGGTGGAATTGAGACGATTTCTTCATGAATCGCAGTCTTCAGTTCATCCAGTATATGTGATCGATGTTTACAAACTTACGCCTTCAAATGGTCCCAAAGAAAGAAGTCGCAGGGCGCGAGAGCTTACTGTAGCCTCGGACAATCTCGGTGCAATTGCATGTTGGCGGGCTGATCTTTGAGGTGGCCGGAAAACCTAGTGTCTGTCTCCACATTTGCAGGTGTACACGCGCTCCGTGTTCTTCCTAGTGATTTCTTCTTTAATGTTGAACCTGTGATACGAAATGAAGCCACCCACTGCAAAATTGTATTCCGAGTTGAAATCCTAGCGTGACGTCCGATGTCGAAATGAGTCCTGAATGACGATCACAGACTCTTCATTTTTAAAAAATGTCTCTACGATGAAAGCACGTTGCACGTCAGACCAACACCATGTTCTCAACTGAAACTGCATTCTCTGGCTGACGCAACAGTCGTGGTCCCCCTCACTTTATCCCTCCCCTCGCTGCGTATCGATAATTTGAAATCCATCTGTTCTTTCTGACGCACACTTTATATTGAAAAGAATAGTGGAACGAGAACTGAGCCTTGTGTAGTGTGTTCTATATGCAATGTTGTATTTTAGTTTCTTTAAGGATGATGCAATCTTGTATGTTATAATATCATATAAATTAGTTTTCATTTTCAGTCAATCACTTATCATGTTAAGATGGCAGAAAAGGATTCTGTTTCATCAAGATACAATATTAATATATGTCACGAATATTTTCGACTTACTTTCAAGTCATCTTCAGGTGATAGTTTACTAACAAAACAAACATTTGAACATGGTGAAGAATATATAAACACATCTATAATACACAAATAAATAGTCTAACCATGTATACTTTTCTTAAAGTGGTTACATGGCGTACATGGTATTAAATTAACATTCAGATAGAAAGCCTTCCAGTGGATTTAATTATAATTTATACAATATATTAAAAAGGCAGGCGGTGTGCCTGAGTTGTAAAATTAAGTCGTTTAAAAGTCTTATGTAAAACTGAAGGCTAAGTCTTGTTCTTTATAAAGTTCAATATATTAGAGGACTGTAGTGAAGTGGAAGTAAAAGAAACTCTCGGTCTATTCGTCGTGGTGAGAGGCATAATATCTGAAAAAATTAATCAAAATCTTGTATGTGTTTTTATTTCCGTATGTTAGTGTGATGTATTTATTTTGTTCCTGTGTTTGTATTGCTCTTTTTTGTGTTTAGTCTTTATTATGATGTTGTCTGTTATGTTATAATTGTATTCATTTCCTGTGCTGTGCATTTGACAATGTGCATTTCTTCCTTACAGTCTTATTTTCATACAAACAATTCTAATTATTATCTCATTGTATGATGTTATGTACTGATAACCATTAAATTAATTACATTATCGTTGAAATCTACAACGCATACTTACACTTCATTTCAGCCATATTTGTATTTGTTGAGGTTCTTTTAAAGTGTGCAGTGAATTATAGGAGCAGTGCTCATGCTGGTGTAATCGTTGCAAATGACTTGCCTGAATCTGTTGGTAATTTGTGATTTAAATTATTATTTACAGCTGAGCGGATAATGTGCCAGCATGTGTGCACAAAACATGGCAATGTGTTCTGCAGAATAATCGCTACCATGTGGCTTGTTATCAAATTTAATTAAATTCCAACAGAATATAAATCGATATCCAAGCTCAGCGATATGTTTCATTTCTATGAGCGAGCAATACTACAGAAACTATTATACTTTTCTTCATTGTTCATTATATTTCCTAATAGTGGAGAATCTCGGTATTTGATAAAGCTGATCTTCGTGAATTTGAGCAATAGAAATTAGCACATAAAAGAAGTACCATTTACCTGCAATTTTTTTCTTTTTGAACACACATTTTTATTTCAGGTTGATAATGAAACAAAAGTGCAGAACTCATTTTTTTTAATTGTTCCTTACATTTAGAGTTTCTCAACAAGCTATTCTTTCCTTGGTTATTTAACGACGCTGTATCAACCACTGTTTTATATGATATTCTTATTGAATTTGGTATTCCCAAGAAACTAGTTCGATTAATTAAAATGTGTCTCAGTGAAGCGTACAGCAGAGTCCGTATAGGCCAGTTTCTATCTGATGCTTATCCAATTCACTACGGGCTAAAACAAGGAGATGCACTATTACTTTTACTTTTTAATTTCGCTCTAGAATATGCCATTAGGAAAGTTCAGGATAACAGACAGGGTTTTGGAATTGAACGTCTTACATCAGCTTCTTGTCTATGTCTTGTCTAAATATATATATATATATATATATATATATATATATATATATATTATTTTAATGTACCCAAGTACATAAGATATTTCCATGCTGATATTCTGCGACATCATACGATGAAAGAGTAATGGAACGGAGAAAAATTCTCCCCGGCGCCAGGATTTGAACCCGGGTTTTCAGCTCTACGTGCTGATGCTTTATCCACTAAGCCACACCGGATACCACCCCGGCGTCGGACAGAATTGTCTCTGATTAAGTTCCAACTCTTGGGTTCCCTCTAGTGGCCGCCCTCTGCACTACGTCATAGATGTCTATGAACATAGGACCGAAGTCCACACATGTGCTGAGGTGCACTCGTTATGAGTGACTAGTTGGCCGGGATCCGACGGAATAAGCGCCGTCTTAAATCACGAAGTGATTTACGCATATCATATATATTATTTTAATGTACCGAAGTACATATGATATTTCCATGCAGATATTCTGCATCATCATACGACGAAAGAGTAATGGAACGGAGAAAAATTCTCTCCGGCGCTAGGATTTGAACCCGGGTTTTCAGCTCTACGTGCTGATGCTTTATCCACTAAGCCACACCGGATACCACCCCGGCGTCGGACAGAATTGTCTCTGATTAAGTTCCAACTCTTGGGTTCCCTCTAGTGGCCGCCCTCTGCACTACGTCATAGATGTCTATGAACATAGGGCCGAAGTCCACACATGTGCTGAGGTGCACTCGTTATGAGTGACTAGTTGGCCGGGATCCGATTCTTTCATCGTATGATGACGCAGGATATCTGCATGGAAATATCATATGTACTTCGGTACATTAAAATAATATATATGATATGCGTAAATCACTTCGTGATTTAAGACTGCGCTTATTCCGTCGGATCCCTGCCAACTAGTCACTCATAACGAGTGCACCTCAGGACTTCGGTCCTACGTTCATAGACATCTATGACGTAGTGCAGAGAGCGGCCACTAGAGGGAACCCAAGAGTTGGAACTTAATCAGAGACAATTCTGTCCGACGCCGAGGTGGTATCCGGCGTGGCTTAGTGGATAAAGCATCAGTACGTAGAGCTGAAAACCCGGGTTCAAATCCTGGCGCCGGAGAGAATTTTTCTCCGTTCCATTACTCTTTCATCGTTGTCTAAATATCTTAGGAGAAAATCCACAAACGATTAGGGAAAACACGAGAATTTTACTTGACTAATAAAAATAATAGAAAGAAACAACACATTGGAATGAATACATATCGGTGTTAAGTGATGAATAAACATGATTTACATGATTACACAATAAAAATAAGAAACAAAAATAAATACAGTGGAATACATTGCATTAAATATTTGAAACGCTTTAGGACTGGCAACTCAACTTAAGACATTTTCTAATTTACGTTTAAAAAAATTAAACTTCAGGCGGCAGAGAATTCCAGTGACGAGAAGTAGCAACAGTGAAAGATGAAGAATAAAGAGATGATGTACGCCCTACGTACGAAACTTTCAACCAATCGTAGACAGACAGCACAGTGGATGGTTCCGATAGATGGAAAAAGTAAACAAACCGTCGCCTGTTACCCCCATCTCCGCCCAATACTCTGCTATCAGTTAACTTGTATCTCTCCTACTGGGACCTGAACTACGAAGTCCAGTTATTAGATCAATCTCAACTTGCTAAATTTTAACCGATATTAACGGTGTTGAGAAAGCATTAGGAAAGCCTTTATATTACAAATAACAACAAGCTGTGTAAGTTTTGATTAACGATCCCATTTTCTGCGGGATTTAAATAAGGACTCCTGCAGTCCGCAGGTTGTTGCTTTAGGGCAGCCGTGGCGAAAATGTGATCGTACGCCGAACCACTGTGTAACCTGCAACGTGCATAGAACTATAGACGGAGGCGGACACCCGAAGGGGAAGTGAAGCAGCTGTCTGATTAATTAACGGATTTTAATTTTCCTTACGTCAAGCACTTAAATATAATTGTATACAGTATAAGGTTACAAACTAATGTTTAGTACGTATAACGAACAAAGAAATGAATAAGAAAACATAGGACACAATATCACAACCTAAAATTAACTGTCTTCAGGATGTCTCTGCGACAGACTTTCAAAATCAGGAATTATGTCACTTACTGCCAGTCGTAGTTGATCACGAAGGTATTTATCTATCAGTCGTAATCTAAATTAGGTTTTTACTATTTTGATTCTTGAAAATAATTTTTCACAAACGTTAGTTGTGGCGAACATGGCTTCAACAAAGCAAGCGAAAGAACGAAGCTTCGGATATTTATTTTTTGGCAAAGATTTGAAAAGTTCAACATTTGTCATGTCCTTATATCTAGCTTTCATTGTAACATTACATTGTAAATCTGTGAGTTCAAATTGAAAACCTAACCGCATTATTCGTACATCTGCTGAAAAAGAATCCACTTAACCTTTTAATGTTTCATGAGTAACATGTAGCATAATGCTGTTTTATGTTATACAACCGTTTTCCTCGTAATACTTGTGAACAAATCATACATTTAATATTCTTACCATATTGGCAGCAAAAAAACGCGCCCTCCCATCCTACTTGAAACTTTCGTTTTTTGTAGAGGTACATGGTTTCGAGAGAAACATTGCGACGATACGCCACTCGCAGGTCAGAGACAAATACAAATGGAACGGAGTTTGACTCCAGTGAGTGAGAGGGTGGGTGTTGGGAGAGCAAGAGACATGCACAGCTATCATTGCGAGCCACAATGTGCTCGTGAGTTACATTTTCGCCACGGCTGCTTTAGGGACAGTGCCAATTTGTAACCTTCGGCTTTGTATAGGCCTATACTATATCTCTAGTGATGTTAAATATTTGAATGCCGTAGAATGAGAATTTCTGGCTCAATTGCTAGTTTTTATATGCTTCAGATCTAGATGATAAATACGTATTCATGTAGGTCTATTTATATAATGAAAAACAAAAATATGTGAAATTAAAATTGTGGGGTTGTCATTACTGCCATCCAGCTTCGGCCTATAACAACGTGTATGAAAAAACGCTGCTGAACGCTAGCTCGCAAGTCCATTGAGACAGACGACTGAAAAAGTTTCCATCCTCTTGAAACTCATTGGCGCGAATAAATACCCGTTCTTCCTCTTCCTCTTTACCCGCAGCACAAAATAAAAAAACTGTTCCATTTCCGTGAGTTCTTTTTATTATGTCATGGTGTGAACTGGGTTTCATACAAACGAAAGTTTATTTCATGGCACCTCTAATTCTATCTCGCCCCTATGTCTCACTCCTTCCCCAGAGTTGTGAAAACGGGGAGGAGTGAGAAGTGGAACGGAAAACATGCATGTAGTTCATTCTACAGAGTGCCTGAAAAGTTATTGCTTGCTAGACATGTTTCCTGACAGGAAGAAACGGCTGAAAAATGTGTGCAAATACACTCATTATTCAGAACACTGTTTCGTAAATCTGCCACTGCACAGTTACTTGAAGGCATTTATTAACACAATAAGTTTGCTGTTACTTTTTAAATTAAGAAGTTTCCTTTTTTTACCGTATTAATGAGTGCTGCCTATGTCCCATATCTGTAACTGTGAAATAAATGCAGACTACTTAGTCGTATAATAACAAAAAGTAGGGGATAATATATTTTGTATTACATTTCAATACATTCGTAAATTACCTTACAAATTATAAGGGCTGCTAATCATAAATCTTTGATAAATTTAATTTATTGCCAGCTTATTTGAATAAAGGTGAATTATCTCTCATTGAAACTATATCTTTATCTACTTCTCCCTAGTCGTACATTACTACCCTTCACTCCGTCTAATACAGGGCTGGGCACATTACGTGATTCTGAGAAATGAGCGCTGTTTACTTTAAAGAGCGTTACTCCCGAGCGGTGTGACGTTTGCATACTGTACGTCACTCGCTGTCATTGCAGTGGTTGACTCTGTAGTAGGATGACGAACTTTGAAGATGCACCCGCCTGAGAAGCTGTATGTCACACGAAAACCTAAATTATATTTTGAGATTGAACATGGCTAGTTCATTCGTTCAAACTTTAAACGACTTATGCAAATGAAACGTTTTCATGAGTCTCGGAAAATAACCACATAGTTATTTTGGTTATTGAGTTTGAAAAAGTTTTGTTTCAATAGCAAATATTTATTTATTTCAGATTGATAGAAGTACGATTTTGTTATAATAGTTTATTCATACAAAAAAAGTGTAAGAGAATTATTATTATTAATTTTGTTATTGTGTCCATTTTATTTATTTAACTAGCCAGCTAGTGAGTACAAATTAAATTTATAAAGCAAAAGTGTTTCTAGCCACTACCGTAACAGCCAGGCTCATGTACGGTGTGGTCTTAGCCAATAATATAACGTTAAATCCACAAGGACATTAAATTTCTGATTTGAATCCTTTATTACATAATATGTTTATATTATTAATACCATTATGTGATTATTAAAGCATTGTGCATATAGTCTAATGATGTGTGTGCATGTGTATTTATGTGTTTAGAGCGAAGTTTATTTCATTAAATTAATAAGAGTGTTAAAAAGTCTGTACTGTACAATGGATTGATATAATATCCTTATAAACTATTATGTACTGACAGACTGAATGACTAGAACAACCGTGGCTCTTGTTATATTAATGTATGTAGGTAGCTGTAATGCGAGTCCGCCACTGCGTGAGTTTTCTGCTCTGGCTTGGAATTGAAATGCCTTGAGGAGCGAGAGCAGCTCTGGCCGGCTACACGGAGCCGCTCTCATGCCCGGCGCTGATTTAATAGGATATTAAAGCTCACAGGTATAAATATAATATTTATATATGACACAAGTCCGTAAAGGTCCTCTTTTTGGCACGAATGTAATGATTGCTTCGCCTTATTTCACAAACATTTACCTAGTGTTAGTTGGTCTATGTTATATTTCGCCTCTTTAGTTTATCTTAGAATTTTATCAAGGAAAAAAACACACAGTGTTCTGCCCATGGTCAGGTCTTTCACTGCAAACCCATCATTCCCCAGTCTTTCATATTTTCTGCCTTCCTCTAGTCTCCGGATATGATTCACATATTTTAATGTCATATCATGTGATACCTTCTTCTGCCTCGAACTCTTCTCCCGTTCACCATTCCTTCCATTGTATCCTTCAGTAGGCAGTTTCTTCTCAGCCAGTGACCCAACCAATTTCTTTTTCTCTTTCTGATCAGTTTCAGATCATTCTTTTTTCACCCACTCTTTCTAACACAGCTTCATTTCTTATTCTGTCTGTCCACTTCACACGCTCCATTCTTCTCCATATCCACATTTAAAATGATTCTATTCGTTTCTCTTCATTTCGTCTTAATGTCCATGTTTCTGCCCCATACAATGCCACACTTCACACAAAGCACTTCTCTAGCCTCTTCCTTAGTTGTTTTTTCCAGAGGTCCGCAGAAGATGTTCCTTTTTCCACTAAAAGCTTTTTTTGCCGTTGCTATCCTCCTTTCGACTTCCGGGCTCAAAATTCTTGTAAGGAGATGTGCTTACAGCTTACTTTTGTTGTCAGAAAGGAATTGTTTAAAATGTATTACTCTCTTACAGTCAGCATTTAAAAACTGTGATTGTTATTGTCCACATTATTAATAACATTTATACTTAATAGATAAGCCACCTGTTGGGATGGATACTGAATATTCGGGACAGGAGTTCAAATTCCATCCCTCAACAATTTTTCAACTGTAATGTTTAATTTTCTTTATTCATTTGTTATTGTTACAACTTTCATTAATTTAATGGTGTCCTTAGATCTCAATACTGCAGTTATTTTCTGATAATAATGTTTTTATTTGATCAATATTGTATGTTTATTCATAATAGGACATGAAGTGAAACTTTGCTAAATTACATGGTGTTAATTCATTTTAATATATAGCATTTAAAAATAAATGTTATAATCATTTTCTTCATAATTTAAGCTTTTTATTGATTTTGTATATTTCATAATATTCTGTTTGTAGGCCTATAAAACTGTTTATGCTCGACCATGCCGAAATGTAGTAATTATACATCTGGTAGCAGTCCTTTAATGCACTCATTAAAGTTCAGGTTTTCGACAACTAGCAAAACGTCACGCAGGCTGGAAATCCAATACTGTCGCAGAAGGTTATGTTCTGTTACTATAATAATTAGCGTTAATTGTAAATAATATTCAAGTAAATTCAATTTGTCATCTCGTTTTTCAATGTCGAATTCAATTTCAAGGTTATATCAAGTTCAACGAGATTATAAGCTTATCAAGGTCGTCGACATTCGTTTCGGGGATAAAAATCACATCTGCGCACATCTCACAATTTACGAGATTGCACAAGGTCAGTTTCCTTCCCATTCACATAAGAATAACATGAATAGTTATCAATAATTTCAAATTAGAAATAAGGTCGAGCATAAAAAGTCGTATGAAACTTGCCTATAATGGTAATTAAGACGTTCGTATGAAAATTGTGAAACTTCCTTAGCTCGTTTCATAAACATCCTCGCGTCTTAATTACTATCATTATAGGCTCGTTGCATAATGTAATAATATAGTTAGTATTCCCCAGTAGCATTTCTGCGGCTTTAAAAATGTTACAAACTTCTATGAAGTGTAATATGACTTTCAATAACATACAATCGTATACTTCGCTAGTGTACAAAACATATTGATGGAATAACGGTCTATGTTGCCCGTCCGATAGTAAATTTATGAGCGCAATTACGATGGTAACATTTTTGTTCCTCCTGCACAGTTAGCAGATTGTCGGCGGCTCGCTTTTACGCAAAACGTTACTGCTAATCCGCAAAATTCCATACTTTCTTTCCCGCAAAACGACAGACTGCAAATGCGCAAAATATTTCAAGCCCCTAAATTAATAGACCCTTAAATAAAATTAATACATGTACAACAACTTGCCTTTAAAGCACACAGTCCAGTGATTGTCCCTCGATGCCGTTTGTCTGCAGTACGATGGGCTGGAACCGAAGTTCAATTTCTTTAACGTACTCCAGTAATGATAATTAATCACTTCGATATTTCCTTCATACTTCAGTTGCAACACGATGGCTGTCTTGTTCACGTCTGTTTGTTTTTCTGTTATAACGCACTGTGTTGAAAGAAAGATACGTTTCACTATGCAATTGCTTTACCACTTCAAATTCATGGATAGAGGGATAAGGTTTGTAATTGTCGTTTAAAATGACGATGGAACGATTCCGACCCATTTGTTGTTCTGATTTCATCTCTTGGTACAATGGTCCACAATTTAGGAGAGAATTTAGCATCTTCGCTTGCATAGTTTTCAGTATATATTCTAGGAATCTCGTTAACTGACTGTGATTAGGAGCAATGCTAAGCAACTCAACAAACGCATCCTCTAATGTGCATGGAGGTACATATTTTAAACCAAACATACAGGGCGTAAGGGGTGTAAGTGCCATTATTCTAATTGACGATTATTCATGCCATAAGGAACAAACAATGTCCTCACAATTTTTTTCTAATTGCAATATTTAACTTATTATTAAAATTTAGAATATTAGGCTAATATATTACGCGCATTACTACACAGAAACTGCAAATTTCGTTCACAAGTAAAAATTACTGCCTTATTTTCGATGTCTACAAAACAGAACCTTTCGCCTCGATTTGTTAAAATATTTAAACTATTTAACTGTTCTAATGCCTCATATACATTGCGAGGGTGAGTGGGCCTCTGTTTTCTCCGGGCTCTGTACAAAGCTAATCGAAGTTTGACTGTCTCCATTCTCTGGATATTAAAAGTATCTGACCTCGATAATTCTGTTTGTATTATTTTACTGAGTTGTAAAGTAATTTCTACACACGCTTTTATTTTACAATTTGCCCGCAAAATATGTGATTCAATAGTCCTAGCGCTTTTATTTTCATGATCATGCAAGTCTCTTATATATGCTATTTCACTAAATTCAGCATTAGTCTGTAAAACTGCGGTACATTTCATGTCCGTGTATCTCCACGAAATATTTCCCGTACTCATTTTACGCTGTTTTCTATATTTGAAATTGTCCTTAACAATGCATTCCATGCCACGTTTTGTGACCGTTCTTATAAATGACATTTCACTTTAAATTCACTTTCTATCTCAGCCAGCACTTCCTTCCAACAGCAACACCTCCTTTCAAGTGTGGTTATGGAGACATCGAACCCCCGCGTCTGTTCAGAGCCATCTACACAGAACATCGAACACACATTCATCAGCGCCATCTTCACCAGTACAGAATTGGTTAGAATAAATATGGCATTACGTTATCAGATGAATTGTGCTGAATTGTAAATGCTGTTTTTGCGGTATCGAAACAAAATTTTTGACTATAATTTTCTGTTATTCTGTGCATTAGCATTTAGATAGCCCAGATTTTAACATAGACCCAACGCTTCAATTGTTAATAGTATAGAAGACGAAATACTGCCTAAACTGGCAATGAAGTACCACTTCATGGAAAATGAAAACTTGGCCACCAAAAAAAGAAATGAAAGCCTTTTTTAAATTTTAGATTGTGGTCCTAAAATTATAATTATGTTCATGTTCACGATGATTATTATTTTGTTTAGTTCGTATCTTGTCAGCAATTGAATAGAAAAGATTAGTAATTATAATTTTGAAGGTAATTGCTTTGAAAGTATGGAATCATTTATTGGTATTATTAATCTCTGAATATTTTCCATTTCCATTAGGTTTTCGTCTGTAATAATGTGGGATAAATACCTCTATTTAAAATTTCCAAGCAAATTAAAGTTGATCTTACCACGCGACACTAGCCACTGGCGTAGCCAAGGCAGTAGCACGTTTGTCTGCTCATCTAGAGTTGCGCTCGGGCCTGGGTTCGATTCCGCTTGGTCTGACTACCTAGTTAAGTTTTTTTCCGAAGTATTCCCCAACCATAAGACGGATGTCAGGTAATCTATGGCGAATCTTTGGCCTCATGTTACCAAATACCATCTCGCTATCACTAATTCCACCGACGCTAAATAATCCACTAGTTGATACAACGTCGTTAAATAATCAGGTAAAAAACATACATGCTACAGTCTTATTAGGTTACCATTAATCCTTGACATTTCCATATATTCAGTTTTCTCAACAAATTGTATTGAGACATACTTTACATGCTTCATCTTTTCATATCTTCAATAATAACTGTGAAATTTCATTCTTTATTTTTTTTTGTAAAGATAGCTTCATAATATATTGAGCTTCCTTTGTCCTATTTTTCGACTAATAGAGAGGTATACATTTTTTTAAGAAGCTTCGTCCGAAACGAGATTAAAAAGAAGTGATCAAAGACTGTTCCCTTTTTGTACTCCACTAATAACTGGGAAACTTTGTAATATCACTCCTTCAATTTCTACTTTAAACTATATTTTAGTAATACACAACCTTGTTTCTCAGAAACTCCATATTCTCTTCATACTTTCTGTATAGTATGTGCATTTTTGTACTGTATATCTTTGAAAATACTTTAAAATAAAAGGAAACATTAGTATAAAGAGGTAACACACACTTGGCCTACTTGAAATCTTAGGAGTTCTACTACAATATCCGAGAGAAGTGGAAAATAATTTCTGTAGCGAAGGAATTCTATACACAGAGTGCTAATAGAATCATTCATTACTTTGAGAGGTGGTAGTATTCATAAAAAAGTAAAAAAAAAAACACTAAAATGGGGGTTCTAAAATGAATGTCTTCAGAGATATGAGTATTTGTTCATCTACATCAGCTCTGGGCATAAAGGGGAAGGGAAAAGGAAAGGAGATACCCCGCCCATGTCCTTTTTGCTTACTCCGCTTTAGGAACAAACACATAGACAGTGTGCATCAGTGGTGGAGTTTGGCGACCAGCGAGTACCGAAAGTTAAGATGCCAATCTTTTACAATCCGTCACACAGCAATGTTTGCCTACCTGTGTACTCGTATCGGTTGAAAACAGAACTATTTCTGCCGGGGAATATGGAGTGGGGAGTTAAGGGGTAGTCTGCATGACTTAATCGAGTTAATGACGCCCAGATCTGATCTACATAGTAGAATATGTTCGATGTGTTTTCAATTAAAAGAAAGTTGTATAATGAACTGTCCGAAGAGAGGTCTGAACCTCACAAGTGATACCAACAAGGCACCACTTATCAGGCAAATAAGCCAGTAGATAATGGAGTAGAATGGCCAACTCTTTCCCTCCTCCATCGCATACATTGCAGACTAGATACATATTACATTAATCAGACTTAAGATACTTACAAAGTATTGTTTTTCCTGTGACATATATCGTCAAGTGAGATTTACTGCCTAATAATAGATGTAGATATCACTCAGAATCTCAATCAGAGGACAATTAAAAGAAAAGAATTTTAAAATTCTGAGATGTGTTAATACCTATTCATGAAAACAAGACAAAAATTGTAATAAACATGGGTTCTAAAATTAATATCTTCCGGGATATGTGAATATTGAATGTTTTAATTGAAATTACATTGAGCATGATATTAATGAACACGTAGGTAAATCATATTTAGAAAGATTTTAATTTTAGGACCCATGTTTATTAGATTTTCTGCTTCTTTTGAAGATTACTACCATCTCCCAAAATATTGTATGCCTTTTTAACATCCTGTACAATATGTATTTTGTAACTGTGCCATGTGGACCATATTATTAAGAAGTCAATCTATTTTGAGTACCCAGTATCAGTTTATATTTCTCCCACGTATCGGAACGGAACGGAATAAATCTAGTCCTTGGAGGCATAGATGATGATGGTGATGATGATGATGATGATGATGATGAATATTATTATTATTATTATCATTATCATTATTGTTATATTTTAATTACTATTTCTTTAGTGAGTGCAGGTCCGAATGGATCTGTATATTAAAATAAAAAATTAAATAAACTTCATATTGGCTACATACTTCACTTCTATCACTTCAGATTTATTACAAAAAGAACTTTCTTGTGTTTAAATCGAAGAAAGACCTCACTAGTTCTGAAGATGGCTAATATTAAAAACCAAAACTAGTCAACTATGGTAGATTTCCAACTTAGTTTAATTTAACACAAGGAAGTTATTTCTGTAACTAATATTATTTTCTCAGATGAACTGATTTGCCACTTTTCTATTTCTCTCTAGTTACTTTATCTCTTAGGCCTAGTTTTCATTAGTAGAGTTAGCACTAGAGTAACTTGGATAAGTACTAACTCTCCTTTTAACTCTACCAATGTACACGTTTATTGGTAGAGTAGAGTAGAGTAAAGATTACACATTGGGATAGTAACTCTACCACTCCCCTTCCCCCACCGCTGAATTTTACTCTACTCTGCCGGCACTATACTAATGAAAACAGGTTTTGGAATAGTCGAGTGTACTGCTTATGAAGATACCGCCACGTGTTTGGCGCGTTGTTCTTAGTTTTGTTTCGTTGTGGTACTGTAAAAAATGAAGTGATCTGAGTTGTTGACAATTTTTGGCGTGATCATCCCAAGCGTGTCTCAAAGTTTTCCGGTGTCATCCTCAAACATAGTTTATACTCTTCTACGCCCTCTTCAGCATGTTCCTCAGACTGCATTCTTTTGATCCAGTCTCTAATCCATATTTTTTTTGTTCTATCTTCTTCTTCTTCTTCTTCTTCTTCTTCTTCTTCTTCTTCTTCTTCTTCGAGAGCTGAAGTCACTTCCCTAATCAAAATTTCAGCAATTATTTTCATCAAAGTTTTCCTCACAGCAAAATGACGACCTACATACGTAAAGATTAATTTTTGGTCTTGCAGAATTGATCTGTTATGGTACCGGTAACAATGGTTATTAGAAGAGAACAATTCGCTCCGGCACCGGGGATCGGACCCGGGTCCTTGGTTCTACGTGCCAAGCGCTCTAACCACTGAGCTACGCCGAAGTTCAATCCAAAGCACCGGATCGAATCCCACTCCTTTAGTGTTTTCGTCTTTGTGGCCTTACTCCATGTTCGACATATACATTGACATTTATTAAGTCAACTGCCATTATGCAAGAAGCGCACTCAATTAAGTGACTTGGTGGCCAGGATACCACAGTATTTTGCGCTGTTGGGCGAAGAATCTAATTCTGTTCATTTTTGTGATTTCAATTTTGAGCTGTATTACTCTACTCTACCATATTATTTTCCATTTGCGTGTGAACGGGTACTCTACCAAATTCGGTAGAGTAGAGTAGTTTGGCTAAAAAGTATTTTAGTATACTCTACGATCAATGAATCGATTGACAAGTTAAATTTGACCTAGCCACTGTCTCCACTTGGGCGGCCAATTTCGGACTCGCACTTAATCCAAGTAAGACTCAAGCCATAATTATTGGACATAAGCGTTTAGTTAACTCCCTTAATAACAGTAATCTTTCAGTTGTTACCCTTAACAACACGCTAATCCCTTATTCATCTGTCGTAAAAAATCTTGGCTTCTTTTTTGATAATAATCTAAGTTGGAATTTTCAAGTTAAAGAAACGATAAAAAAATCTGTTCCTCCATTCACTGTTTGAGTCGCTTGAGAAACTTCTTGCCCCAGCAACTAAAACTTACCCTAGTACAAACCCTAGTAATGCCGCACTTCGATTATTGTGACATTTTGTTAAGTGACCTAAGTTCTGAACTGTCAGTCAAGTTACAGCGAGCTCAGAATATGTGCGTCAGATACGTGTGCAACATCCGACGATATGATCACATATCACCGTCCTTCGCAAGTCTCTCGTGGCTCCGACTTAAAGAACGCAGAACTTTACACTCTTTGTCTTTACTCTTTCGAATTCTGCACACCTCAACACCAAATTACCTTTCGTCTCGTTTCTCTTACCTATACTCTAACCACGACATAAATACCAGATCACTTATCTGTGGCACGCTAAGTATACCTCTTCATAGAACATCTTGTTATTCATCATCTTTTACAATATCCACCTCGCGTCAATGGAATTCCTTGTCACAAAGTATTAAGGGCTGCAAGACAACAAACACCTTTAAGAACAGCTTAAAAGATAACCTTATTAGCATTTCACTCCAATCATACTGATTTAAATTATCACTGACTACATTTTTACTTTTTTCTTTAGACATCATCCTGATAGTGCTGTATTTTCAAAATTGTCTCATAATAATCTCTTTCTATTATCTAATATTATTTAAAATATATTAATATTCTATGTATTTTAGTTTAAGTCTGCTACACAGTTTATTTCAGTGTTTAATTAATAGTTCATAGTATTTTGTTGTTTAATTCGTAAATAACTCTTGTATACATGTAACTCTCATCTAAATCAAATTGTTGAATTCTTTGTAAGTTCATGCATATGTATATAAACTTTTTGCTGGTTGAGTAGAAGAGAAGGCCTTACGGCCTTAACTCTGCCAGCCAAAATAAATTATTATTATTATTATTATTATTATTACTCCTAACTGTACTAATGAAAACTAGACCTAGCGCCTATATAATTTGTTCATCAAAGCTTTTTCTATTACACCGCGTTTTAATTGAAAAAGCGAGAATCAAGTGTGTAGAGTATAAAATTTGTTCGCATCCTGTGCGATGTGCTTTTCTAGCATGCTAAAATTCAAGCGGTCTCTCCCCCCCCCCCCCCTTAACCCTCTCCATTACAACAAACTGGACGCTAAAGTTGCACTTTGCTTTTCGTAAGCAATCTGTCACCAGCATTCAGGAAGCCACAATGTCTGAACATACGACAGCGAGAGGGAGACTCCTCAAATCTATTACCAAGTGTTCTGACGTCATCATAATTACATTAAGTTAAAAACATTTAAATTAATTTAGTCATAAATTCATCCCCTCCTGCCTTGCATACATATCCCTCACGTCCTTCCCCTTTCAAATAAGTGGATTAGCAATTGCATGAACCTATTATTTCAGACACTTTCACAATCTCATTGTCCATTTAAATAACCGGGTCTTTTAATTTAATGAGCAATTCATTTTAACTTCGTTTAATGGTAAGGGTGCGTTATTCCACAACGTAGTTTAATTCCCAATGCTTGGATATGGGTCTCCCCTCTGTATTTCATTCTACCATATTCACTGTTGAACGTCTGTTACGTATAAGTAGTTCCGGCGGAATGTGTCAGCAGCAGAGTCGAAATTACAAAAAGTAATAACTTGAGCTGTGTAAAATTGAAAAAGGTTTCACTGCACGGATTTATACGCTTCTCCTTTTATTGAATTTTAATTATAATGTCAGAGAAGTATTTCTGGAGAGAAGGAAGCTCTGGTGCTGTCTCTAGCATTCGCACAAATTTGGTTCATATTGAGACTAATTCATTTCTAAGTAAAATTTGTTTCATCAGACATCTGATCCAACGTTTCATTCAGAAAATGTGCATAATTTTATGGTAACTCGTGGAATAAATTTTTCATATAATTAATACAATACATTTATAAAAAATATATATATTTTTTTGTCAATACTGACACATAGTTGTGCCTTATATTTATTTACTTATTTAATCTCACAAGATTACGGCCATAAGGTCTTCTCTTCCATCCTGCCAGATAGCACCTATAAAGGCAAAAAAACACAAGCACGTTAAAAAAATAATACAAAGAAATTATACTCCTATAGGGGGCTAACAGGGTCAAAGAACAATCATTCATTCATTCATTGTTCTGCCCAAGGGTAGATCTTTCACTGCAAACCCAACTTTCCTGTCGCTGAAAACTCAACTTTCTCCAATCTTTGCTATTATCTGTATTTCTTTTTGTCTCCTCATATGATCCATATATCTTAATGTCGTCTATCATCTGATATCTTCTTCTACCCCGAACTCTTCTCCTAATCACCATTCCTTCCAGTCCATCCTTCAGCAGCAGTTTCTTCTCAGCCAGTGACCCAACCAATTCCTTTTCCTCTTCTTGATCAGTTTCAGCATCATCATTTCTTCACCCACTCTTTCCAACATACCTTCTGTATATCCACTTCACAGTTCCATTCTTCTACAAATCTACATTTCAAATGTTTCTATTCGCTTCTCTTCACTTTGTCGTAATGTCCATGTTTCTGTCCCATTCAATGCCACACTTCATACAAAGAACTTTAATAGTCTCTTCGTTAGTTCTTTTTCCAGAAGTCCGCAGAAGATGCTCCTTTTTCTTTTAAGAGCTTCCTTTGTCATTGCTATCCTTCTTTTTCACTTTCTGGCAGCAACTCATGTTGCTGCTTATAGTACATCCCAAGTATTTGAAGTTGTCCACTTGCTCTACTGCCTCCTTTAGAATTGACGAACACTATCAAGCTCTTATTAAGCTAATACAAGAGAGAAAAAGGATAGTTAAAATAATAGTAATAATAATAATAATAATAATAATAATAATAATAATAATAATAAATATATTACACATTAAGGGATCACCGGCGTGGGTCAGTCGGTTAAGGCGCTTACTGCCGGTCTGAAGTTGCGCTCGGGCGCGGGTTCGATTCCCGCTTGGGCTGATTACCTGGTTGGGTTTTTTCCGAGGTTTTCCCCAACCGTAAGGTGAATTTCAGGTAATCTATGGTGAATCCTCGGACTCATCCCGCAAAATATCATCTCGCTATTACGAATTCCATCGACGCTAAATAACTTAGTAGTTGATACAGCGTCGTTAAATAAGGAAGTAAAAAATTGGGATTTCTTCGAAGCAAAATCTTAAATGGCACTTCAGCTCTCAACCGTAATCTTGGCGTTGTGATCGATAATTCTCCCTTAAAAAATCTTATCTACCTACTAGCATCATGTGTTGACAAGTTATTTCACTTTACTCACTTTTTTCCAGTATTACATTACTTCCTTTTCAGACTTCGTAATACCTTGAAGTAAAATATATATTCATAATTGAATAGTAGAAAGGTTCGTAATACTGTATGTTCAATTCGGCTCATTATCTTAAAAGCATGATGTGTCAATAAGAAGAGACATTTTATTGTAAAAGAAATTAGAAAAATTTTAACGCATGACGTTTATGCTCGAATGCTATGGATAGGACTCGGGAGTTGATGACTTAAAATCACAGGAAAATAACCTATAAAATGACCTCAAATTTTTCAAATTCTGATAAATAATATTATTAATATTATTATTATTACTATTATTATTATTGATATTATTATTATTATTATTATTATTATTATTATTATTATTATTATTATTATTATTACTTACTTACTTACTTACTTACTTACTTACTTACTGTCTTTTAAGGAACCCGGAGGTTCATCGCTGCCCTCACATAAGCCCGCCATTGCTCCCTATCCTGAGCAAGATTAATCCAGTCTCTATCATCATATCCCACCTCCCTCAAATCCATTTTAATAGGCCTATTATCTTCCCATCTACGTCTCGGCCTTCCCAAAGGTCTTCTTCCCTCCCGCCTCCCAACTAACACTCTATATGCCCATTCCAAGGCTTATTTTAAGGTTTCGTAACAATCTGTTTTTTACGGTGATGGGTTGTTAGCCCTTCGCCCAACCATGAAGCTGGAGGACCACCCCTCATCGGCTGTCCGCGAGTGCTTATTCAATATATTCACAGCTACCCTCCATATCTGGAGGCCGTCTCATTATTATTATTATTATTATTATTATTATTATTATTATTATTATTATTATTATTATTATTATTATTATGTTATAAAATGAGCGTTCTGTGTATACAAATGTCGACTCCTTTAGTATTAGTTGATACATATAAGCATAGTCTAGTATATACAGTCACGAAGCTCAGTACGTACTAAATATGCGTCCATGGATAGTTGCTAACCACTAGGATCGCGATCACTGAGCTACGCCGAATTCCTCAATTACAGAATGTCAATATTACAGATATTATTCTGTCTGACAAATTAATAAATCTATAATATTCTCATAGCTGCAGTGCATATGTCGTACAGATTACTGTGCACTGCGGAATCCCGGCCAAACAAATCACTCAGCTGAGTGCGCTCCTAGTGTAATGGCAGTTGACATTGGACATATACGTTAACATATATGCCTAACATGGAGTCAGGCGATAAAGGGAAACATTGCAGGAGGAGAATTCGATCCGGTGCTGTGGATTGAATTCGGCGTAGCTCAGTGGTCAGAGCGCTTGGTACGTAGAACCAAGGACCCCGGTTCGATCCCCGGCGCCGGAGCGAATTTTTCTCCTCAAATATTAATTGGCAACATACCATTGTTAGAAAATTGTTATCGTTTGTCATTTGTGATTGTTTATCATTTGCCATTTTTCATATGTTATTTGGACTGTTGTGTACGTAAATATACTTTGAATTTTAGGAATTTAAAGAAAGTTTATTCTATTTGTGGGCTAAAGAAAATTGAGTGTCAAGTGGAAAAGCAACACTTCTGACATATATAATAATAATAATAATAATAATAATAATAATAATAATAATAATAATAATAATAATAATAATAATAATAATAATGATTTATTTTAGCTGGCAGAGTTAAGGCCGTAAGGCCTTCTCTTCCACACAACCAGCAAAAAGTGTATATACATATGCATGAACTTACAAAGAATTCAACAATTTGATTTAGATGAGAGTTACATATATACAAGAGTTATTTACGAATTAAACAACAAAATACTATGAACTATTAATTAAACACTGAAATAAACTGTGTAGCAGAACTAAACTAAAATACATAGAATGTTAATATATTTCAAATTATATTAGATAATAGAAAGAGATTATTATGAGACAATTTTGAAAATGCAGCACAATCAGGATGATGTCTAAAGAAAAAAAGCAACAGTGTAGTCTGTAATATTTTAAATCAGTATGATTGGAGTGAAATGCTAATAAGGTTATCTTTTAAGCTGTTCTTAAAGGTGTTTGTTGTCTTGCAGCCCCTAATACTTTGTGACAAGGAATTCCATTGACGCGAGGTGGATATTGTAAAAGATGAGGAATAACAAGATGTTCTATGAAGAGGTATATTTAGCGTGCCACAGATAAGTGATCTGGTATATTCATCTGCTTAAGTTGAACAGAGGAGCAAAGGCAACGGAGGCGGCTCGAAACATTTGTACCATGTAGGAGAGAATGCTATCGAAGGAAGCACTGTAAGAAAATGGTTCTGCTGTTTCAACACACAACAGCCTGTACAAAAGTTTGTGTTCATTCATGAAAGATGATGTTATGCGCCTGGTTGGGTAAAGAAGGCGTCGTGTACTATGAATTGCTTCCAAAGAATGTAACCATAATGCGTCGCATGTAATTCATACATCTTTTTTTTATTTAAATGCAGTTTTCTGTAAGCTGATATTTTTCAAACTTAAATGCATTTTTCTCTGAAAATACTGAATCTATTTAGGCCTACATGAAATTTTTGCAGTGTTTTCTGCAGCCTGTGTTCTACTAAGTAGACCTATGGGTTGCTTAATATCACACACATAACATGAGGAAAGAAAATATACATGCATTAGAAAAAAAAAACGTCAAAAATTTTTTATCAAAGTTTACTACATATTTTTTTCTATTTCAATAAAACTAAAAAATTTAAAGAAATTTTGCTTTAGGATTTACAATATGTATTACTTGATAACAAAAAAATATATATATATAAGGTGTATGAATGAAGAATGTAACATGAACTTTGAGGCACATTTAACAAAGTGGGAAAAACAGATTACACTGTGCAACAATTTTAATAATTTTTTCTGTCCTTTGAATGAAACTATGTGATTTGAACTGAATAAGTAGCGTTCAATTCATTTCTAAAATCCAGAACTTTCTATCACGTACCATATTTACCGTACAATTAATTTTTTACTTACATAAGTTTATTTCAATGACTGACAAAAAAAAATGTAAAACATTTGCAAAACACAAAAATTAAAATGACTTTCTTGATGATTTGCGCTTATAGGTATCAGAGCCTTCTTCAGTTACAAGCCGGAGCCATACGTCGGCAACACTGTAATTAACCGTCAAACGGAGGCCTACTATCCAGAACACGTGTTTGTGCTAATGCCGATTTTCAATGTAAATTAATGTTTCAATATAAGTGTGTGTCGATGGAATTATGTTCGCGGTCGTACCAAACGTTCATTGTTGATTTATTATAAACTACGTGCGTGTTGGCGATAAAAGCAAGACAATAAATGAAAATATGGCTGTAGTCTTTGGCAATTTTTACGGTTATTATTGACAAAGTGATTGACAAAAATTCTTTTAAATATTAAAATAATATTGTATAAACTACATTTTTATAGTCTTACTTGTGGTTTGTGATGTATCAAAATTCTAGCCAAATTGTTGAGTCTCACCTGCTATATCAATAAAGTTACGCCATTGATTTTCAAGTTCATTGTAAACAGCTGTTTTGAGATCCCATAAATGTTGCAGTTTTGTTAAAGATTCGGAATGCATGCTTTACGTCAGAACTACCAATAATTTGTAGATGCACACACTCATTTTGTTGGTTTTCAAGGTTTGTTTATTAATATTATTTCTTTTGTAATAAATTACTTACAAACAGGTTTCTTTTCACTTCGTATTTACAGGATTTAAAGTTCACCGACTTTACGCTAATTGGCACATACTTAATAGATAATTATGTGTTTTGTGACGTATGATGTTGAAGGTATGTTTCTTCATTTTTTCATAGGTCTTTATACTTGGCCTTGGCCTATTTAAAATTATGTTTTAGAAAATTTGTAACAAATAATTTAGGATAACAGTATTGTTGTGGTGACTGGCGAGGTTCAAACTAAAACTGGCTTCCTGGGCATCTGAAATATTTATGTAAAAGCACGACAGATAATCACATGAAATTAAAATGTATATGATATCCTAGACCTTTCACGTCAGAGGTGAAACAACATAACGCGGCAAAACATTGTCAATTTACTACCCACATAATAGTTAATTGATTGGAATAAGGTACTCTGAAAGTACGTCGTTATTTAATTTATTTTTGGTACAAGTAACATTTCTTTAAGTATTTATTTATTTTCCCTTATACCATCAATAAAAAACACGCATGCTTTTAATTTTTTAAAGTTATACTCGTAAGTGACTGTATGCAAGTACTTACGCGGTATTCTGAAGTCAAATAAAATACCATTTCGGATTCCGTAATAAATTACGTACAACAATACACTGAATCGTGATCATATGCGCTTAGTTTTGTATCAACTAATGTCGAAAATGTACATGTGACAACGAAATCAAAGCACTAAAACTTCATAAGTCATGCCTTTATTTCGCCTTCGCCCGCCTCCACTCAGCGTTGCCAAACCTACCCATGCTTCGGTTTGTAACTGAAGGTGGCTCTGGCAGTATTCATGGAACATACTTGCATTACATCTTCCAGTGAAGCTTTTTGAAAATAAATATTTCTTCGTAAAACCTTTCGCCAAGTTCATCGCTGATTGCACCAAGATATCTTGGAAATAAGTCACTGATTTACATGTTAAATTTATTATACTCTTGAGGAAAGCAATCAAAACAACATGTATGAATTTTAAACAGAAGGTGATGGAGAAAAGCTAATTGCATATTCTTTCTGACCGAGAAACAACATACCTTAATAACATATTCTCATAAAACGGAGAAATTTCATGTTGCATAGTGTTATCATTTAGGGTCTTTCTTTTGCACTTAGCTAAGGAAGTAATAAAAGTAGTTGCCTTTTAGACCACTGAATTCAGAATGATTTATTGTCTAAATATGGAAATTTTTATTCAATTCTGAACATCAAAAGCTTCGAAATATTGCACTAACTTTTGTACTGAAAGTTTTAAATCATCAGTACCCACTCACCTTAAATGAATAAGAAAGAAAACGGGAAACTCAGACCAACCTCTAAATACAGAGGTGGTGTTACATTCATATCACTGTTTAAGACGTACACTCTAACACAATATTATTATCTCTATCACCTGAGCTCTGTACCTTGGATGAAGTGAGATGCATGGCAAGGAGAAGAGGAGGCAGAAGCGGAGCTCGTACTGCTGTGTGAACTGAAAAGTTTTACTTACGACTCAGATTATACACGTTGTCAACCCCAAAGGAAAAACTATAACACCGGCTTTAATTAGCTCGACAGGGGAGGTGACGAAATATGACTTTGTTCTATATTCACGTCTTAATCCCCCCCATCAAACAACTTGTCGCTTGTTCGGAATAGTGGAAGATTCAAAACTAAAAACAAACACGGTACTAGTTCAAGAACAATGAAATTCAGTTACGTTTTTATACTTTATTATATTGATAATGCCTATACTTACACTCGCTTGCCATTCAGAATCAATTTTAGTTCATGATTAATTTAGTTCACTTTGGTGAATGAAACAGATTCACCGCTCCATGAAAGTAGGATTACCAGATGTAAAAAATGAAAAGCAGGACTTTTTCCTGAATAGTCAGAATTTTCCACAAAAATGCAGAACATAAAAATGTGACACTAATTTTGAATAATTCTGATAAGAATGTAAATTGTTGAATTTGGTACAAGAAACTCCGAGGCAATGGAACTTACGGAAAGCTGCTTCCGCATCCTGTAATCGATATATTTCCATGATCGAAACACTGCCGCCTGCAAACTCACGATTGTCATTCAATGTTCTTTTGTCATACTGTAGATTTATTTCTTAATTTCATTTCATTTATTGTATTCCATAGATCTTACATTAGCAATGAAGCTTTAAGATGTGGACTAAGTCAACATTTTACAAGATTACAATTACAATTTTTTTACAATTTCAATTTTTTACAATTTTCTACAATGTTTTTGCAATTTTCTGGCGAGATGTAGTGAGAAGAGGTGAGGTCGAGGACTCGCCAACAGATTACCTGGCATTTGCCTTATGGTTGAGGAAAACTTCGGAAAAAAACCCAACCAGGTAATCAGACCAAACGGGGGTAAAGTGAGGCCGATGGCGATCTGTGATAAAATGTATCACTTACGTTAAAACGTACATCGCGCGAAAATTTTTATTTTTATGTCCAGTGGCATTAAAATGCAAGACATTGTACAATTTTTTACAATGACTGGCCGAACGCAGGATACACACCTAAAAGAGCAGGGCATGTCCGGCGAAATCCGGACGTCTGGTAATCGTACATGAAAGTCACACGAATTCGCCTAGGACCCTAGGGTGTGGATTTTCTGGTTCCTACAATATATCGATGGTGTTTGGGTAAAGGGAGATAAGTTATAAAAATGAGTTTTGAGATAAAATGGACATCAAACTTCGGATCTTGTTATAAATAATTTTCTACACAAATAAAATACATCAAATGCTAGTGTTATTATTTTTTTTAACACTCACTTGTAGAATTATCTTGTGTATTCATCTGGAGAACAAAACTCCATTTGCACAAAATATGAATTAACCCTCTTTACCCGAACACCATCGATATTAGGTGGGTAACCCGTATCTGTTGGCTGTTGACTAGAGTGCTGCATTGGAGTTAAATCGCTCGCTTGAACTCAGTCGAATGTCGTACTCTCGAGTGAGGTAAGATCGGTCGTGATACGCTCGTAATAAATAGAAGCGCAGTACAAGGTCATCTCACCGACATGTGTATGGAAGGCGACAGGTAAGATACACATATGTTTTGCTCACACGGTAAAAATAAGGCTTTATTTTCTGCGTTTATGACAAACGTTTAATAGAACAGTCAATGGAACGTACCAAAACAGGAACATGAAGTTATAAATAAAATAGTATGAAAAACTTCAATATACAGTTATTATTGCTAATTAATAATTATTCAATATTTGATTTACCGCATATATAATATGATAGGTCCATATATAGTGTTCCGCCTATATACTGCGACAATGTAGAAACGTTTTACAAAATATTATTGATATAGCAGTAGATTAATAACAATATTAGTACAGAGATAACGTCACAGAAAATATAATAAAACGAATAATCATGCTGCACAACTGTTACAGACGCAAAGATTGATACACTATTTATTAGAGATTATTATTATTACTAGAAAACTTGATACGGTTCTTGCATTATAGTGACTGTGTTCTCCGTTTATAATAATTACATTTACATCCAATAACATCTATCAGATGTGGCAAAAACATAATCACTCCTGTTTGGGGGGGGGGGGAAATTACCTACAACATTTATATTACATTTTAAAGGAAGTTTTGTAGTTGTACTATGGAGAGGTTAGTTAAACACTGCAAAGTTTTGAAATGATAAACATCTATGATGTTACTACACAATTCATCACTGTAACAAGAACCAATATCTAACGCTCGGCTTATACCATTCGAGGATTTATCGCTCGTGACAATTTTACTCATCATGCATGTGCTCTACCTATCGGATTATGCTATGAACTACTTGGCGCTCGAGCGAAAACGTCTGATGCAGACCTCTGCTGTTGACCCATTGTCCGGGAGTCGTATTGTATTTTTCCCTCTCTACTGTAGGCTATCGTAAGATTGAAACTGTTTCTGAGGATAAAATATCAAACCTGACAGATACGAAATGTAGAAAAAAATGGAGAGCATTGTTCTTCGTATACGTAATAATTCTGTGATAAATATTTCAATATTGAAGTTCGAAAATAAAGAAGAGAAGAATAAGAATTAAATAAAAAATGTAGTGAAGAATGAAGGAGACTTACTTACTGGCTTTTAAGGAACTCGGAGGTTCATTGACGCCCTCACATAAGCCCGTCATTTGTCCCTATCCTGAGCAAGATTAATCCAGTGTCTACCATCATATCCTACCTCTCTCAAATCCATTTTAATATTATCCTCCCATCTACGTCTCGGCCTCCCCAAAGGTCTTTTGCCCTCCGGCCTCCCAACTAACACTCTATATGCGTTTCTGGATGCGCCCTTACGTGCTACATGTCCTGCCCATCTCAAACGTCTGGATTTTATGGTCCTAATTATTTCAGGTGAAGTATACAATGCGTGCAGCTCCGTGTTGTCAAACTTTCTCCATTCTCCTGTAACTTCATCCCTCTTAGCTCCAAATATTTTCCTAAGAACCTTATTCTCAAACACCCTTAACCTATGTTCCTCTCTCTGAGTGAGACTCCAAGTTTCACAACCATACAGAAGAACCGATAATAAAACTGTTTTATAAATTCTAACTTTCAGATTTTTTGACAGAAGACTAGGTGACAAAAGCTTCTCACCCGAATAGTAACAGGCATTTCCCATATTTATTCTGCGTTTAATTTCCTCCCGAGTGTCATTTATATTTGTTACTGTTGCTCCAATATATTTGAATTTTTCCACCTCTTCGAAGGATAAATCTCCAATTTTTATAGTTCCATTTTGTACAATATTCTGGTCACGAGACATAATCATATACTTAGTCTTTTCGGGATTTACTTCCAACCCTATCGCTTTACTTGCTTGAACTAGAATTTCCGCGTTTCCCCTAATCGTTTGTGGATTTTCTCCTAGCATATTCACATCATCCGCATAGACAAGCAGCTGATGTAACCCGTTCAATTCCAAACCCTCTGTGTTATGCTGAACTTTCCCAATGGCATATTCTAGAGCGAAGTTAAAATGTAAAGGTGATAGTGCATCTCCCTGCTTTAGCCCGCAGTGAATTGGAAAAGCATCAGATTGAAACTGGCTATACTTACTCTGCTGTAAGTTTCACTAAGACACATTTTAATTAATCGAACTAGTTTCTTGGGAATACCAAATTCAATAAGAATATCATATAAAACTTCTCTCTTAACCGAGTCATACGCCTTTTTGAAATCTATGAATAACTGATGCACTGTACCCTTATACTCCCATTTTTTCTCCAATATCTGTCGAATACAAAAAATCTGATTAATAGTCGATCTATTACGCCCAAAACCACAATGATGATCCCCAATAATTTCATCTACATATGGAGTTAATCTTCTCAAAAGAATATTCGACAAAATTTTATGCGACGTCAACAAAAGTGATATTCCTCGAAAGTTATTACAGTAGTCTTGTCCCCTTCTTAAAAATAGGTACGATTATGGACTCCTTCTATTGTTCTGGTACAATTACCTTTTCGCAAATTGCAAGTACAAGTTTATAAATTTCGCTAGATAATGCGCTTCTACCCTCTTGTATTAATTCTGCTGGAATTTGATAAATACCTGGAGACTTGTACATTTTCAGATTTTCTGTTGCAATTTCGACTTCAGAAAGTGTGGGTTCCGGTGTAAATGGCTCAGCAGTTTGGATTTGAATTTCGTCCCGATCATTTCTATTTGGCCTATGTATATTTAGTAGTTGCCCAAAATAGTTTTTCCATCTGTTCAGGATTGAATGAGTGTCTGCAAGCAAGTTACCATGCTCATCCTTAATCACGTTTACCCTTGCCTGATATCGGTTTTTAAATTCCATTATACCCTTATACTGTATAAATCTCGAATGTTTTTATTCTTACTATTTGCCTCTATCTCATTCAGTTTTTCCTTCAAATAATCTCTCTTTTTATTCCTAAGTGTACGACTTTCTTCCCGTCTTTCATTGAAATAATTATCTCTATTAACTTATCATAATACTTGTATAATTTAAAATTATATATTACTAAATGTATAATAACTTATAATGCAATATAAATATCAAATAGATACTCTAATATAATGTACCTGAGAAACATTTTCTTTAAACTGTATTAATTTTTGGCGTTCATTACCAACATATTTGTCATATTCAGTAGCATGTTGTAAAGAATAATGTCGTTGGATATTGAACTTCTTAATCAGTTGGAGTGTTTTATGCCAAATTAAACACTTTGCTAATCCACTGCTCTTTACCAAAAAGAACTCCTCCTCCCATGATACATTAAAAGCATTGGGAGTAGCGGGCCGCTTTAGTGTATGAGAGGAAGCTCCGTCTTCTAAGTTCGCCATCATTCTGCAGAGTCACCACTGCACCGACACTGAATGACGTACAGTATGCATACGTCACAGAGCTCGCAAGACGCGCTCTTTAAAGCACACAGCGCTCATTTCTCAGAATCACGTAATGTGCCCAGCCCTGTTCTACAGACTATAAATGAGGAACTCCACTTTTCATGTAAATGGAGCTATTGACATAATTATTTTGAAGCAATAAGATACATACTTTTCAATGTTACAAGGAATACGTATTCACATTATCACAGTGCTCACAGATGTCAGCACTTTATTTGTGTACTGAATGTTGCCCCAACTTATACAGTAAGTAAGTCCATGGTCGAGTGGTGAAGTATATTTTTCTCTGAACTTCAACCCCTATTAGAACCACATAAACTTTAAATAAAGCTTTTAATGCTCATATTGGCAGTCAGCCCCAAGAAAAAAATTATATACACTTCAGATACTTGAATGGACATGACGATAACTGCAAGAATAAAACCTCTTTCTTAGTGAAGAGAATTAATACCTAGTACTGAATTTTTGTCCATTAGACAGCATAATAATTACTGCAGTATAATTAATAATACCCGAGAAAGAAGGTTTATTTGAACAATTATTTTGTCCAGCATTATCGTATAATTATAGTCGCGACGCTGTTATTCCCGACGTGACTCCTCCTCTTTGCTTACGTCTTAGGAAGTGAAGGCTCTATAAAATCTAAGTGGGTAGTATAGTTCGCCATTTTTGTTCTTTCGTTGCCGAGTTACCATACGAGGGATCTATTTGCCACACCGTTAAACATTATCATGTCGTAGCTCCTATGAAAATAAATCAAACGCAATGTAATTCAGCAAATAATTGAGTGGAAAATAACGTCTTCGTGTGCTTTCTGCGAACGCCAACGAACGAACCAAAATGGCGGGCGATTATATTAAGTATTTATCGAGCCTTAAGAAATGAATAACGTCTTCCTCAGCGAATCACAAAACTCTCACGTTTAAATGTAGCAGACCTGCAACGCGATTGGCTGCCGGAAATTAGAGGACGGGACATGAAGTGGTGAAACTTCAGCAATAGGAGGTTTCTTCTGCGTGTGGAAAAGAACAGTCCGCAAAAATTTGGTTTTGGACGAACTGAAAAATGATTACGTTATGTGGTGGTTATTTCAGTTTCAGCTAAATACATACTATGAGAAACTCTAATATATCAGTAGTTAAAGACAGCGATTTCTAAATACACACAGTCGTTTATAGTATGGAATCTAAGGAAAAGAAAGTATTAAGTTATGAATGCTACTGTAAATGTTCATATTCCTCTTTAGTTGCCATTGAATCTGTAAACGCGACCTCCATACGTACTTGACTGTACTACTCTCGTAGTAATGAAGACATTTACTGCATATGCAAAGTATTTGTGTCCTGTGAATTATCATTATAAGGTTGAGGCTCCCTCGAGCTAGCAGGTTATGTCGCCCCAGGTCATGCAATGGTAATCTAATTGGCGGTCCGCTAAGTTGGATTTTGCTACGGAGCGTTGTTGTATTATTAGAGTATAAGCCAACGGTGGGTAATATTCACTAGTCAAGCTCTAATTTAACCGGATGATGCGGCCTTGCAGGGAAGATTATACGCAGTCTGAAAACATCAGCCAAATTAAACAGGAATACTGTAACAACTTAGTTTTCAGAAATTTCGAAAGAGCACAGTGCAAACAGAATGAGTAAAATTTATAATTCATGTTGGGAATCTTCAGCTAAGCCGATTGATTATTTATTAGGTCAATATGGCTTAAGCAATGAATTACATATGAAAGAAAAACATATAAAAGAAAATTATTGATGTATTACATCCTATTTTATCTTGATACTAATGTTTTCCCCCCTAGTGGGGCATCTTCAGGTACAAGATAGAAGTATCATCTAAAATCAATTACAAACAAGTTTTACATTTGAAAATGCAATGACTAGAATAAAATGGTGACAATATTATCAATACCAACATTAAATGTCCTGTCAAAATGTTAAAAACAAATTTAATTTAAAAGAATGTGAATTTGCATAGTTATATAAAGTAGGTAGCCTTGTATGGATGTCTCAAATACATTGTTGCCAATAAGGTGATGATCACAATAAATCAATAAATACTAAAAATATACAGAATTAAAACCTTATATTATTAAATGTGGAGTCATAAAAGCGTGTATACCTAATTTCGTAGAGGGATTGGAATTCTCGCTAAATGTTCAATGCTCTCGTATAACATCATGCGAGTCTCATCATCATACACGAGTTGTTGAACAGAAGGGATGTGTTTTTTGCCCGTAATCGGTCTAATGGAATAAACTGCAATCCGATGACAAGTTGTTTGTATTCATTTTAATAGAGCAATAGAACCGTATGCAGTTGTAAGCTTGGGTGTTTACTTGCAACAATGTTTAGTATTTATTGATTTATTGTGATCATCACCTTATTGGCAACAATATATTTGAGATATCCATACAACGCGATCTACTTTATATAACTATGTAAATTCACGTTGTTTTAAATTAAATTTGTTTTTAACATTTTGACAGGACATTTAATGTTGGTATGGATAATATTGTCACCATTTTATTCTAGTCATGGCATTTTGAAATGTAAAACTTGTTTGTAATTTAATTTAGATGATACTTCTATCTTGTACCTGAAGATGCCCCACTAGGGGCGAAAACGTTACTATTAAGATAAAATAGGATGTAATACATCAATAATTTTCTTTCATATGTAATTCATTGCTTAAGCCATATTGACGGAATAAATAATCAATCATATGTTGATATATGTTATTAGAATGAGAAATAGTTTTGAAGGACAGGCGTTACAAACTCATAAACCGCAACTTTCTATACAGTAAAAGGAGCCACCAGTGTAGCTCAGTCAGCTAAGGCGCTTGCTTGTAAATTCGAAGTTGCGTTCGGGCGCGGGTTCGATTCCCCCTTGGGCTGATTACCTGGTTGGGTTTTTTCCGAGGTTTTCCCCAACCATAAAGCAAATTTCAGGTAATCTATGGCGAATCCTCGGACTCATCTCGCCAAATATCATTTCGCTATCACCAATTTTATCGAAGCTAAATAACTTCGTAGTTGATAAGCGCCATTAAATAACAAATTAAAAAGATATAAAGTAAAACCTCGATAATACGCGTCCGCTTATTACACTATCCTGTGTAATACGCTTTTTTTGTCCGGTCCCTGCACATTTCATATATAACGCCTTTATAAAATACCCCGTTTGTTGCGCTCAAGTCCCGCATAATACGCTATTTTTGTGAAGTTTTCTTTTGTAAATGAAGTATTTAAGTTGAGGTCTTCGATTATTCACTTGCAAATAGATTACGCAGAAGGCAACACACTACAGGCTTTGGCATATATGCACGATATAGTGGAGACATCTTGAACTTCATGTTAAGATAAAAATGTTTCCCATTAATTTTGTCTTAAATAAAGACATACGCACTCAGTAAAAATGGAGCTAGTGTAGAAATGGTTCAAATAAAATTAATTACCTATTGCTACAAACAATGAACGAAACAAATTATAAACTATAGACCATCAGAAAACTATATTTAAGACGAACTGTGGAGTGATTGAAAGAAGACAATGGTATTGTAATGGAATATTAGTTCAAATGTTTAATTTGGATATTTAAAGCCAATGACTTCATAGACCAAAGGCCGTGCTGTAATGCTATGCAAGGGTTAATTAATGTTTTCCACCACCCCGACAAAATAAGATATACAAATTAAAATATAATAAACTAACATAATACATACTCCATAGGATCTCACTACTATTTGCTATCGTGTTGTTTTCAATTGGTACTCTGAAGCAAGCAATCGTATGTTTCGTATTACCAGTATACTTGTTCACCCCTGCCAACACTCTCGCGGCGAAAGAGGCGCTCGCGAGCTCGACTGTTTACACGGCGGGCGACTTGCTATTGACGAGCTGATGCTGACATGACTGGTTTAGCTGGAATGTATTACAGTGACTGTGGCTAATTTAATCGTGTGAGTAGTTAAATACCGTGGAAAATCCTAGGCTTTTTTATATTTTGGCAAAATTGTAACCAGATCTGCATATTTATCACACTGCTTCGACAAAACGCCGAATAATTTTTTTCTGTTTCTCCGTATCACTGTTTGAGTCGCTTGAGAAACTTCTTGCCCCAGCAACTAAAACTTACCCTAGTGCAAACCCTAGTAACGCCGCACTTCGATTATTGTGACGTTTTGTTAAGTGACCTAAGTTCTGAATTGTCAGTCAAGTTACAGCGAGCTCAGAATATGTGCGTCAGATACGTGTGCAACATCCGACGGTATGATCACATATCACCATCCTTCGCAAGTCTCTCGTGGCTCCGACTTAAAGAACGTAGAACTTTACACTCTTTGTCTTTACTCTTTCGAATTCTGCACACTTCAACACCAAATTACCTTTCGTCTCGTTTCTCTTATCTATACTCTAACCACGACGTAAATACCAGATCACTTATCTGTGGCACGCTAAGTATACCTCTTCATAGAACATCTTGTTATTCATCATCTTTTACAATATCCACCTCGCGTCAATGGAATTCCTTGTCACAAAGTATTAGGGGCTGCAAGACAATAAACACCTTTAAGAACAGCTTAAAAGATAACCTTATTAGCATTTCACTCCAATCATACTGATCTAAACTATCACTGACTACATTGTTACTTTTTTCTTTAGACATCATCCTGATTGTGCTGTATTTTAATTGTCTCGTAATAATCTCTTTCTATTACCTAATATTATTTGAAATATATTAACATTCTATGTATTTTAGTTTAATTCTGCTACATAGTTTATTTCAGTGTTTAATTAATAGTTCATAGTATTTTGTTGTTTAATTTGTAAATAACTTTTGTATACATGTAAGTCTCATCTAAATCAAATTGTTGGATTCTTTGTAAGTTCATGCATATGTATATACACTTTTTGCTGGTTGAGTGGAAGAGAAGGCCTTACGGCCTTAACTCTGCCGGCTAAAATAAATTATTATTATTATTATTATTATTATTATTATTATTATTATTATTATTATGTTCATAAATCCACATCAGTAGATCTTGATTCTTTTCAGGACAATAAATAACTTCATCTGCATTGATAACATGTCCATCAACTCCGATAAATATATTTCAGAAATGTCCAAATAATAATTTATTGCTTTGGTCTAAATACAGTCTACAAAATTAAGATAAAATGTCTACTTTCAGAAAATATAGTTAAAGAAGAAATGTAAATTAGGAAGTATATGACAATTTATATGACATACTTCTTTGTTTTATATGTACCATAGATATTGTAAAACAAGTTTATTTCTATCCTAAGTATATAATTTTTTTCCATCTTATCTCTGTTACTTTATCAACATGACCTGTACTAATTATACTACTAATAAGTTAATATTAATCCATCACCAATCTGAACATAGTCTCCTTTTTCACTCAGTTATTACTAGTATTATTGTTACTAACTTTATTATTATCATCTTTATGTGACCTTTTTTCTTAAGTATTTTGTCTACAAAGTATATATATATATATATATATATATATATATATATATATATTTATGTATATTTCTATCTACTCTTCTTAAGAATGTGATCTTAGTGAAAAAATTTTAAAATTTATTTTAGAAACAGTGAATATTTCTATTTTTGTGAATTGCCGGAATGTATAATATGTGTAATCAGAATCTTAACTTTAATTCAGAAAAAAAAATAGGTGTGTTTGGTGAACAATGTAAAATTGTATATCATTTTCAAGTCTTTCTATCAAAACGGAACTGTCCCCGAATACGAGCTTTGCTCTTTCGGGGTACTTTCATGTAGCATTTTTTTTACGTATATGTTATTATTAAATACATCTAAATCTAAATATTGTCCACTACAGCTCTTCCTCCCACGTACTTAAAAACTAAGAGGCATGCAACTCACGAGAGCTTAGAAATACTGTCTTAGAAACTTCATGCAACGTATTTTTATCAGTTACTCTACGAGAAACCGCAGGGGTGGCTGAGTGGTTAGACCTTTGGCCTGTCACGTAGGCGACAAGGGTTCGAGTCCCGGTCAGGTCTCGTGACACTTGTGGCGGACAAGGCCGCAGTTGGGGTTTTTGTCGGGTTTTCCCGTTTCCCCATATTAGACATCTACTGTACATCATTTCGTCACAATTTCATTATTCTATAGAATTTAGCGTATTCCGAATCTCACCGGACCGGTAAACAGCAATGACGTCACGCTGCAGCGAAACAGAAACAAAAGTACTGGAAGTTTCGATGGCTATCATGGCAAAGAAAAGAAAGTATAAACAATTTATTTCTTGAACCGGTAGTAATAACTGGTCCGTTGACATGTTCGCTCATAAGCCATTAACATATTGTTTTTACGTTGTGCTCATTACAAACAATACAGCAGAACACACCGCCATGACACAACAGTGCACGATGTCATTCGTCTGCTAATTCCAGCCCTATATAAGGACCAATCACATTTACTGATGGTGGCTGATGGAGACTGCCACCACCTCTGCAAGCTGATGGTACCGGTGCGACACGTAGTGACGTAGCGATGTCATCGTTTGAATTCGGAACACCGTGATTCCATCAGATTACTCAGCGCTGAGATTCAGAATACGTTCATTCCCCGTCGCCGACTGGCGACGCATGGAGGGGGCTGGCCTAGGAACGAGGGGGGAGGTTGCCTACTCAAGACCTCAGTACACAGTAAATCTTATTTTAGTCCGTCGTTGTGGGTTTGGGAATGCGTCTAACTTGAGGGTTAGCGTAATAGATCGTAACAGGTAGCAGTGCTGGGCCATAGTGCCCCCCTCCCTTAAATTCTATTCCATTTCATTCCCTACTCTACGAAACATTGGGTTAGGATATCGAATCGTTTTTCTTTATTCTCACTATAACTTCCTGATAGTTATTAGGAAACCAAAATATGTAGATTAGAATAAATTAAGTTTCAGCCACCAATCATATGTGGATCACATGGATATCCTGCTTTAAGTAATAAGTATTTTTGAAACAAACTTGTCGAAGATATGAACTATTACATTATTATGTTGCATAATGTCTCTGCAATGTACTTGGTTAAGCTTATTCTCAGTTACCTCCAGGACACCTCCACCTACCCGCAAAACCCACTCCCAACATGAGACAAGCAAATACATGCCTCTCCGCGACCAGGTAACTACATAGTCGTAATTAGTTATATCGTAGACCTCTGAGCTGTATTCGCGGCCGGGTCTTGAGCAAGCAGTTGAAATCGATTCTAGTGGGACGACTTAACCCTACTCAGACCGTAACAACTTTGCACACTGCAAACGCTAGATGGTCCACAATTTCTCTTCTGATCTTTAGTCCAGCATTTCTAATGCGGTTCGTTAGAGATTGTCGAGAACCTGCGAAGCCAGACCGCCATCAAAGCAGCGACTTACTCGTATGAGAACGTTCGTTCCGTCACTTCCGGCTCCGGTTCGTACTACACGCCTGTTTCAATTTTGCTCTCTGTTTGTTATTTTCGACGCCTCAAATTCGTCCATCTTCTCACCACAGGCTTCAGAATGCTCAAAATTTACACCGCTTGAGAAACTATTCACCACTAAAGATCCTTGTGAAGAACGTGACAGACTTGTACGTTTAGGCTTATTCAATTGCAGCATATGAAATCATAAAAGCGTTCTTATTAATATTTTAGTAAATCGTCCCTTAATTACTTATATGGTCTTAATAACTGATAATTTATTTACAGAATTATCTTTTATTAATAATCCAACCTCAATTAAAGCTATGACAGATAAATGAGCTTTCCTTTTCTATACAGATAATCTCAAATTTTCGAACAAGATTTAGGGTCGAATTCATAGTCGTCACTTATAAAATGAGGAAACACTTAAGTAATGAGCGTTTCCTTAGCACTTATTTCAGATCGTATTGCAGAGACGCTACTCATTCATATGCCCTGAGCATTCCCTTGATATCGAAAGAAATATGGCAACAATGGCTAAACGTGAGCGCTTTCCTACATTCAATTGTTTTCTAGCGCCTTCAAATTGTTAAATCGGCATTATTGTCATACACAAATAGAGCTAAAACTTATACAAGTTGACCAGAAAGCATTTTACAGAAAAGAAAGAAGTGAGCTAAAATAACTAGTTATGAAATATGGAGATATCGTCGAAAGTAAAAAAAAATTATAATTGTTCTCTCCAAAAGAAGAAATTTACATGGAATAAAATTGCAGTAGAGTTTAATGCAAACTCTGGAAATATTCCTGTAAGTAAATCATTTTAACTTATTTTTCAGTTATTTTTATGCTAAAGAAAGTGGAAGTGATATAATTACGCAAACTTTAACAGCTTATTCCTTGGGTAGAATACAAATAAAAATGCAAATGACACTTTGTTGGGAAGTGAATATTTTTCGAAAAAAAAAAAACGCCGCTTAAATATACCTGAAATGCTGCTGTATCATAAAATCTTAAAGCAACCAGTACTTCCAGCAGTGGCGAAATCGGTAAGCCTCATGGCTGTATTGCGAATTGAAATGAGAGACACCAGAATATTCACAACAGTGTTCTTGTCGAAACGGTATCTCCTCTTCAATTGTTGATCATTATACATCTCTAAAGGGTTTTCCATATCTCTGATATATCTTTTGTTTGCCGAAACTCATTTTAATTTTAATTACAGAACTCAATAAATTAAATTAAATCATAATCATCATCTATTGTATACCTAATCAGTTGATTACAATGCATATGAGGAAACACTTGAGTAAGCTGACAGGCTACCTTATTTGAGTAAGTGTTCACTTCAGTGGGATTTATGAATTGGAAATGATTATAAGCAACTGCTTAAGTATTTCCTTACGATAAGTGTTGACTATGAATTCGGCCCTTAATCAATAAACGTTCATATGAGGCAAGCTGTTAAGTGGTTCCCAAAGTTCTGGAAGGAGCGATCCACTTTTCAGCGAGACTTCTGATTGCGACTCCCCCCCACCCAATATCGCACTGGTGGTACTCAACCCCACTCAAAAATTACTAATTCCTTTTAAAATCGAAAACAATGACAATTTTACTTAAAAACAGTGGACATCACCCAAAGAACGATCAAAATATAAGTATATGGTACAACATTAACAGGAAATAATACACATTTCACCATTTCTTGTAATTCAATCTATTACCGTATTGGTGCTGCCATAATAGTGCAATACAAATCGGAATTGATGCCTGAGGTTTTTGTTACCCAACGGATTATAAACAAACTTTGTTTCTGGTCGACTTCACTTGAAAAAAAAAAACTCATGGAAAATTCAGCTATGTAGCCTACATTACGACAAAAACAGAGTTCGTTTATGTTGACATTCATTTAAATTTGCATGATTAAAAAGAAACTAGTGGCTTGTAGCAGCAATTGCTGCTTGATAGAGATGGAAAACCACAATAAAATGCTGCTCCATATGATGAAGATGATGATGATACATTTCGTTCATTGGACTGATATCGTTATATGTAATACTGTCTTCACGCATAATTTCTTTCATTTCTTGAAACATTTCTACAAACAACATTATTTGTACACAGTCGTTTATAAGTTCTTGATAGTCCACACCTGTGGAGTAACGGTCAGCGCGTCTGGCCGCGAAACCAGGTGCCCCGGGTTCGAATCCCGGTCGGGACAAGTTACCTGGTTGAGGTTTTTTCCGGGGTTTTCCCTCAACCCAATACGAGCAAATGCCGGGTAACTTTCGGTGATGGACCCCGGACTCATTTCACCGGCATTATCACCTTCATTTCATTCAGACGCTAAATAACCTAGATGTTGATACAGCGTCGTAAAATAACGCAATAAAATAAATAAGTTCTTGATGCAGTTACATTTCTAAAAGTTCTATGCTATGCTCATAATAATGAACTAATAAAGAGGAACTAAATTCATAACGTAACAACCAACAACAGCTATTACCAGATAAAGTACACATTGATTTAATTTCTTCCTGTAACCACTAGAGGTTGCCATCGACAAAGAGTACCATGATAAAATAGAGTAAATGGCTTGAGGCTTAGTGATAAATTGTAGTTAGAGTGAAAAATAAACAATTTGAATTATATTGAAACACATGATATTAAACGAAGTAACGTCAAGGAGGTGCGAATTAGTCATGGTCCATATATATGATGCCTGAAAATAGCTATTGAGCCTTTGAATGCTGCAATTGTTAGATCTCTTAAAATATTTTTATGCAGGCCAAAAGATTTACAGAAGTCGACTAGGAACCGGGGTATGGTCCCACGGGCTCCTATCATTAGTCCCGTAATGACGATGGATTCCAGATGGTATTTGTCCTTATAAATACTGATGGAAGGTTTATATACGTAGTGTGTCTAAAAAGTTCAGTGAATGGTGTCATCTGAACGGCAACTTGGCGCATGTGCTTGCGCGTGCGCATGGTTCTTCAGAGACTTTGGGAGAATCGATACACAGCATGCAATGCATGTGACTGGCAGTGTAAACAGACTGCGGACTTATTCCTGTTTCCCCGCTTGAAGGCGGCCAGATCAGGGGAGTACGGAGGTTGTTCAAGAACAGTTACCATCTTCTGAGCCAGGAATTGGCACACACGGATCGCACAGTGTGCAGGGGCATTGTCATGGAGCAGCATCCATTTTCCAGTCCTGTGCAACTATGGCCGAACCCGCCGGATACGCTGTAGCAATCGGTTCAAAACGGACTGATAAAATGCAGCATTAATGATTTGACCTGCAGGAACAAATTCCTTGTGGATGATGCCGTTGTTGTCGAAGAAGGCGATCAACAGTTTTTTCACCTTGGATTTTTGCAGACGGTTTTTTTTTGGTCGCGGTGTAGTCGGTGAACACCATGACATCGATTGCCGTTTTGATTCCGGACCGAACTGGTAGCACGAGGTCTCATCTCCCGTGACGATGGTTTTAAGACGCAATGGATCCTGGTCACACATGGAAATGAAACCACCAGAAGTTTCCATCCGTTTAGCTTTCTGCTCGTCTGTGAGTTTGTGAGGCACAAATCGGAAGCAGATCTTCCGCTTACCCAAATCATCGCGGATGATGGTGTGCACCGTGTCCTTGCTAATGTCCAATTCCTCCGCAATCAATCTTAGAGTCAGTCGCCGATCTTGTGCCAGCATTTGTCGCACTTTCTCGATCATTTCTGGGGTTCTGCTTGTCGATGGCCGACCTGAACGTGGCTCATCCTCAATTGTTTCCTTCCCTTCACGGAAGCATTTAAACCATTCGTAAACACATTTTCTGCTCACGGCTTCTCTCCCGTACACCTGCACCAACATTCCATGTGTCTCCGTTGCAGTCTTCCCCAATTTGTAGCAGAACTTGATGTTTACACGTTGCTCCATTGCGCTGTGACACTTCCTCTCACACTGACTACGTTCAACTGGTCGCAGTCTGTTTACACTGCCAGTCACATGCATTGCATGCTGTGTATCGATTCTCCCCAAGTCTCTGAAGAACCATGCGCAAGCGCAAGCACATGCGCCAAGTTGCCGTTCAGATATGACACCATTCACCAAACTTTTTAGACACACCACGTATATTCCTTTTTTCCTCGTGTACTTCTTCTGGCTGGTGTTCGTGCGATTCGAATCTCACAGTAGGGTCTATGATGTAACCTTCAAGAGAGGGAGGTTTAAATGCAATTATGTCAATTTTCGATTACTGCCCTCACTGGATATGCCGTGTACTTCTTCATATACTAAATAACCTTTGTTCCTTATTGAAACACGAAAAAAATATGTGACAGTTGAAAGATGAACAAACCATTATTATCGAGGTCTCGAAAAGCATGATATTGTGACGTCAACATCTCGCATGTACAGAAGCCTTTGATAAATATATTTCTGATCGTTTTAAGGAAACTCGATATTTTATTGTTTGAAATTTCATTATTTGAACCATAGCCTTTCCTACACACAATGCCCCACATTACTGATACCATTCATGTCCTTCAAAAAACTAACACAGCTGTGTAGGCTACATTTAAAGCCAGTACGTGACGTGAATCATGGCGCTCTGCACAACACTACGAAATGAACTGCAAGATGTCCTACGGTATACGCTTTGCTGCGACGGTCGCATATATTTTTTAATTTTTATTTTTAATTTAAAGCTTTTTATGAACTTCTTTACAAACCATTTAGAATTTCCCGCAATATTGCTATTATTAACTTTCGATTGAGACATCACACAACCTCACAGGATGTATAGTTTTCATAAAATTTTCCGCCACAGTTCAAATTAAATATGTAGATATTTTCCGATGTTTTCCGCAACAAACTCCAAACATTTGCGACAGTCACAGATAGATACTGAATCTGTCTTAGAATGGTTGCATTCAATTGACTGGAATTAAAAACAAAAAATGAAGAAAAAATTCATTGAACTGTGTACCTACTGATGGAAAGTTTAAAACATACTTTTTTTTCGAAGAGCGAAGAACAGATTTTGGTCAAGGAATGTAAAAATACAGTACCTCGATTTTGCAAAAGAAGCTTTTAAATTTTTTAATAATATTTGCTATCTCGTACTTACGCAAAAGAAGTTTCTTCTGTATGTTTGTCGTGGAAACAAAAGCGAGAAATCCACTTGAACTATAAAATTATAAGATCACTCTGTGTGGCGAATACAGACTCCAGATTTGAGAAGCTACTTTCTGAAAAACGATTATTTATTTTTTATTTTATAAATACTGAGGCTTTTTTTTACATTTATGTTCAGCGGTGTTTTTGTTTCTAAATACCAAATAAATATTACATTAATAAATGTTTTTTTATATTTTGTAAAAGAGGAGCACCGTTTCAAGTCATATTATGTCCAAAAAAAAAAACAAAAAAAAAAAAACAAATTTTACAGGAACAACGAAAAACTGATTACTCCTAATCTGGATAATTTTTCACTTTTTTTTCACAAAGTGAAAAATATGAAGTTATTATTATTCTTGAAGAGTACTTCAAGGAACTTGAAAAAATGAAATCACTTTCCAATTCTGTTCTTCAAATTGAAGGAAAATGTGTTGGACATAATAAGTTTTCATCCAAGAACTGTACAGATGTTCGTAATTAATAACCCTTAATGAGGCAAATACATAAAATAACCAGTTATTATTAAAGAAAAACATTACCTCTTAATGCAAAATTACAATTTCCACATTAAATATTTTGATATACAGAGTTTTCATAACTTCTTTGTGCTGCTATATGTCATTAATTAGATAAATGAATGCATAAAAAATATTATTATTGTTATTATTAAATAAAACATTATTTTGTTAATACAAAAAACCATTCTGCAAATCTAGTCTTTCAGGTAAAGCTTCCTGTAAAGCAGATTTGAATAATTTCAAGGGGAAAAAATTGTTCCGGGGCCGGGTATCGATCCCGGGACCTCTGGTTGACCGTGTCGGGTGGAGTTCCCGGGTAGCTCAGTTGGGAGAGCGCTGGTACGTTCAACCAGAGGTCCCGGGATCGATACCCGGCCCCGGAACAATTTTTCCCTTGAAATTATTCACAAAAAACCATTATTCACAATATGCAAATTTTGTTGTAAGCCTACAGGGTGTTCATAACATCCATCTGCATGGATTCATGGTATTTGAATCTGTTTCACATTTTTTAGAATCTTCTTTCTTCTTCTTCTAAGCAGCCACAAGTTGCCATATTACCATAATCCTCATTGTCAGTTACCACAGTAACTGCATCGATAACATTAGCATAGAACTTTAAACCACCACACAATTGAAATAAGCCGCCATTTTTTAACTATTCCTTTCTGCCATAAGTTACTATAGGTCATAGAAAGAAAGGAAACAGTGATTTTACATTTTAAAAATTCGAGGGTAGTTTTCAGCTCACTTCTCTTCTCCGACATCAACCCACTCCCTCAAATGAATTGGTAAATACCCTGGTGTGTAAGAAAGAGGTAAAGATCTGAAGATTTGAATGTATTAAATTAAATTAAAATTATAACATTTCTACATTCATTAAAATATTGCCGGGGAGTGATAAATGTCTGTACAGAGTCTCACAATCCCTGTATTCTTCATTAAAACCTATTTTTACGTACTTTGCCTCCGATTTCATTTTATGTGCATGTTTTGCTTGCTTTCGCTTCTTTCGCCGTCCTCCTGAACTGTCACCTATAATAGTTTCTTGTTCGATACTGGAAACAACTTCCATCAATCACGGCTCACAAGGAAAAGACTGTATTGTCCATATTTAATATGTACCATTGTCGAGAAATGTGTGCCAGATTGTCAGTATAACCCTAGATCATATATCTAACAGATAGATCATCGCTATGTTAAAATCGTTTGCACTTTGAAGGGAACAACCGCCTGGATCGCCACCCGTCCGTCGTAAACGAATACGAGATGGCAGTACAGTCTCTAATGCAATTCAAATGGGAACGTGAAGTGACTCATTATGTAACAACTAATGGCAGCGTAGTAAATCTGACAAAAGTTGTTAACTTCAAAACCTATTATTTTTATTTTAGTAGGTTATTTTACGACGCTTTGTCAACATGTTATTTAGCATCTGAATGAGATGAAGGTGATAATGCCGGTGAAATGAATCCGGGGTCCAGCACCGAAAGTTACCCAGCATTTGCTCATATTGGGTTGAGGGAAAACCCCGGAAAAAACCTCAACCAGGTAACTTGCCCCTACCGGGAATCGAACCCGGGCCACCTGGTTTCGCGGCCAGACGCGCTAGCCGTTACTCCACAGGTGTGGACCAAAACCTATAAGGACGACCTGTCTATCTATATTATGATCTAGGATATAACATAAGAAAGTAATTAATTAATTTCATTTATATCAATTGTATAACATGAATATTGGACGTAATACGATATGAAACAGACACTATATAGGACTGAATACGATTTAAAACAACCGCTCCTTTAAACAGTCATTTACACTGTTAACGAATACGATTTGATACAATCAGCTTTTATAGCGAGAAGGACCGCATCAGAAACTATACGAAAAAGTATAAAACTCAATTTTGTCCACCAGTGGACATATTACGATTTGAAACGATGCTCCTCTTTAATCATATCGCGACTTCTTGAACTCTTCACACGACCCCGAAAGGTTCGAGGCCTCTACTTTGGGAACCACTGCTCTAAGAATATCTGGGCTATATTCAATTTGAGCCCAAAAATTTCTTGTGATGGTAACGTCGGCGGAATCGAAAAGCATAGGATAGTTCTTTGGAATACATCATTTCTAGTACTTAATCCTAATAGAATAATTTAACTTGTGTTATATTCAGAGAACAGCTGACCACCTAACTGCCGATGTAGGCTGCTGTACGCTAAAAACTTATCTCGCTCTCCAAGTTTTATATTATTTTGATTTGATGAATAATTCTCAGACATGCCTTTGTAAGTTCGTAGACTATAATTGGCCATTTCGTTACGAAATCAGTCTATGCACTGCGCTCTCCACAGACGAGAGCACTTTTACTACAAAAAGTGCTTACACGCTATTATATGCATGTAAAGCTCAAATAATGTAGGCTCTCCAACAAAACGAGCAACCATAAAGACTACGTCTTGCTATCGATATCCTTGACCGTATTGGTAAGAACTCAAATTATCAAGCGAATGCGATGTTTTCAAAAGAAAACAACCTTCCATTTCTATGATAAATTGAACCGCCATAAGCCATGTAGCTGAGGAATAGAAAACACACACATTCTTCAGCAACATATCAGAGACGACATTTTTCATACTTTTCACTGCTCGTTGCATCCATTACTCAAAGACTCTGAAACAAAGGAAACGCAAACGTGTCGATTTTATCTTTAGAACGTCACGAATTGCATGTATTTATCTGACATAATCTTCATTCTCATTAGTTTCATAATGAGTGGGAATTCATGTGGATTCTGTATATTTCATGTACGTCATTCTTAGGTTAATTGATTCGTAAGTACATATTATTAAGATCGAAATCGTCTCAAAGTTGGAGTAAATCGCTACACACATACTGTAGATACAATTCGTACCAAATTACCACGTTTTCCGTATCACGAATGCTTATGCGTTTTTCTACCAAAGCACATAATCGCTCTAACCAACGAAGTGAAGTATTTACAGAATAAAGAACTGCTTTTATCAAGAAAATTGTTTATAAACAATTAACATTTTCTCTTTCTCTTTTTATCCTTAAAACCCTTCTACTTTGCGAATTGTCTATTTATGTTTATTAAATAATTATTTAGTAACCAGAAATTTAGTAATGCAAGTTATTATAATAATTACTGCCTTTATTCGTTGTTAGTCCATGTACGTCCCTGATGTGTATGTTGGAATGCTATGTAGTGCATGCGCTATGAGCTCGTGATCAAGGTCGAGCTCTTTTAACGTGATTGGGAGCTATATCGTCTCATCCCTGCAGTAGAGCGTCTCACAGTAAAAACGTAAACAAAGTACAGGTAATGTGTGGGAGAGGACGAGCCGTACGATAAACACGAGGGGTGCACAAGGTTTTAGTTACAACATTTATAGTGGAGCATTAATTGAAATTATATTTTCCAAAAGCACACAAAACAAAAGAACACAAATTGCATAACTTTATCATACACACATTTTAACAAACAAGCACTTGCAATATTGAAATAATTCGATATAACAAATTAAATTTTGCTACTTATATGATGTTGCTTTCAAGCAGCAATTTTACTGTCATGAACTTCATTTTCTGTATGACTAACATAATATCACCATCTTTTGTGGCCGAATTAACAAAACTACAGTATATTGATCTGAAGTGACAACACTATTTCCTAAACATAATTATTATCCCTTCTCAAAGTTCAATTTATTCAGGTACAGTACAAAGTCCTCGGTACTCACTCCGTTGTTAAGAAAGACCACAAGTCCCTCCAAAGTGGGGGCAGGCCATTCGGGGCCCAGCTCCATGTCGGTGTAATCCCGGTCGTCGGGATAGATGTTTTCCCGACTTCTTGGAGGTCTCTATTAAAAGAAAAAGGACTAGTTAAAATAATAGATGGATTACACAGTGTGTTCATATAATATTACCACAGTCTAGTATATACACTCACGAAGCTTGAGTTGTTGCGGTTACTAGGAAAATAGACTGTGCAGGTACTATTTCGCATTGTCTATAATGAGGAGATACTAGTGATCCTAGTGGTCAGCAACTATCTATGGATGCATATTTAATAAATATTGAGCTTCGTGTCTGTATATACTAGACTGTGATATTACTCATAACGTTGTTGTGATTCCTTCATTTATGCTCCTTGCGAGTATGCCTCGACTCATTAATTCTCTAGTTCGCCTCCACATAGTAAGTCTTTCATTCTCCCTCTGCCCTCCACCCTCGCCAGTAAGAAGAAACACTTGCTACTGGCCAAGCTACTTTTTCCCCTGCCAATATTGCATCACCCTGCCAGTCTGCATTCCGAATGTCAACGGTCCGGTGGCATCAATGACGTCACGTTGCAGCGAAATAAGGAACAAAACTGCTGGAAGGATCGATGGCTGTCATGGCGACTGTACAAGTTGTTGTCTGTGCTACGCTAGCAAAATTTTGCAAAATTTTTTGTACTCCCATCTCGTTCAAAGAAAAGATAGCATAAACAATTTATTTCTCGAACCGGTAGTAATAACTGGTCCGTTGACATGTTCGCTCATAAGCCATTAACATATTGTTTTTACGTTATGCTCATTACAAACAATACAGCAGAACTAAAGCAGAACACACCGCCTTGACACAACAGTGCACGATGTTATTCGTCTGCTAATTCCCGCCCTATACAAGAACCAATGAGATTCACTGCTGGCGGCTGATGGAGACTGCCACCATCTCTGCAAGTTGATGGCACCGGTGCGACAGCGGTGGAGCATCAATGACGTCATCGGTGGAATTAGGAACACCGTGATGCCATCGGATTGCTCACCGGTGAGATTCGGAATACGCTCATGGATAGCTCCTCCCCGCTAGACAACTCGGCGTGACGTCACTAGTGACGTGACGGGGAGTATCCACCCTATAAAACACGGTACCAGAACCAAAACTCTTTTCATTGTGCAAGCTTTCACCCCGATCGAACAGCAAACAAACGAGTCTTCTCGACTTCACCTGCACTGTGAAATGACAAAGTTCCTTCAATGTGCAGATTTACACCTTCCGCCATTACTACTTCGTCCTGTCCTGTGATCAGTTTGATCACATTCCCCTCCCCTCGCGTATGTGGTGCCTAAGAGATTACGTCCATTTTCAGTTTTCCCCCTTCAGAATTTTCTAGAGCTCCTTCAGTGGAGCAGCGTAACCCGGAGTGAGACAAGTGGCCAATAGGCTTGGAGCTCACATATTTAGTTTCTTTCAGCCCCGAACCCTGTGCGAAGACGCGTTTAGCGTACCTTTCAAATTTTCTCCTCCCACTTCTCCTCTTTCAATTCAATTCAATTCCAGAGCAGCTAGTTGCTTCCACGATCTGGAAGCGCTCACATCTCCTTCTCTACCTCTCACCCTTGTAACAGTCTCGACTTCATTTCCCCCATATTCACCCGACTAGATCGACCCTAACTCTCTCCTCAACCCCCTCTAGAATCGGTAAGTCGCGAGTAAGCTTTGTTGATACTTCGACACTAGAGGTTACCATTTCCCCGCTCCTGGAGTCGGAAAGTCGCATACTACGTTGTGTTCGATCTCTCGATTCCAAGGAGCTTGTTCTCGACGTCAGATCCCCTGATCGTGAGAAGTAACCCTCTACCCGATTCCATCTCTCTCGTTATCTTGCCCCCCCTCTCCACAACGTACATCGGAGCAAGCCAATTTTACCCCGGTACTCCCGTTAACTTTACCTCCCTCCCACACAATTCTTACTTTACTATCATCCATCGTAACTCTCCCCGCATCGAATCCTCAGGACGAATTTCTAAATTATCAATTTCTATCAAGACTGTCCCGTTTCCCCTACCACAGATCTAGGAGCGCACAACAATTAATACTTTTCTTCTTATTTCTGTAATAAACAAATGTTATTGAAAACAGTCTTTCCTTAACTTATTTATTTTATTGCGTTATTTTACGACGCTGTATCAACATCTAGGTTATTTAGCGTTTGAATGAAATGAAGGTGATAATGCCGGTGAAATGAGTCCGGGGTCCAGCACCGAAAGTTACCCAGCATTTGCTCATATTGGGTTGAGGGAAAACCCCGGAAAAAACTTCAACCAGGTAACTTGCCCCGACCGGGATTCGAACCCGGGCCATCTTTCCTTAAACTTCATCGCATTTTCGTATCATCACTCCACCAACAAGCTACAGGTTTCTTGTCCCGTCACTCCCGTTTTCCCTCTCTCACTAGTCGCAGAATACACGTCGGAGAGGAACGTCAACGGAGACCGACGTTGGCCCCCAACGTGGGGTCATAAAATCGATACCTCATTCCCCTTTACGCTCCGGTCATCTTGTCCCGTCACTCCCGTATTCCCTCTCTACACCTGTGACCACAGATGATAATACCGGTGAAATGAGTCTGCGGTCCAGCACCGAAAGTTACCCAGCATTTGCTGATATTGGGTTGAGGGAAAACCCCAGAAAAACTCCAAACAGGTAACTTGTCCCCACCGGGAATTGAATTTCTGATAAAGACAATCTAGTGCAGCGATGGGCGTTTGAGTGCATTTGCCCTCCGTGCGCACGGGGAATTCCAAGTGCGAGCGCTGTAGTGTGCCAGCAGCTGTAACAGATCTTATAGCTTTTAAATGAGCTAAATTAGGACTTCAGGGAAAATAAATTCTTAATACACAATTTGCAGATAGAATTGCAGCTTTTAAGGAGAAATTGCTGTTATGAATACTTCAAACGCAAAAGGGCGAAATATATCATTTCCCATTCTTATATGAGCGCATAGAATTTTGAACAATGAACATTTCGAAATGTACGCATGTATTCTATCCGGTCTATTAGAGGAATTTACATCAAGGTTCCACGATTTAGATTGCCTGGAAATGGATTTGCGAATTTTTGCTTCATGTTCCGATTCCAACTGATTATTGATAACGTCTCCCCTTCATTATAGTGTGAATTGATTGACCTGCGATGTGATCAAGAGATGCGAGCGAAATATGATTCAGGGTCGAGTCTTATGCAGTTTTATGACGGATTCCCAAGAGGACGCTTTCCCAATCTGCATAAGCTGTGAAGGAAGTTTTGTGTTCATTTGGTTCCACTTATAGATGTGAAGAGTTATTTTCTATTACGAAAATAAACAAATCTCAAACAAGAAATGATGGGCTTTTAACAGCAGTTCTTCACATAGCTTGTGCTAATACAGTTTCTCCAAATCTTGAGCAATTGAGTAATATGAATTAATGTGCAACAGATATGTTTTGTTTTGTGTTCAAGGAAGTGTTTCATTACTTTGTGTTCTTATTTAGTTTGGTGGAAAGAATAACATTTTCTTTTGAAACATACAGTACGTACCGCAACTTGAATAAACCGGTTTTCGTGCACTCTAGAAGTACACTTCTCTCGTAGTACATCGTGCAAGCACAAAGTGTATAATTCTGCCCAACCCTGATCTAGTGTTATGATAACTTATAACTAGACCCTCCGTTTATCATGAATCAAAAGGATTCCATGCAAAAACATTCCACGCCTTTTGTTCTGTAAGGAGTTGACGAGGTTTCATCTGAATGCAGTAGAAAGCATTTTGTTGTTTTTTATAATAGAAAAAAATTGTTATGATGAAATTAGAGAAAAAATGTTTTGACAATTTTAATGACCTCTATACCGTATAAAATTAACGAATGAATTAAGCAATTACATCAAATGAGCGTCATCACTCACATGAGGCGTTCAGAGCTGAAGTGGATCAAGTCCATGAGATGGAAATTTTGAGATATTAGGACTTAAAGGTAACTTCTTCCAGTGGATTATCTAATTTCACTAGCAATAATTTTATTGCTTCATTCTCGAATTATAGATTTATAAAATATAAGCAATTGTGATGTTTATTGATGCAACGCTTTGGTGACTTGATCCACTATGGTTCAGAACATCGTGAACAAATAATCTGAGCCAAAAGTGACTGGTGTCACCTACCGGCGAATGCTTGGAATTAAGACTTGATCCATTACTGCTCGGAAAAGATCCAACTTCAGATGATCAGAAAATGAATTAAACACAATTTATGAAAATTTCTGACTTGATCCACTTTAGCTTTGAACGCCTCACATATTATAGAAAATAAAAACTGGGATGTTGCTTTTGAACAACACTATGAAGTCGTGAATGTTCACTGTATGTTCCATTATGATATTTCATTATTATTATTATTATTATTATTATTATTATTATTAATTATTATTATTATTAAATTAATGATTCTAAATTATATTTCCATGATCATGTGCAATATATTTATACCCATTCGTTAAGAATGATTGGTCTAATTAGGTCTATAACTTATTCTTTTTCCACTCCTATGTGTTTATTAATTTTATGCTATACGTTGGTTAGAGCCAAGCTTGAATATGCGTCTGTTGTATGGAACTCCATTACTTCCACTGACTCGGCTAAATTGGAGAATATTCAAAGAAAATTTATTTCCTTGTGTTCTTATAGATTTTTACCAAATTCCGATTATAACTATGAGATTAAATGCACTTATTTCAATTGCGGTAGTTTGTTCACCAGACGTCAGGATCTTGATTATTTATTTTTTTGTAAAATCATTAAGGGTGATATTGATTGTGAATCTTTCATAAGCAATATCAGTCTTCGTATTCCTGCTAATGGTTTAAGATTTCATAAATTGTTTTATAATAAGAATCCTAAATCTCTCTCTCCGGTCTGCAGATGCATTAAATATGCTAATTTGCATGAATTCAACTTGGATCCATTTAATGTGTAGTATATCTTTGAGTTTTTAACTCACTGATCTAATTTTAGAATTATTTGTCCATTTTATTTCTTGCATTTGGTCAATTCATTAATGTAGACTATTCCATTATTTCAATTATCTCATTGTACTAAATTTATAATTTTATAATTATTATTTGATCAATGATTGATGTAGACTATTATATTGTTTGTATTTCATCTCATTGCCATTTTCTATCAATCATTCTCATCATCATTTGTTGTTTTGTTCTGTTTTGTATCGTGCTAAACTGTAATTGGCCTTGTGCTGTTGTTTTTGGCACGTTAATATTCTAAATAAATAAATAAATTAAGGAAAGTATAGTGAAAGAAATTATTTATATTATGTATGTTTGAAAATTGTTTTAATTTTGCATCTAATTATTTCGATATATAACAGCGGTGACCAAAACTCGAGCTGCAGTGATTATATGTGACAGACAGCCTACGAAGTAAGGAGACGGAGGAAAGGTACTTTGCATGAAAACTACAACCAGTGGTGGTTCCTGTACTAACATCTTGATCAATCCCGCAGATAAAAATCTCAATCTTTGCTGCATTAGTAATGTCACTGCTGTCGTCAAGATCCAGTGAATAATATACGATTTTTCTTGCTTCTTTTTTTTACTTTCTTCTTGAATAAAATCAGGAATTTTCTAAATTCTTCTTTCAATACTTCGTCGTGAAATTCGCAGTTTTTCAAAATTAAAAACTTCTTATGGACAAGTTATTTTAGCTATTTTAATCATTACTCTTTTGAGAAATTCAGTTCTATTAAAAGAGTTTAAAGCATGAGATATTTCAAACCCCATTAGATAGCTGACTTTCTTATATTTATTTATGCTATGTTTCTCTTCCTGGCTATGATATATGGGTATGGCTATGATTTAAGAATTCCTGGCGTTTAACAGTTCGTTGGTACATAATATTGAATCAGTTTTTCTACAATATTAGACTATTATTAAATGAATAACTAATAAATAGTTACTCTCATTTAAGGATTAAGAAGATTAAAATTGAGATAAAACCTAATAATTTTATTATTTTAATGTACCGAAGTACATATGATATTTCCATGCAGATATTCTGCGTCATCATACGATGAAAGAGTAATGGAACGGAGAAAAATTCTCTCCGGCGCCGGGATTTGAACCCGGGTTTTCAGCTCTACGTGCTGACGCTTTATCCACTAAGCCACACCGGATTCCACCCCGGCGTCGGACAGAATCGTCTCAGTTTTAAGTTCCAACTCTTGGGTTCCCTCTAGTGGCAGCCCTCTGCACTACGTCATAGATATCTATGAACCTAGGACCGAAGTCCACACATGCGTTGAGGTGCACTCGTAATGAATGACTAGTTGGCCGGGATCCGACGGAATAAACGCCGTCTTAAATGACGAAGTGACTTACGCATATCACATATATTATTTTAATGTACCGAAGTACATATGATATTTCCATGCAGATATTCTGCGTCATCATACGATGAAAGAGTAATGGAACGGAGAAAAATTCTCTCCGGCGCCGGGATTTGAATCCGGTGTGACTTAGTGGATAAAGCGTCAGCACGTAGAGCAGAAACACGAGTTCAAATCTCGGCGCCGGAGAGAATTTTTCTCCGTTCCATTACTCTTTCATCTAATAATTTTATCCTTCTAGGGAGAAGATATAAAAAATGCACGTGCAGAATAATTATGGAAACACATATTTAGTGGTCAGTAGTAGTAGTAGTAGTAGTAGTAGTAGTAGTAGTAGTAGTAGTAGTAGTAGTAGTAGTAGTAGTAGTAGTAGTAGTAGTAGTAGTAATAATAATAATAATAATAATAATAATAATAATAATACATTATTTGGCGTGGCAATTAATATTTCTATATACTAATAATTGAACCGTTGAGCAAAGTAAAGATATTACGTTTTGTCGGACAGAAGAACAAAAAAAAGTTATTTTTACGAAACCACCTCTCACTGCTTGTAGAGACAGAGTTTGTAGAGCGGCATGATACCGCCACTGCTTGTCTTCAGTACGTGAACGAAGCACACAGCAACGTACAGGAAACTCCTCGTACCCGTTTGAATGTCTGTGTTTACACGATGTAATCACGACACTCGCTTTGGTCACCGCTGATCTAGACCATTAATCTAAAATATTACGATATCAGGACTAACTTAAACTCATTGTTATTTCTACTATGAAGTTACTTACACAGAGACTTCAGAGAATCAGTTCCTCAGCAACTTCAGCTTACTATCTCACTCCTTCCAACACAGCTTCATTCTGTCTGTCCATTTGACACGTTCCATTCTTCTCCATATCCACATTTCAAATGCTTCTATTAGCTTCGTCGTAATGTCCATGTTTCTGCCCCATACAATGTAATACTCCATACAAAGTACTTCACTAGTCTCTTCTTTAATTATCTTTCTAGAGATCCTGAGAAAATTCTCCTTTTTCTATTAAAAGCTCCTTTGACCATTGCTATCCTCCTTTTGACTTCCTGGCAACAGCTCATGGTGCTGTGTATAGTACACCCGAAGTAAGTATTTGAAGCTGTGCACTTGCTCTACTGCCTCATTTGCCTTTGCGAAAACATGAAAAAGTCTAAGCAGAATACTAGCAACGGGATTTGAACTACGAACCTCAAACGTTACCGTCTCGGCAACTTCGCTCGAAAAATATATATGTACTGATTTAATTCAGAAAACGCCATTTGATTATAGAAATTTTACCAACAATTGTATTTGTAATAAAAACATTTTAAAAACAAAAATTTATAACTCAATATTATTGCCTTAATATAAATTGTTTCTAATGATATACCGTATTAATATTCCGCGTCATCATCATCGGTTGTACGCTATTGTTAGGAGATATAATTTTTTGCCGTGCAACATGGCAGCATGCGCGTCATTACTGAGAATCAGTACAGAATACAGTGGTGCTATTCATGTACAGAGCCACTGTCAGGTCAGTCATCCATCTAGCGGAGTAATAAGAAGTCATTGCGCTCGCCATTGTAGCGCCACCGTCCATCCTAATCCGAGCTTGGTTAGGCAATACAATACAGCTGCTACCAGGTAGCTAGCGGAAGAATCTTAATTCTTTCGTGGGCTATTCCTCATACATCCCAGCCCTATCGGATTACAATCAAAGCAGTTATTAGATATTTTTACCTTATTTTACTATTACTCTTAGGTATTATTATTATTATTATTATTATTATTATTATTATTATTATTATTATTATTGAATGAATGAATGTTAGCCATGATGTCCCATGTTGGGCAAAGGCCTCTTGTGATGGGGTTAAAACCCCCTCGACAGGGATGGCTCAAAAGTACTCACTTGGTGAGCCAATCCAGGCGAGCTTGACGTGTATACTACTTTTGTGACATGGTTAATAACCCTGTTAAACTTTAACTAGTCTCAGCAATCTGTTATTGTTAATTTTTTTGTGCACTGCCCACATTACACTATAGTCCCGTCGCTCTAATTTCCGGCAGCCAATCGCGTTGCAGGCCGGCTACATTTAAACGTGTGCGTCTTGTGATTCGCTGATTCATTTCTTTAGGCTCGATAAATACTTAATATAATCGCCCGCTATTTTAGCTCTTTCGTTGGCGTTCGCAGAAAGCACACGAAGACGTTATTTGCCGCTCAATTATTTGCTGAATTACATTGCGTTTGATTTATTATCATAGGAGCTACGACATGATAATGTTTAACGGTGTGGCAAATAGATTCCTCGTATGGTAGCTCGGCAACGTAAGAACAAAAATGGCGAACGATACTACCTACATAGATTTTATAGAGCCTTCACTTTCTAAGACGTAAGCAAAGAGGCGGAGTCACGCCGGAAATAACAGCGTCGGGACTATAACACCAGCACTTAGACAAACACTGATTGCTATTTACAGTGTTTAACTGACACTTTCTCAACACTGACTTTACTATTTACAAAACTTATCTCACACTTTCACTAATGCTGAATTTACCATTTACAATATCTTAACACTGATTACGTTATCTATTTACAGTGATCTTCCCTAGTTCTTTCCACAAAACTCTGTTCTTTATGTCCTCGACCATTGTTTCCCCGAATCTTTGGTAAACATGTCAGACCATCTGAGACGTGGTCTTCCCTGTCCTCTCTTTCCGACGTAGGGGTCCCACATCGTCACTGCATGGGTCCATCTTGCCTGATGTCTCGCCACGTCCCCCCCCCCCCAGGTCCACTTCGTTGCAGTGGCTCGCTCTGCTGCGTCAGTAGTGTTAGTCAGTCTCTGTAATGTTTCGTTTGTGATTCTGTCTCGTAGCGTGATGCTCAGTATTTTTCTTTGCATCTTCCTCTGGCATGTTTGTATATTTGAGCGTTGTCTCTCGGTCAATGTCCAAGATTATTATTATTATTATTATTATTAAATGCATAATAAAAATTTTTTATTCCAGTTTGGTTGAAGGATGCCTGGATGATGCCAAGAAAGATGGTAAAGGAGAACGATGTAAGTAATCCGAGAACTCACAGAACTGATTTAATTAAACATTGAAATGCTCCTATACATAACGTAAACATGCAGAAATTGAAATTTTCGTATTGTCAACTTGCTATGAATATGATATAGTTGTCAATTAGTCGCAAACGTAGTACCTAAACAGAGATTGCGGTTTACGGTAAAAGAGGGAAATCAAAACTATGATGGAAACTAAAGTTTACCTTGCCTAAATTGATATTTGTGTATGTTACGTAATACAAAATACAAAGTTATTAGTAGCTTGCTTAAAAATGTTCAGTACTGGTCTAATTTTCTCTCAGTTTCTAGGTACAAGCCCAGATAATCAAATACATGTAGTATTACTGGACCGAGGCGACTAGAGCCACAAGCGTAATGTGAACTATGGAGATGACGTAATACGAACTCAGAAGAAAAATTACAAGTGCCACCTCTGACAGCAGGACTCCACTGGCCGCGGTCGAGTAAACTTTTATAAGATCGCAACATACACAATTCAAACACACAAATAATGTATTATATTTCTGCTACATAATTCCATTGATTTGTATTCACATACATTTCACCATACCATATGTGTAGCAGTATGACGGGATGTTTTATTTATTTACATGCTATTTTACAACCTGTGTTTTTCCATAGGCATATCACAAGATATTTACATTAGTGGTGACAACAATTTGATTGCTTAGCGTTTATTCTTGAAGTGTGCGGAAGATGTTGCTGATGAAGTTTGTGACGGCGACAGTGTTGATGTGGAACTTCAGTATCTGGGGCAGCTTTTGGGTGTTAGAACACGAGGCCGGTCTCTTGAGTACAAGGAGCATTCTGTCAGAAGGTCTGAGGTGATTTTTCTGGGCAGTTACATAGGGGAGATGGTGCCTTGTTGATCCTGTGAAGATGTGTACGGAAACAACCGTGGTTGGTCAGGAATTGGGTGATAATGTAATTAGGCCATAGGGATAGAGAGAGCCTGTGGTGGATAGAGGGGATGAACTGTTTGGTGTGATGTGCTACCTCGGAGTTGATGTAAGTTTCATTCCAAATGTTTATGTAGTAATTTTCCAGAAGTTGCTTGGCTCGAGACATAGGGATGGAGTTGTAGGCTATAATACTTTTATAAATGGCAGCTATTTTTGCTAGGTAGTCGGCTCGTTCATTACCTCTGATTCCTGTATGACCTCTGATCCCGTTTAATGAGATAAGAGTTGACTTCTTGAGACTGATAATTTTCTTTCTAATGTAGACTGCTATTGGTTGTGTAGTTCTTTTGTTTGCGATGGCAAAGAGTGCTGGTTGCGAGTCTACATGTATTGCATATGAGATTTTATCTTTACTTTGCTGTTGAATCCAGTCTACTGCCATTTGGATGCCTAGAAGTTCTGCTTGGAATACCGAGCATTCGTTGTCCAGTCTACGTGCCTTGGTGTAGATCTCCAATGAAATTTTCTTCTGCGACTATGCCGGCTCCGACGTGTTTTTTCAGTTTTTGACCCGTCCGTGAAGATCTGTATAATGGCTGGGATGGCTGTACCACTGTTGCCTATTGTTACGCTGTTGTCTTTCGGATGGATTGCTCCATATCTTGTTGGGAGTTCAGTCTTCTTGAGTTTGGGCAGAACTGCATTGGTGGGTAAGCTTCTTCTAACCGCTAGTTGCCCTGATTGTTGTTCCGTGAAGTTCGGTTGCGTTGAGTGTTGTGGCGCGATGTTAGGTTGCCTTGATTGTTGTGGCTGATCTTCTGCCTTAAGAGGTGGCCATTGACGCACCACACGGCCGCATCTCGCCCTACAACATGTGTGGCGGTGTGGCAATTGGGCTTGATGTTGTTTGCCTTATTGGGCTGATCTTCTGCCTTAAGAGGTGGCCATTGACGCACCACACGTGCCGCATCTCGCCATGTAACACGTGAGGCGATGTGGCAATTGGGCTTCATGTTGTTTGCCTTTATTGGGCTGATGTACTGCCTTAAGAGGTGGCCAATGACACACTACACGTGCCGCATCTCGCCCTACAACACGTGTGGCGGTGTGGCAGTTGGGCTTGATGTTGTTGTTTGAGGTAGGCTGATCTTCTGCCTTAAGAGGTGGCCAATGACGCACCACACGTGCCGCATCTCGCCCTACAACACGTGTGGCGGTGTGGCATTTGGGCTTGATGTTGTTGTTTGAGGTAGGCTGATCTTCTGCCTTAAGAGGTGGCCAATGACGCACCACACGTGCCGCATCTCGCCCTACAACACGTGTGGCGGTGTGGCAGTTGGGCTTGATGTTGTTGTTTGAGGTAGGCTGATCTTCTGCCTTAAGAGGTGGCCAATGACGCACCACACGTGCCGCATCTCGCCCTACAACACGTGTGGCGGTGTGGCAGTTGGGCTTGATGTTGTTGTTTGAGGTAGGCTGATCTTCTGCCTTAAGAGGTGGCCAATGACGCACCACACGTGCCGCATCTCGCCCTACAACACGTGTGGCGATGTGGCAATTGGGCTTGATGTTGTTGTTTGACGTAGGCTGATCTTCTGCCTTAAGAGGTGGCCAATGACGCACCACACGTGCCGCATCTCGCCCTACAACACGTGTGGCGGTGTGGCATTTGGGCTTGATGTTGTTGTTTGACGTAGGCTGATCTTCTGCCTTAAGGGGTGGCCATTGACGCACCACACCTGCCGCATCTCGCGCTACAACACGTGTGGCGGTGTGGCAATTGGGCTTGATGTTGTTTGCCTTTATTGGGCTGATCTTCTGCCTTAAGAGGTGGCCACTGACGCACCTTCGTGCCGCATCTCGCCATGCAACACGTGTGGCGGTGTGGCAATTGGGCTTGATGTTGTTTGCCTTTATTGGGCTGATCTTCTGCCTTAAGAGGTGGCCACTGACGCACCACACGTGCCGCATCTCGCCCTACAACACGTGTGGCGGTGTGGCAATTGGGCTTGATGTTGTTTGCCTTTATTGGGCTGATCTTCTGCCTTAAGAGGTGGCCACTGACGCACCACACGTGCCGCATCTCGCCATGCAACACGTGTGGCGGTGTGGCAATTGGGCTTGATGTTGTTTGCCTTTATTGGGCTGATCTTCTGCCTTACGAGGTGGCCATGGACTCACCACACGTGCCGCATCTCGCCCTACAACACGTGTGGAGGTGTGGCAATTGGGCTTGATGTTGTTTGCCTTTATTGGGCTGATGTACTGCCTTAAGATGTGGCCATTGACCACCACACGTGCCGCATCTCGCCCTACAACACGTGTGGCGGTGTGGCAATTGGGCTTGATGTTGTTTGCCTTTATTGGGCTGATGTACTGCCTTAAGAGGTGGCCATTGACCACCACACGTGCCGCATCTCGCCCTACAACACGTGTAGTGGTGTGGCAATTGGGCTTGATGTTGTTTGCCGTAGGCTGATGTTCGGCCTTAGGAGGTGGCCACTTCAGCAACAAACGTGTGGCACCTCGCCATACCACACGCGGTATTACTTTCGTGGCACTCTGACGGGTTGGCGATGTTACTGCCTCTGTAACAAAATATATAAAAAATAATAACATTCCAGAAATAGTATAACAAATTTATAAAACAAATTCCTACATATTATTTTAGAGAGGAAGTGGGCATTTTGTACTCTGTAATAAAAAGGAAATTCGTTATATTTTAATTCTTTTATTGAATAATATGCGCTCCCTGGAGATTCCTTATTTTAATATTAAAGTTATATTGAGCAATGTTTATTTCCATCTGAAGTTTACGAAAGTATTTACTACCTGCCACAGTTGGTTTGCGAAATTACGTATGTTATCAAACTTGTCATTAAGCAACAATTCATACAATTCCTGGCCTGTTTTACCAAACATTCGAAAAACAATGTATTGTTCTCTATGACTGGTCTATGTGTTTCATTTTTAACTGTGATTGTCAATTGGCTTTACTATTAACAAATTATTCTTATATATTCTTGAAAACTTTGTCAATATTTCAACCTGCACATCACATTAAATTAAAATAACACATTGTTTCATCCCATGTAACAATTATTTTATTAACATAAACTTTTTAATAACCCTATTTTAATCTCATAGCTGTAAGTATATTTTAGCCAAAATGCTTCTTACGTTCAAGATCGAATGCCGTCTGATATTTATTATAATGTTTTATATACTACACATCAACTAAACAGTTAAGGCATTGCACTCTACTTTTATTCATAGTAACAAAATAAACCGGTTCTCATGTTTCTCGGAAATAAAAAGTAAAACTTTAATTTATTCCCCATATTTCACCAATTTACACATCCCTGATTAGAACGCTATGGTACCTTGTTCAACCTCTCCTTACTGTATATACTAGCAGACAGGTAGAATATATGTGGAGCGAGGAAATGGGGTGGTGTATACAGCGCCCGTGCGGGAACATAGTACCCATGCCTCCTCTAGGTTATGTACAGAGCGTTTGCTTACATAATGTAAGTCTAATGACGGCGCGCGACCGGCACGAAAGCCATGCAACACTCGGAATTCCTTGTCCCACACACCCGGCAGTACAGTTGAGTCTCTCCATAGGAGTGCTTGTGGTGACGTTAGTTTACGTGTTATTCTTCTGATTGTGTTAGTGAAGTGTCTATATTTAGGAATTATTGTGTTGATGTTATATTGTCTGTTATTCTACTGCTTGTGTTAGCGAAGTATTTAGATTAGCTTGCTTACATGGCAGCACAGAAATTCACATTAAGACAAAGGATTTTCATGGTCGAGATTTACAACATGAAAAAAGTGATTGCAAGTAAATTTTCCAATGTTACCGTTCCACATAAAAACACCATACATAACCTCGTTAAAAAACTTAAAGAGGAACGGAAATGGTATTGAATAAAAGTATAAAAAAACCAGGCGTGTGGTTTGTGAGGCAAAACTGGATGAAGTAGGGGAAAGATTGGGATACGCCCTGCAGAAATCTCTCCGTCGCACATTGAGCACTTTTCTTAATCTAGCTGGACAAAATTCACTTTTAGACTTGTTGATTTCACTACATATTTTATGAATATGTGACTGCGCGAAATGTTTCACGGATATTTGTTTAGAGTAGCGTTCACACTGCTATCTGCAGAGTGCTGAATCCTCACTCCTCAATCGCAATAGAGACTGCTTTGTTGTAAGGCACACTAAGGGCTAGTAAATTGTGATTTCATTTCTTCTTTCACATGTAATTTGTAAATTCAGTTATGTGCAGCGGGAATGTTATACAGGCGCAAACGGATATATTTCTGAACAATTGCAGAGTTGAAAACACTATCGATTATGCTCATAGTTTTAATCTATCTGTTGATTTTATGGGAGATGTTTCTTTCAGATTGAAAAGATAGATTTTACCCCAAGTAAGTGAATTCATTCACCTTTTTGTTTCTAAATATATTTCATTTTGAATGCGGTTTTTGCGAAAAAAAATGCCATTTTTTTATTAGATGAAATTTCCATGTAATATTGACCGAAATTCTATGGTGACTATGAAGCGATTTTTGCAAATCATCTTCTGACGATGCTAGTAGCACAGATCATCAGCAAAATTTTAGCAAGCACTGATTTGAAAATTTCTCATTACTGGTATTTTGCCTTGAGGCTTCAGTTTCCATTCTTCCATACTTGCATTCATTTATATATTATAAACAACAGAGGTGACAGCTAGCAACGTTGGCGAACTCTAGTCAGATAATGAATGATTTTCAACTTTATATGTATTACAAATACTGGAAATTATTATTTTCTGAATAGTGTCATATGCAAGAATTTCAAGTAATTTAATTCTGTCAACTCTGTCGAATGTGTTTTTGAAATGCATGAAAGCTATATGAGTTTCCATATTAAATTCCCTGTGTTTCTCCACCAGAATTTTGAGTGTTAAATAGCCATGACAACAGGATCTATCCTTGTGGGAACCATTTTGCTTTTCACTGATTTTGTCCGAATTGTATTTATGAAGTTTATTCTTGATTATATTTGTATAAATTTTGTATCCAGGAAGGTGGATGAAAGACATAATTCACACAGTACGTACCAATGTATTTCACAAGCACAGCTCTTAGCCATGGTACCTACTTTGGTTCAAGGTTATGTAATAAAATAATTGAAAAATATCCAAATTTGGAAAATTTCAGTACCAGAAATTTAAAAAATAGCGTTAGGAATTTAATTTTTAAAGAATATATATTGATTTAATATGTATATGTATGTATATATTTGTATGATTTAAATAGTTAAAAATGAAAATGTATTTTTAAAGGAAATTTATTCCTACAATTTTATTTTTCTTGACCCATTTTGTAACAAATAATTATCTTTGTGTTATGTATGTGTTTAGATAACTCCCTGAGCACGAGTTTTTTACTCCTTCAGGAAGAATGTGTTAAGTATGTGTTTAGATAACTCCCTGAGCACGAGTTTTTTACTCCTTCAGGAAGAATTAAGACTGTATTTTGTACATGTTATTTTACTAATAATAAAAAATAAACCGGTATTGTAAAATTGGAATAAAATTAAAGAGCTTAAACAAGACATACAATTGCGAAACTAATATCAAGATCTCTGTAATTAACCATAGAGTAAACATTACTTATTTATGGCTTTTAAGAAACAAGGAGGTTCACTGCCGCCCTTACATGAGGGCTCCATCGGTCCATAAAGTAAAACATATAGATTAAATATTGATTTCGGTAAATGTTTACCATTTTATTCAATATTACAAAGGTTATAGAAAGCCTGTAAGTAACACACTCTAATCTACATATCAAAGTACTCGGTACTCACCCCGCTCTCACAAAAGACTACAAGTCCCTCCAAAATGGGGACTGGCCATTCGGGGCCCTGGCCCACGTCGATGTAGTCCCTGTCGTCAGGGTAGATGTTGTCCCGACGTCCTGGGAGTCTCTATTGAAACAAAAGAACTAGTTGAAATGATAGCTGGATTATATAGAATGTTCATTAAATATGAAATATTACTCACAAAGTCTTAAATTTTAATTTTACATAAAAATATTTATACAAAAGCTGTTAGAGATAATAGTTATTTATGGTACTTGTGAGGTAAGTGCATCTTTATTGCGCGAGTGGAAAGATTTAAGCACGAGGCATCAGCCGAGTGCTTAAATTACACGAGCGCAATAAAGATCACGCTTACAAGTACCATACGTAATTTATCCATGACCATAACGAGAAATTATGTTTTATGAAAGAAAATATGTTGAAAATAAGTCCTCATATAATCACATATTATGGCATGGATTTTAGAATCGACAGGTGTACTGGGTAGGTCATGATGTAGGAGGCCATGATTAGTGAAGAATGGTATCTAAGGAGTTGCATAAATAACATATTATAATCTATACTAATAATAAATCTGTAGCCGAAATTTTTCTGGTAATTTTCGATTTTCCAAAAATAATTGGTCCTAACATATCGTCGCCTGAATGCAAGAACTAGGTAACTTGATTTTTCATATTTTGTGACATCGTCTATTTACTTATATATTGCACTAAGGTATACGTCTCGTTTTCTTTTCCTATTTGTTATATTGGAAAATAGATGTCGCTGGTATCGTTCGATCAGTTACCTAGATCCTGGATTACATTTTGTGCGATTTTTGCTATGCTATAAAAGAGGTAACTAAAAAACGTAAATTTCGTGTTATCTAGTTCTTGCATTCTGGCGACGATATATAATTAACCACCCTGACACCGAAAGTCGCTTTTTTTTTTTTTAATTTTTGTTTGTATGTCTATCTGTCTGTCTGTATGTTTGTTACCTTTTCACACGATAATGGCTGAACGAATTTCGATGAAAATTGGAATATAAATTAAGTTCGTTGTAACTTAGATTTTAGGCTGTATGCCATTCAAAATACATTATTTAAAAGGGGGGGTTATAATAGGGTCTAAGTAAATAAATCGAAATATCTCGCTTATTATTGATTTTTGTGAAAATTGTTACATAACAAATGTTTCTTTAAAAATGTATTTCCGATAAGTTTTAATCTTTGAAAAATTTCGATAGGACTGATATTTAATGAGATAAATGAGTTTTAAAATTAAAATAACTGCCATCTAAAGTCGTGTAATGAAATAAAAAACAAATGACTTCGTCTATAAGGGGCCTTGGACAACAACAATCGAAAGCTATGAAAGATAGCCTACATATAATGTTTCTGTGTTTGTATGAAGTAATATCGGAAGCTAAATTAACCGATTTCTATAATTAATTATTATTTCACCATTAAAAAGTGTAGTTTTTCTAGATGGACATAATGCTATAATGTTATTACAGTAACTTCTGAGTGAATAGAGGACAGGTAAGATTAAAATAGCTTCTTATGCACAGAAAACTTGATAGGCTATTCTGTATATTCGTTTCCTGTATTTCTTAAAATAATGTTTATGTACACATTCATTCTAATCTCAGAGAATTAACGAACAACGATAGTGTATTGATTTAGTATGCAGTAATAGTATGTTAGCTTACCATTCCATTACCGTTTTTTATAATCCAAATTTTAACTATGCTCAATTGAATCGTGTCAAAATACATAAAATACATATGCATTAAATGCAATGCAAAAAAAAATTGGGTAATGAGCCAAGGAGATTTTGTTGCGCTGTTTTAAAAGTTGTTCCTCCTGAGATTCAAGAGTCCACATAACAAATTAAAAACTTTCTAATTCGAGTACATCCGTTATCAACACACTTTTTATATAATATAACATAATATAATATAATATAATATAATATAATATAATATAATATAATATAATATAATATAATATAATATAATATAATATAATATAATATAATATAATGTAATATAATTAATATAATTTAAGTTATTTAAGTTATTTGAAGGGTTCAGAACCATAGTGGGCCAAGCGCTATTTACTGAATACGTAGAAAACATGGGTTAAAATTAAGTTATTATCATCATAATTCAATGGCAACATATAGCAAGTAAAATAAAGTATACACATTAAATCTAAATGATGTCAATGTTCATTAAACTATGGTTGAATATGTAATAAAAATTAAGAAACATGTTAAAGGAATTGTCATTGCACCAAATGAGTGGTCTCTGGACCAAAATGATCGCATTTTAATTATTTAAATACAATTTAAATTAAGTAACATATTAAACGATTTATCCTTCTATCAAACACGAATGTTCCCTGGATCAAATGTCCTATTTTAATTATGCAATTTCTTTATATTTATTTCTAACGGGTGCAGCGGAGCGCACGGGTACGGCTAGTTAATTATATAATTTTAATATATATATATATATTTTTTTTCATTTTAAACGTGTATTTTCGTTTTTTTGAAGTTTCAGGGATTAGTTAGAAGTGTTCACGGGACTAATGTGATTAAAATAATTTCACATTTTACTTAAGAGAAATGTTAAAACGTAATTTATCATCGTGTCTGTTTAGCTCAATTGACTAACGCTTGTCGTTTTAAAATCCTGTAAACCCAACTTCGCAGGTTCAAGTCTTCTCGCATCCCAAAAGGTAAATTATTACAAATTTTCAAAAAACAAAATTGATATGGATGCAATGCACAAATTACGACGTAGTAGATAGAGGAAAGAGATGGAGATTGAGTATATGTATTTATAAGTAATGATGATAAAGAAGTAGAGGTGACACCTAGTAACTAATATATTAACTTCTTGAGTAATAGTTCAATGGAAAAGTATACGTGTGTTCCCGGGTACTAGGAAAATACTAATGAACTGTGAGATAAAGTTCAAACTGTGAGGTAAAGTCTTTATCTCACTATTGGAATAAAGTAATGTTGAATAAAAGCCTACTTTACAAACGCAAAAGTATTTAGTAAAGGCATGTTCTTCGTTATTGTCATGGATAAACCATAAAATATGATACCACTGTTAGAAAAATGTTATACTGGCACACAGCCTGTGACAGTAAATTTTAATTTAAGTAATTGATGTCGCTCTATTTTAAGATTCAGATATTCCCAATGTCCATTAAATTTTACGTACAAATGCATAGAAATGTTACCTATTCATTCGTTTCTTATCTTTTAACTCTTTACTAAATTTGGTTCATGAACTTCAAACTTGAGACAGATAAGTACGTAAAATCATGTTGAGTGGGCCATAAAACTAAACAAAACACCGTTACTAACAAAACTTTGCAATAGATGTTCAAAATAAGAACCATTCACAGCCAAACGATGTCCCAGTCTGTAATGACAATAGTTCATTCATTCTCTTTCTCACGGTTACATGACTGATCTGTTACATATCATATCTACAATGAGAGTGTATCAAGATAAACCTAGAAATACTGAAGACCTGTGAATATTTGTTGTCATTTTGGACATCTGTTGTAAAGTTTAGTTAGTGACAGGCTTAGAGCAAGCAGTAAAAATAACGTGTTCTAGTGCTCACAGTTTAAATAATTTAAATTGTAAATATCAGCGTAATTGTTAAAGTGATCCATGTTTTGTTCTGCCCTACTTGACGAAACAAGAGGCGCGTGAGCCTTCAGTAAAGTACTTCGCTTGCTAGATGGACGCGTGTCGTCTACTTAAAAACTCCAGTAATACTCAACCTTGTAACCTCCTGAGACAAAGTACAGTCCATACGATGCATATTATTAGCTTTACCGAAGTCTGCCCGAGAATATTTATGAAATCAGAAAGGATAACCCGAAAACTTATGATGGGAGGAATGATATGGATAAGTAACTGAGTAGAATAAACAATGGCCGGAATTATGTTAATGTCTCACATGACGAAATGGGAGAACCCCGAGAAAATCTTAACTGCGACATAATTAGTCACATAATTCAGTTGTGTTGCATTGTCATTTCAGTTCAACACTATATTCGGATAAACGTAATTATATAAGATATAACATACCTACTTGGTATGAAACAAACTTGTGGCTAATGGACAGATTTTTATTAAAATGTCCAAGAGGGGAAATAGCATGGTAGCGACTTAGGACTTTGTATTTTAAGTAGGATATACATTTTAAAGTGGCGTTATCTTTTCGGAATTCGTACTAATCATTTCACGTGATCAAACAAAATACATTTTTAGGTTAGGTCTCGTAAATCGTAAACTGTTTAGTCAAAGCAATGAATTTCATGTTGTCAGACAAAATATATTTTATTATTAGATCTTACTAATCTACTAATTACCAACATAATGTGCGAGAGGTACAGGAGGAAAATATACTCTTTCAATAATTAGTGAACCATTTAGAAAACGCCTCCCAACATAAAGATGAAATGTGGTAAATTTGTAAATAAGCAAGACGTTGTTTTTTTAATGCTATAATAACTATACAATACTTTATTATTATTATTATTATTATTATTATTATTATTATTATTATTATTATTATTATTATTATTTCAGTCATTGGAATTTTGAATTTACCCCCTTTGGTGATATCTGGTATTAGTTGGCACCGCTGAAGGGACGGACAAATTAGCCTTTTAGGAACTACTCTTAATTGAACCTCACTTTATACTGGGAAATTTTGAGTTTAAAGCCCTGGATATAAGTTACTGTTGTCTATGTATAAGGAAGAGTTACTTACCGGGCGCCTTACTAGCAGGAGTACTACGTAGTGCCTAGCCTCCACTAGTCCGGCTTGGACCCCATAAATCTGTGAACATAAAACAAACTTGTAATTAGGCCTCACTAGACTACATTATACTGCATTCATCAATAAACTGAAACTATTTTAAGATTTAGTAATCTATTCGGTAATGCCGAGCGTAGTTACATTCAATATCTATGATCTTTCGCTGTTGGAATAATAACAAGGGTGTAAACACAAGGGTGTGGTTGTCATAGCCTACCCGTGATCGGCTCCTAGTCGAAACACTCGCAAAATACAGGAAAATATAGTTCCTGATTCGAGGAGCATTAAGTTGTATATTTTAGAATGAAATTTGAATTTTAGTTGGTAGATACGATGAAACATACACTGTAACTTAACTCATATGCACAGCATAATGTAAGGAAAATGGCACTTTTATATTTTATTTAATTCGAAAGCGGATGAATACATGGAGTAATAGCCTATTCTTGTAACAAGTTCGCGTCACTTGATCTTGACCTTGTCTACGTAAGCAAGTGATAGTATAGCTTCTGCATCCTCAGTGTGTGTGATTAAACGTTAGGGAGAAAGAACAGCTTTGTCCGACAGCGCTTGCCTTATACGAAAGTTTAAAATAATTTAATCAATTATAAACTAACTGTTCCCTAAGCAAACGAATGGATAGTAGTGACGTTAGGTCTACTTTGACGAATAACGGGAAATGCTTTAACATGAAAACAGACTGTACAACAGTGGACGTGAACACACACCGAGAATCGGTGGAGGAAGCTGCGGCCAATCAAACCTCATTTCAGTCATGCGCTACTGTTTATTGTAGAAACGAATTTAATTTAGTTGAACCTAAATGCTTCATAATTGTTGCTTTCCTGCATAGTACAAAGTATGGTCCACGTCGATATAATTCGATAATAAAATCTGCAAATATAAATACCTGACTGCAAGAATATTAATAATTTCAAATGTGCCACATCTTCAAGACAGAAAAATTCTGATAAAGACAATCTAGGTATTTTGACGACTATTCAATCCAGATGTGTGCAATGTCTCTGAGTGAGATTCTCGCTGGTATGTACATCTATTATTATCAAACAGTACATCTCACTTGAATATATGTGTCATAGGAAGACCAATTATTGTTTGTGTGCACCTGAAGTTTGTTTAGTGTAATATGTATCTAATCGGTGATGTATGCAATGGATGCCCTATCCCATTATCTCTTGGCCTAGTTGCCTCGTAAGTGGTCCTTGTTGGTATCATTTATAAGCTTCAGACCTGTCTTTGGACAGTTAACTAAAGAAGAACAGAGGTATGCAGGACATACAAGCATGGCAACCCATACCGCGCTCCTGGCTGCCAGTGGATTTATACGTCAGTCCAGGTGGCGAGCAGTCCACTGGTAGAGAGAAGGCCGCTTTCCAGCAGGTTACAGTATTACTGTTACCATTACGTACTGAACTGAAGGTGGTAAAGCACTATTTTCTTTATTTGAACCTTCCAGTTTTATAATATGGTTTCGTTTACTATTCGAGATCCCTTCCATCTGTGTCACATGACAGTGTTTTGTTCCAAAAGTGATGCCGGGCTGCGTTGTAAGCATAGCAATGTTTTATTCACCCCTGCAGGGTCCACCTTGATCACATGTACAATTTTTTATCCAGAAGGCAATGGTTGTATGATAGGTCTACCTAATAGTTCATGCGTGTCTAGCTGTTGATACTAATTTATACTATAGGCAGATTCCATAATTAGTATTCAGACTCCTGTTATTCAATTCAAATGTTATTTTCATATCAATGCCTCAGTTCAAAGGGGAAACAATCCAAAATTTAAAATTTTTGAGAAACTCGAATTTTGAAACTTCATATTATCAAATAACTTATAATCAAATTAAGACTTTTTGAAGAGAATGTGCCAATGAATGATTACGAACTAAGAGACATGGATTAAAAGGAGACAATAACTCATAGCAACTTTTTGTGGGCGGAACAAAACAAAAGTTTTTAAAATAAGGTATATAATGTGAAACTGATACCAACATCTCTGTTCTGTAAATCTGTTTTCAAAAATAATTTTCAAGGATTGCTTTCCATAAGAAAATTCAGTCATATAACTATTATGGATGGCCTGTAAGTAATATAAACTATGATCTTTGGACATCGAAGAATTACACTTCAAGGGGTGAGCTAAATTTTTTCTATTTATATTATATTTTATGTTACAATTATTAGCAAAATAGACAAACAGACAAATGAATAAATAAATAAACTTACCACCCTGCGCTGTAGCACTGCGTCGGTAAAGAACGTGCTCTCGACCTATAAACAAAAGAAACCAACAATAGTTATGGAGAAAGCATAGGCCTATCACTAGATTAAATATCTCACTACGCTTATTAATGTTCTTACTATATACAGAATTATTCAAAATTCCGGCGACATAGAGAAACTTCGTTATTAGTGCATATGGCGAAAAATGGAAAGCGGGGAAAGTTGTTGAATATAATGTAGTTTTCTATCTAACGTGCTTCAATTTTAAGCGTTGAATACACCGTTGAGGCAGTACATTGGTACGACACACTCACCAGTCCCAATTCTGCCAAATTAGTGGGTTTTCTGCTAGTTCTACCGGATTTTAGTCGACTTACAACATAGGCTAGAGATCACAGAATTTTTCAATTTCGAAAAAAATCGTGATAAAATATTCGCCTTTTATCACTAATGTGTTGTAAGATATTCGCTATAATTTCGTATAAATTGGGAAGGAAATTTTACGTGAAACAAGTAACCCTATTTTACGTATTAGGCAGCAAACAATGGTTAAAAATTTCATACATCAGTTTATTCTAGGTACATATTAAAATTAAACACAACTTTGTAACACTGAGAAAAAAAAACATTATCTGCATTATGTAACCTGCTGTTTTTATTTGTGTAATGAAAGTATAGCAGTTTTCCTTCCTATTCTTCAGAAATATTCCAACACAACTGAGGGGAAACTGAAGGGGTGTAGGCATTCTTTATGGAAAATTGTTTGGAATTTCTCTGCCGGCACATAATTTTACGGAGCTGAGACATGAAAATGTCCCCTAATTCTAGACCACCCACATACATGATACAAGCAACTTATTTCTATGAAATTTACGTAAAAATATTTCACACAAGTTGTCAGACAATGTACAATGAGTTAGAAATCTTTTGTATGATGAAATATGCCTGACATCTTGAGTAATTTGAATCGGACTAGGTACAGCATCAATAGCAATATTGAAAAAAAAAACTAATTTATGTCATTAATTTCACGATGGGGAAGGACTGGTGCAGAGGGAGAAGGCACCGCTGCAAAAAATGTGTTTCCTGACAACACGGGATTATAAAGATGAGTTAAAATAATGGGCAAACATTTAATAGACAAACTGGTCACCTTCACTAAAGTTGATGATGAAGATGACAATAATAATTATTAATAAGATGTCTTATAAGGCGGGAAAATGGAAACAACAAATTTCCAATGCATTCACAAATATATCTTAACGTGACAACACATTCAAAATTCTTCACTGCATATCGTATGTTTGGATATTAGGCATAAGAAGAATTCTGTCTTTCTTTCAGCCTTTATTTTCATGTTCGAAGACAATAGAGATATTTTATGAATACTCCTGCCACATGGCTCCTCAAGAAACCAATTAATTTATGTTCAAATAAATTGTTAAAGAGAATGTCTGAAATAATGATTATGAACTAAGGAAGGTGGATAAAGAGAAGAAGTAAGGTATGCACGTATAATCCGAAACTGACATTTGAATCTCTAATCTAAAATTAATTCTATTTTCTACAACATTTTTTTTTTCAGTTAACAGTTTTGATAATGGACATGCAGTGGCACAACTGTTAAAGAAAAAAGAGACTGTCAGTAAAATACTATGATCTATGTAGTGTACACGAAGGAGTTACTTACATATTGAGCCACGAGGTAGTTTAAGAGCCTGGCGCTGTACGGGGCCTATAAAAAGAAAGTGAACAAGTAATAATTATGCTGAAAATATATCACTGTGTTTTCTAACTTCCAGTAATAGTTATTCATTTGACACCAATCCTGATAAAACAAACGAAAAAACAATCTACAAGTTATTTGGCCGGTTTTTCCAAGTATTATTAGAAAATTTAACGACTGTTAAACTCTAAACAGTTTGTTAATTAATAAAATTGTATGTTTTCAACACCAGTTTGGTTTAACAGATTGTTAACAGTTTGTTAATTTTAAATGTAGGATTTCGGGCAGTTAACTCGTTTAACAGTTAGTTAAATATGGCCGATGTCTCCACAGCTGTTCGAACAGAAGTTGCGAAATTAATATTTTGTGTCTCTCTGTAGGGAATGTTTAGCATATGACTGGTAATATAACATTCAAAAAATACTTTGGACTGTTTAAATATATCAGTGTTATTTTATTTCTTTCGTATTTCCTATCCATAATAACAATGAGGAAATAGTCGACCTGATTGGCAAGTTGGTATAGCGCTGGCCTTCTATGCCCAAGATTGCGGGTTCGATCCCGGGCCAGGTCGATGGCATTTAAGTGTGCTTAAATGCGACAGGCTCATGTCAGTAGATTTACTGGCATGTAAAAGAACTCCTGCGGGACAAAATTCCGGCACATCCGGCGACGCTGATATAACCTCTGCAGTTGCGAGTGTCGTTAAATAAAACATAACAAGAGGAAATATAACCTTACTTTGTATTTATTATTGAGCACGTCACCTATAAATTTCATTTGTCAATTGTTTGTTTATGGAGCGTGGTGTACTATAACAGGTTGTCATTTTATGCAAGTTTCATGACTCACTCTATAATACAGAATTTAAAGATTAATTTTAGCCAATCAAAAATTGTCTGACATGTGTAGAATCATTACCAACTGCTGTTGAGTAGTTAAAATAGTGCTAACAGACGTTATAGTTAAGTGCTTGTTATCTTAAACAAAATTATGTTGAACAAATGGAAAAAAAAAAAACATTAACAAAGCTTTAGAAATAAACAGACTGTTAATTTAACATTCGTTAAGCAAAATTAAACATTACTAGGACAAACTGGCCAATTATCTTATATAGTTAAATTTAATATTTCACTGTTTTTATTAATCTGACGTATATATACAGAGCGACCCATTTAACACTTTCACCTTCGAAAGCGTGTGAAATATTTCAGATATTCCCAAACCGACAATTATAAGTTAAATTACATCGAAAAGGGCATCTGACACACGTAATGTACTAATTGTTCTACATGAAATAATTTTCAAGATATAAGAGTCAACTTTCTTTCTTTAAATGGGAACCAACTATGTTTTGTATTGCAAATGTTACGTTTGCTCTCTATAATCACAATGGATAATTTACTGACTGTTTGAATATCACCGGTCAGAGTAAACACGTCTTTCACTGCAAACCCAGCTTTCTCCAATCTTATTCTCTGTCGTCCCTTTTGTCTATTCATTTTATGATCCATATGTCTTAATGCAATCTGTCATCTGATATCTTCCTCTGCAACGAATTCGTCTACCGTTCACCATTCCTTCCAGTGCATCCTTCAGTAGGTAGTTTCTTCTCAGCCAGTGATACAACCAATTCCTTTTCCTGTTCCTGATCAGTTTCGGCATTATTCTTTTTTCGTCCCTCTTTCCAACACAACTTCGTATCTTATTTCTCTGCCCATTACACGAGCTTCATTCTCCTCCATATCCACATTTCAAGTGATCCTAATGGTTTCTCTTCACTTCGTCGTAATGTCCATGTTTCTGCCGCATGCAATGCCACATTCCACACAAAGCGCTTAACTAGCCTCTTCATTAGTTCCTTTTCCAGATGTCAGCAGAAGATGTTCCTTTTTCTGTTAGAAGCTTCCTTCGCCATTGCTATCCTCTTTTTGATTTCCTGGCTGCAGCTCACGTTACTGCTTAGAAGTTTATCTTCTTTATTTTTCTTGCGACAAATATGGTCTTCGTGTTGTTTGCATTCATCTTCATCCCATACTGCTCACAGCTGTCAAATATCTCCAGTACCATATCCCTTAGCATCGTCTCCTCTTCTGTTAATAACTTCATATCATCATCAAAACTTATGCACTTTATTCTCCTTCCTCCTACTATCACTCCTCCCATGTTCTGAAAACAGTTCTTCACGAAATCTTCCAAGTAGAATTTGAAAAGTGTATGTGAAAAGGGCACCCTTGACGTACTGCTCTCCCAATTTTAATCCTTCTGACATTTCTTCTCCTATCCTAACTTTCCCATGTTTGCAGTGGTTTTCTTGGAAAAGATAAATGCGGTAGCTTCCCGTTGCTTTCGGCACACCACTCTCTCTTTTGCATCTTCAAAGATGTCAGGTGGCCCCAGCGTGGAGGTGAGGATTGTGGAATTTACTAATTAGGCCCTCCGGACTTCATCGAAATTTACCGCAAGGGTTATAATATATGAAATCTATCAGGGTTTCTGACACGAACAGAGATGGGGAAATCCCAACTAGTCTTTGCTCCCCGATCACATTTTGGTTGGTTAAAAATGTAAGTAAAAGTAATTTTTTAAACATGTCTCATTACTTTATTGTCCGACTTCATATAGTCCGAAAGTGATATCAACATGTGAGTTATAAAATTATGTTCTTTTTCATTTTTTCATGAACACTTTTCATACGGAAACAAAGCGGTATTAAATTACATAAATACTATTATCTATCTATTGTCCACTCATGAGTAACTTACCATTTCTCCATCGTACAACAATAGAGGTCCAGGATACGCATGGGCTTCCTATAAAGATAAAATGAATTAGTATAAATTATGTTGAAAAATAGCACTGCGTCAGTCATTGCCAGTATTAGTTACTCTTTCAGACCAGTGCTAATAAGAACATACCAAGAACATAACCTACAGCCGTGTTTATTCTAAACACATGCTATGGAATTCTTGCAGAACATCACAAAATAAATAAATAAACACACAAAAACAAATAAGTAATTAGATAGGTAAGTAAGTTTTTATGCAATTAGATGATTAGATAAATAAACGAATAAGTAAATAATTTTTAGTAAGCTTACGACGCTTTGTCAACATCTTTGGTTATTTAGCGTCTGAATGAGATGAAGGTGATAATACCGGTGAAATGAGTCCGGTGTCCAGCACCGAAAATTACCCAGCATTTGCTAACATTGGGGTGAAGGGAAACCCCGGAAAAACCTCAACCAGGTAACTTGCCCAGACCGAGAATCGAACCCGGGCCACCTGGTTTCGAGGACAGACGCGATAACCGTTACTACACAGGTGTGGAAAATTATATATATATACATATACACAAAAGAAAAATAGCAATGGGCAAGAAAGGTTTTTAATAGAAAAAGGAGCATCTTCTGCGGACCTCTGAAAAAGAACCAGGAAGAGACTAGTGAAGTGTTTATATGGAGTGTGGCATTGTATGGAACAGAAACCTGGACATTACGACGACATGAAGAGAAGCGAATAGAAGGATTTGAAATGTGGATATGGAGAAGAATGGAACGTGTGAAGTGGACAGTCAGGGTAAGATATGAAGCTGTGTTGGAAAGAGTGGAATAGTATGCTGAAGTTACTGAGAAACTGAAATTCCGAAGTGTCTGTGTGCATAACTACATAGCAGAAATAACCATGGGGTGAAGTTAGTCCTGAAACCATAATATAAGTTAGTCCTGAAACCATAATATGTTAGGCTAATTTTCTATATTGAAATAATTGGATGCAAGATATTATAAATATTCAAAGTTACTGTAATATATATATATATATATATATATATATATATATATATATATATTCTTTTTGTTTGACTATACCTTATTTAATAATAACAATGAAGTATTATAAAGGGACTTAATTCCGCTATTCACTATTTCATAATGTTGTTTAAAAGAAACATCCTAGTGTTTCTTTTCTATGTGTGTGTGAGGACGCTCATTTGTTGCATTTACATAATTAATTCATTAATTTTATATGGTATTGAGGCCATTAAAATTGTCACAACAAGGTTTTTTTTCTAATTTCATCATAATGAATTTTTTTCTATCAAAAAAAAAAAACAAAACAAAAGGCTGCTACTGCAGTCAGATGAAACCTGGTCAACTCCTTGCGTGGCATACTGTACAACGACTATTTTACATGGATCATTCTCATCCATTACCACAGGTTGCAATGAACTGCAGTATTGAGTTTTGAACATGTGATCTTAAAGTTATGATATTGGCCATTTATAACTGAAAAGTTTATATTTGGCCTTAACGGGGCTACTTTGTTTGAAGAATTACCAAATTCATTATCTTTCTCGTAATTCGATATTATCTAAAGTAATAGCAGTTCATTGCATTTTATGAAAGGGATAGAAAACACATACAACTCAGGAAAACATCCGTGCACTTTTTCATATAGTAAATAAGTTTATCGTAAAATTGTTGGAAATCTCTTTTTGTTATAATGATTTTGTCTCTAAATTTATCTATCTCCAAGTATATTTTAAAATAACATTTTCTCTTTAGTAAAATGTTAATGAAGAAACAAGTTGTGTTCACTGTGATTAAGTACACCGTCCAGTTCGATAACAGCCTAGTGTGACCCAGACTTTAAGCAAGAAAACCTTGTAGCAAACATTGAATTGCGTATGAACTGTAGAAATCTCTTACAGCAAAACTATACCGGTGAATTTTCAATGCCCATTCCTATCTGCAAGTAACATACTCTATAATCTATGTATGTATTTTGAAGAGATACCTACCTCTGGACTGAGCAGCCTCAGTAGGTCTCTGTCATCGTCACTCGATGAGGAGGATGATGAAGAATCCTATAAAAAGAAAATAGACTAGTAATAATTTATGCTTGGAAGATATGACTCATATACAGGGTGGAAATGATACAGTCCTGAAGATTTTCAGCTCATGTTATATGTAAGAAATTAACTCAATAATATCGTATTGGTGGAAAG